>NC_050478.2:153209345-153576266 GCF_012460135.2 Molothrus ater | reverse complement strand
GGTCGGTGATCCAGGTGTTGGTCGTGTGCGTGTGGGACCCCCAAAACCCCAAACCCCCTGAGCCCCAGACCCTTTAGGACCCACAGGACCCCCCAGACCCCCCCAGAGCCCCAGACCCACAAACCCCACAGACCCATAGGAACCCCCAAACCCCCCAGACCACCTCGTCTCGAGGATTCGGGGTCGGTGATCCGAGTGTTGGTCGTGTGCGTGTGGGACCCCCAAAACCCCAAACCCCCTGAGCCCCCAGACCCTTTAGGACCCCCATAACCCCCAGACCTTTAGGACCCACAGGACCCCAAACCCCCCCAGACCCACCTGGTCTCGAGGATCTCGGGGTCGGTGATCCGGGTGTTGGTTGTGTGCGTGTGGGACCCCCCAAAACCCCAAACCCCCAGAGCCTGACCCCACAAACCACAGGAGACCCATTGGACCCCCCAGAGCCCCCAGACCCACAGACCCCATAGGACCCCCCCAGAGCCCCAGACCCCTTAGAACCCGCTGGGAGCCCCCAGAGCCCAGACCCACCTCGTCTCAAAGATCTTGGGGTCAGTGATCTGGGTGTTGGTCGTGTGCATGTGGGACCCCCAAAACCCCAAATCCCTGAGCCCCCAGACCCACAAACCCTACAGACCCCATAGGACCCCCCAAACCCCCCAGAGCCCCCAGACCCACAGACCCCATAGGAACCCCAGGAGACCCCAGACCACCTCGTCTCGAGGATCTCGGGGTCGGTGATCCGGGTGTTGGTTGTGTGTGTGGGACCCCAACACCCCCTGAGCCCCCCAGAGCCCCCAAACCCCCAGAGCCCCCAGACCCCACAGAGACCCCATAGGACCCCCCAGAGCCCCCAGACCCACCTCGTCTCGAGGATCTCGGGGTCGGTGATCCGGGTGTTGGTCATGTGCGTGTGGACCCCACTGCGGCCCCCCCCAGCTGGGCCCGGCCCCGGCGCCCCCGGCCACGGTCTCGTAGTAACCCCCCCGTGGGGAGCCGAAGGTGACGTTGTTCATGCAGCCCTGGGGACAGCGGGGACATTGAAAACGGCACCCTAAACACACTAAAACTGACCCCAAATGCCCCAAAAATGGCACCCTAAACACCCCAAAACTGACCCCTAAAGGCCCCAAAAATGGCACCCTAAACACACCGAAACTGACCCCAAACGCCCCAAAAATGGCACCCTAAACACACCGAAACTGACCCCAAACGCCCCAAAAATGGCACCCTAAACACACCGAAACTGACCCTAAATGCCCCAAAAATGGCACCCTAAACACCCCAAAACTGACCCCAAACGCCCCAAAAATGGCACCCTAAACACACTAAAACTGACCCTAAATGCCCCAAAAATGGCACCCTAAACACACCGAAACTGACCCCAAACGCCCCAAAAATGGCACCCTAAACACACCGAAACTGCCCCCAAACGCCCCAAAATGGCACCCTAATCACACCAGAACTGACCCTAAGCACCCCAAAAATGGCACCCTAAACACCCCAGAACTGACCCTAAACCCCCCAAAAATGGCACCCTAAACACCCCGAAACTGACCCCAAACGCCCCAAAAATGGCACCCTAATCACACCAGAACTGACCCTAAGCACCCCAAAAATGGCACCCTAAACACACCGAAACTGACCCCAAACACCCCAAAAATGGCACCCTAAACACACCGAAACTGACCCCAAACGCCCCAAAAATGGCACCCTAAACACCCCAGAACTGACCCAAAATGCCCCAAAAATGGCACCCTAAACACACCGAAACTGACCCCAAACGCCCCAAAAATGGCACCCTAAACACCCCGAAACTGACCCCAAACACCCCAAAAATGGCACCCTAAACACCCCAGAACTGACCCTAAACGCCCCAAAAATGGCACCCTAAACACCCCAGAACTGACCCCAAACGCCCCAAAAATGGCACCCTAAACACACCGAAACTGACCCCAAATGCCCCAAAAATGGCACCCTAAACACCCCAGAACTGACCCTAAATGCCCCAAAAATGGCACCCTAAACACACCAGAACTGACCCTAAATGCCCCAAAAATGGCACCCTAAACACACCAGAACTGACCCTAAATGCCCCAAAAATGGCACCCTAAACACACCGAAACTGACCCTAAATGCCCCAAAAATGGCACCCTAAACACACCGAAACTGACCCTAAACGCCCCAAAAAAGGCACCCCAAACACACCGAAACTGACCCTAAATGCCCCAAAAATGGCACCCTAAACACCCCAGAACTGACCCTAAACGCCCCAAAAATGGCACCCTAAACACACCGAAACTGACCCTAAATGCCCCAAAAATGGCACCCTAAACACCCCAGAACTGACCCTAAATGCCCCAAAAATGGCACCCTAAACACACCGAAACTGACCCTAAACGCCCCAAAAAAGGCACCCCAAACACACCGAAACTGACCCTAAATGCCCCAAAAATGGCACCCTAAACACCCCAGAACTGACCCTAAACGCCCCAAAAATGGCACCCTAAACACACCGAAACTGACCCTAAATGCCCCAAAAATGGCACCCTAAACACCCCAGAACTGACCCTAAATGCCCCAAAAATGGCACCCTAAACACACCGAAACTGACCCTAAACGCCCCAAAAATGGCACCCCCAAACACACCGAAACTGACCCTAAATGCCCCAAAAATGGCACCCTAAACACACCGAAACTGACCCTAAACGCCCCAAAAATGGCACCCCAAACACACCGAAACTGACCCCGGAATTGACCCCAAAACTGACCCCAAAATTGACCCCAAACCCCGCGGGGAGCCGAAGGTGAAGTTGTTCATGCAGCCCTGGGGACAATGGGGACAGCGTCACCCCAGAACTGACCCCAAACGCCCCAAAAATGTCACCCAAATATCCCAAAACTGCCACCCTAAATACCCCAAAACCGACCCCAAAGTTGACCCCAAATAGCCCAAAACCGACCCCAAACCCCGCGGGGAGCCGAAGGTGACGTTGTTCATGCAGCCCTGGGGACAATGGGGACACTGAAAATATAATTTTGAAGACCCCAAAACTGACCCGAAACGCCCCAAAAATGTCACCCAAATATCCCAAAACTGACCCCAAAACCGACCCCAAAACCCCAAACCCCGCGGGGAGCTGAAGGTGACGTTGTTCATGCAGCCCTGGGGACAGTGGGGACAATGAAAACGTCACCCCAAACACCCCAAAACTGACCCGAAACACCCCAAAACTGACCCCAAAACTGACCCCAAATAGCCCAAACCCCACAGTTCATGGAGCCCCGGGGACAATGGGGACATTGTCACCCCAAAAACCCCAAAACGGAGCCCGAATACCCCAAAAATGTCACCCCAAATGGCCCAGAAACCCCAAACCCCACAGGCCATGCGGCCCTGGGGACAATGGGACAACGTCGCCCCAAATCTGACCCCAAAACGGCCCCAAATAGCCCAAAAATGTCACCCCCAAATAGCCCAAAAGTGACCCCAAATAGCCCAGAACCTCCCCTCACCTGTCCCTGTCCCTCATCTGTCACATCACCTGTCCCTGCTCACCTGTCCCTGCTCACCTGTCCCTGCTCACCTGTCCCTGTCCCCTCCCCTGTCCCTGTCCCTGATCTGTCATCTCACCTGTCCCTGCTCACCTGTCCCTGCTCACCTGTCCTCCTCTCACCTGTCCCTGTCCCCTCCCCTGTCCCCCCCTCACCTGTCCCTGTCCCCTCACCTGTCCCTGCTCACCTGTCCCTCCTCACCTGTCCCTGTCCCCTCACCTGTCCCTGTCCCTCCTCTGTCATCTCACCTGTTCCTGCTCACCTGTCCCTGCTCACCTGTCCCCTCACCTGTCCGTGTCCCTGTCCCCTCCCCTGTCCGTGTCCCTGTCCCTGTCCCTGTCCCCTCCCCTGTCCGTGTCCCTGTCCGTGTCCCCTCACCTGTCCCCTTACCTGTCCGTGTCCGTGTCCCTGTCCCTGTCCCTGTCCCCTCCCCTGTCCCTCACCTGTCCCTGTCCGTGTCCCTGTCCCTGTCCCTGTCCCCTCACCTGTCCGTGTCCCTGTCCGTGTCCCTGTCCCCTCACCTGTCCCTGTCCCTGTCCCTGTCCCTGTCCCTGTCCCTGTCCCCTCCCCTGTCCCTCACCTGTCCCTGTCCGTGTCCCTGTCCCTGTCCCTGTCCCTGTCCCTGTCCCTGTCCCTGTCCCCTCCCCTGTCCCTCACCTGTCCCTGTCCGTGTCCCTGTCCCTGTCCCTGTCCCTGTCCCTGTCCCCTCCCCTGTCCCTCCCCTGTCCCTGTCCGTGTCCCTGTCCCTGTCCCCTCCCCTGTCCCTGTCCCTGTCCCCTCCCCTGTCCGTGCGCTCACCTGGGAGGCGGCGCAGACGCCGAACGCGCGCAGCACCACGTCCACCACGCGCTGTGACGTCAGCACGTTCCCGCCCACCACGGCGGCGTCGGGGGAGGGGTCAAGGATGGAGCCCGGGGGGATCCGCACCTGCACCGGGGCCAGGCAGCCCTGGGGGGGCAAAACACAGCTGGGCACAGCTGGGCACAGCTGGGGGCACCTGGGATACACCTGGACACACCTGGGCACACCTGGGATACACCTGGGATACACCTGGGGGCATCTGGGATACACCTGAGCACACCTGGGCACAGCTGGGCACAACTGGGATACACCTGGGATACACCTGGACACACCTGGGGGCACCTGGGATACACCTGGGATACACCTGGGATACACCTGAGCACACCTGGGCACAGCTGGGCACAGCTGGGATACACCTGGGGGCACCTGGGATACACCTGGGGGCACACCTGGGATGCACCTGGGCACACCTGGGCACACCTGGGGGCACAGCTGGGGGCACACCTGGGATGCACCTGGGACACACCTGAGCACAAACCTGGGTACAGCTGGGCACACACCTGGGATACAGCTGGGCACACCTGAGCACACCTGGGCACAACTGGGCACAACTGGGCACAGCTGGGGGCACAGCTGGGATACACCTGGGCACACCTGGGATACACCAAGCACACCTGGGCACACATGGGGGCACCTGGGCACACCTGGGCACACCTGGGATACACCTGGGCACACCTGGGCACACCTGGGCACAGCTGGGGGCACAGCTGGGATACACCTGGCCACACCTGAGCACACCTGGGCACACCTGGGGGCACCTGGGCACAGCTGGGATACACCTGTGATACACCTGGGCACAGCTGGGCACACCTGGGGGCACACCTGTGATACACCTGGGCACACCTGGGCACACCTGGGCACACCTGGGCACAGCTGGGGGCACAGCTGGGCACAGCTGGGCACACCTGATGTGCCCAGGGAGGGGGTGTTGGAGGGATTTGGGGTCTCACCTGGTTTGGGGTGATTTGGGGTTCTGGGCGTTTTTGGGGTGTGTTTGGGGTGGTTCTGGGGTCTCACCTGGTTCAGGTGCATTTGGGCTGCGGTTGGGGTTTTTGGGGTGGATTTGGGGTGGATTTGGGGCCCCACCTGCTTTTGGGGTATTTCGGGGTGCTCAGGGTGGGTTTGGGGTGTATTTGGGGATTTTCGGGTATGTTTGGGGTGCGTTCAGGCTCGCACCTGTTCTGGGGTTTTTGGGGTGCTCAGGGCGTGTTTTAGGGCGGTTTTGGGGCCTCACCTTGTTGTGGGTCTATTTGGGGTGTGTTTGGATTTTTGGGGTGCTCAGGGTGTATTTGGGGTGTGTTTGGGTTTTTTGGGGTGCTCAGGGTGTATTTGGGGTGTGGTTGGTTTTTTTTTGGGGTGTGGTTGGGGGTTTTGGGGTGTGTTTGGGGTTTTTGGGGCACATTTAGGGTTTATTTAGGGCCTCACCTGTTTCGGGGTGTTTGGGGGGGCGCAGGGAGGATTTGGGGCGGTTTTGGGGATCTCACCTGGTTCAGGATGTATTTGGGGTACCTGGGGTCTCGGCTTGCTTTTGGGGTGTATTTAGGGTGTTTAGGGTGTATTTGGGTGGATTTGGGGAGGATTTGGGGTTTATTTAGGGGGTTTTGGGGTGTATTGAGCGTATTTGGGGTGATTTTGGGGTGCTCAGGGTGTGTTTGGGGGTTTTTCGGGTGCCCAGGCTGGTTTTGGGGCGTATTTAGGTTTTTGGGGTGTATTTAGGGCTTTTCTTTTGGGTGTATTTAGGGTTTTTGGGGTTGTATTTGGCGTTTTTGGGGTGTATTTGGGGTATTTGGGGTTTTTGGGGTGTATTTGGGGTATTTGGGGTTTTTGGGGTGTATTTGGGGTGTATTTAGGGTGTATTTGGGGTATTTTTGGGGTATTTTGGGGGTCCCACCTGGTTCAGGGGGATGTCGTGCCCCACCAGGCACCGCAGGCAGTAGATCAGCGCTGACAGGGGGGTTTGGGGTTTTTGGGGTGCGTTTGGGATTTTGGGGTGCCCAGGCTGTTTTTGGGGTGCCCAGGCTGTTTTTGGGGTATTTTTGGGGTGTTTTTGGGGTATTTTGGGGTCCCACCTGGTTCAGGGGGATGTCGTGCCCCACCAGGCACCGCAGGCAGTAGATCAGCGCTGACAGGGGGGTTTGGGGTTTTTGGGGTGCCCAGGCTGTTTTTGGGGTGTATTTAGGGTGTTTTTGGGGTATTTTTGGGGTGGTTTTGGGGTATTTTGGGGTCCCACCTGGTTCAGGGGGATGTCGTGCCCCACCAGGCACCGCAGGCAGTAGATCAGCGCTGACAGGGTGATGGCGCGGGGGGCGTTGCAGTTCCCCAGAACTTGGGGTCCCGTCCCCCCGAAATCGAACACGGCGCTGCCCTGGGGGGGGGGGGGGGGAACGGGGGGCGTTGGACCCCAAAACCCAACCAGAGACCGGGGGGACCCCAAAAACGCACCCAGAGCTTGGGGTGACCCCAAAAATGCATCCAGAGACCTGGGGGACCCCAAAACCCGGGGCTGACCCCAAAAACCCACCCAGAGCTTGGAGTGACCCCAAAAATGCATCCAGAGACCAGGGGGACCCCAAAACCCGGGGCTGACCCCAAAAACCCACCCAGAGACCTGGGGGACCCCAAAACCCGGGGCTGACCCCAAAAACCCACCCAGAGCTTGGAGTGACCCCAAAAATGCATCCAGAGACCAGGGGGACCCCAAAACCCGGGGCTGACCCCAAAAACCCACCCAGAGCTTGGAGTGACCCCAAAAATGCATCCAGAGACCAGGGGGACCCCAAAATCCAGGGGGTGACCCCAAAAACCCATCCGGAAACCGGGGTGACCCCAAAAATACAACCAGAGACCAGGGCAACCCCAAAACCCACCCAAAGACTGGGGGGACCCCAAAACCTACCCCCAAACCCCCCCAGAAACCAGGGGGGAACCCCAGAACCTCACGCAGAGACCGGGGGGACGCCAAAACCCGGGGCTGACCCCAAAAACCCATCCAGAGACCAGAGGGTGACCCCCAAAACCCAGGAGGGGACCCCAAAATCCGGGGGTGAGCCCAAAATCCAGGAGGGACCCAAAAATCCATCCAAAAACCCGGCCTGACCCCAAAACCCCATCCAGAGACCGGGGGACCCCAAAACCTGGGGGTGACCCCAAAATCCCCCCCAGAGCCTTGTGGGGATCCAGCTGGATCAGGGTCCCCAAGCCTTGGGGACATCCCCGCGTCCCCACAAGCCCCAGGACTGTCCCCAAGGTGTCCCCAAGGTGTCCCCAAGGTGTCCCCGAGCTGTCCCCAGGCCATGCCCATGTCCGAAAGGTGTCCCCATGTCCATGTCCCCATGTCCCCCTGGTGTCCCCATCGCTGCAGGGCTGTCCCCATGTCCATGTCCCCAGGCTGTCCCCATGTCCCCAAGGTGTCCCCGTGGTGTCCCTGTGGTGTCCCCAGGCTATGTCCATGTCCCTAGGGCTGTCCCCAGGGCTGTCCCCATGTCCATGTCCCCATGTCCCCAAGGTGTCCCTAGGGCTGTCCCCATGTCCATGTCCCCATGTCCATGTCCCCATGTCCATGTCCCCATGTCCCCAAGGTGTCCCTAGGGCTGTCCCCGAGCTGTCCCCATGTCCATGTCCCCATGTCCATGTCCCCAAGCTGTCCCCATGGTGTCCCTGTGGTGTCCCCAGGCTACGTCCATGTCCCCAGGCTGTCCCCATGGTGTCCCCATGTCCCCAGGGCTGTCCCCATGTCCATGTCCCCATGTCCCCAGGGTGTCCCGGAGCTGTCCCCATGTCCATGTCCCCATGTCCCCAAGGTGTCCCTAGGGCTGTCCCCGAGCTGTCCCCATGTCCATGTCCCCATGGTGTCCCAGTGGTGTCCTCAGGCTATGTCCATGTCCCGAGGCTGTCCCCATGTCCCCCTGGTGTCCCCATATCTGCAGGGCTGTCCCCATGTCCATGTCCCCATGTCCCCAAGCTGTCCCCATGGTGTCCCTGTGGTGTCCCCAGGCTACGTCCATGTCCCCAGGCTGTCCCCATGGTGTCCCCATGTCCCCGTGGTGTCCCCATGTCCGTGTCTCCATGTCCCCGAGCTGTCCCCATGTCCATGTCCCCATGTCCCCAGGCTGTCCCCATGTCCCCAAGCTGTCCCCATGGTGTCCCAGTGGTGTCCCCAGGCTATGTCCATGTCCCCAGGCTGTCCCCATGGTGTCCCCATGTCCCCAGGGTGTCCCCACGTCCGTGTCCCCATGTCCCCATGTCCCCAGGGTGTCCCCATGTCCCCATGTCCCCAAGGTGTCCCCCGGTGTCCCCAGGGTGTCCCCCGGTGTCCCCGAGCCGTCCCCGCACCTCTCTGGGCTCCAGTGTCACCCTCAGCCGCATGGGGGTGCCATCGTCCATGGTGTCCTCGGCCGACAGCGACGTCCCCCAGCGCGCGGCCACCGCCCGCAGCGTGTCCCTGACGGCCACCTCCGCGTTGGCCTGGGGTCACACGGGGTCACCAGGGGTCACCAGGGGTCACGCAGGGGTCACGCAGGGGTCACCAGGGGTCACCAGGGGTCACGCAGGGGTCACGCAGGGGGGGTTGGGGGGTTCTTGGGGTGGTTTTGAGGTTTTTGGGGTCTCAGCTGTTTTAGGGTGTGTTTGGGGTTTTAGGGGTGGTTTTGGGTGGGTTTGGGGTTTTTCTGGTGGTTTTGGGGATTTTGGGGGTTTTTGGGCTATTGCGGGGGGGATTTGGGGTATTGCGGGGGGTTTTAGGGTTTTTGGGGTGATTTTAGGGTATTTAGGGTATTTTTAAGGTCTCACCTGCACATGTCCCATGTGGGCCTGCACCGCCCCCAGCCCGTGCTGCCCAATCAGCTCCGGGCACGGGGATCGGGGGTTTTTGGGGCGGATTTGGGGTTTTTGGGGTTTCTGCTGTATTTGGTGATTTTGGGGTGATTTCAGGGTTTTTTTGATGTTTTAGGGTCTCACCTGCACATATCCCATAGAGGCCCGCACCGCCCCCAGCCCGTGCTGCCCAATCAGCTCCCGGCACGGGGATTGGAGGTTTTTGGGGCAGATTTGGCATTTTTGGGGTTTTTGGGATTTTTGGGATTTTTGGGATTTTTATGGGGTTTGATGGTTTTGGGGTGATTTTAGGGTATTTAGGGTGTATTTAGGGTCTCACCTGCACATATCCCATGTAGGCCTGCACCCCCCCCACCCGTGCTGCCCAATCAGCTCCGGGCACGGGGATCGGGGGTTTTCGGGGCGGATTTGGGGTTTTTGATGTTTCTGATGTTTGGGGTTCTTTTGGGGTGATTTCGGGGCGTTTTTGGGGTCTCACCTGCACGTGCCCCATGTAGGCCTGCACCACCTGCAGCCCGTGCTGCCCGATCAGCTCCCGCACCAGCCCGATCCCTTTCTGGTTGGCCGCCACCTGTGCCCGCAGGTCGGCCAGGTTGTCCCGCAGGTTCCGCGTCCCCGAGCAGCCGGGGACGGAGCCGGGGGCCAGCAGGGCCTCGGTGACAGCTGGGGACAGGGACAGGGACAGTGACAATGACAGGGACAATGAGGGGACAGGGACAGGGGCCAGCAGCGCCTCGGTGACAGCTGGGGACAGGGACAGGGACAGTGACAATGACAGGGACAATGAGGGGACAGGGACAGGGGCCAGCAGCGCCTCGGTGACAGCTGGGGACAGGGACAGTGACAGTGACAATGACAGGGACACCCACTGGGGACAGTGACACCCCCTGGGGACGGAGCCAGGGGCCAGCAGCGCCTCGGTGACAGCTGGGGACAGGGACAGGGACAGTGACAATGACAGGGACACCCACTGGGGACAGTGACACCCCCTGGGGACAGAGCCGGGGTCCAGCAGCGCCTCGGTGACAGCTGGGGACAGGGACAGGGACAATGAGGGGACAGGGACAGGGGCCAGCAGCGCCTCGGTGACAGCTGGGGACAGGGACAGTGACAGTGACAATGACAGGGACACCCAATGGGGACAGGGACACCTCCTAAGGACAGAGCCAGGGGCCAGCAGGGCCTCGGTGACAGCTGGGGACAGGGACAATGACAGTGACAGTGACAATGACAGGGACAGTGACAGGGGCCAGCAGGGCCTCGGTGACAGCTGGGGACACACAGGGGACAGTGAGGGGACAATGACAGTGACGGTGACAATGACAGTGACACCCACTGGGGACAGGGAGAGGGACAGGGGTGAGCAGGGCCTCGGTGACAGCTGGGGACAGGGACAGGGACAATGAGGGGACAATGACAGGGACAGGGGCCAGCAGCGCCTGGGTGACAGCCGGGGACAAGGACAGGGACAGGGACAGAGGACACTGAGGGGACAATGACAGGGACACCCCTTAAGGACAGAGCCAGGGGTCAGTGGGGCCTTGGTGACAGCTGGGGACACAAAGGAGACACTGAGGGGACAGTGACAGTGACACCCACTGGGGACAGGGACAGGGACAGGGACAGGGACAGGGGCCAGCAGGGCCTTGGTGACAGCTGGGGACAGGGACAGTGACAGTGACACTGAGGAGACAGTGACAGTGACAGTGACAGGGACAGGGACAGGGACAGTGACACCTCCTGGGGACAGGGACAGGGGCCAGCAGGGCCTCGGTGACAGCTGGGGACACAGAGGGGATGTCCCCAATATCCCCTCAGTGTCCCCATGTGCCACCTTGCTCCTGGAACTCCCCGTTGGTCACCAGTTTGAAGGACAGGAACACCTTTGTCCCCAGTGTCCCCAATCCCCTGGCTGTCCCCAATGTCCCCAGTGTCCCCAGTGTCCCCTCAGTGTCCCCAGTGTCCCCAGTGTCCCCCCAGTGTCCCCAGTGTCCCCCCAGTGTCTCCCCAGTGTCCCCTCAGTGTCCCCAATGTCCCCACTGTCCCCACTGTTCCCCCAGTGTCCCCCCAGTGTCCCCCCAGTGTCCCCAGTGTCCCCCCAGTGTCCCCTCAGTGTCCCCCCAGTGTCCCCAGTGTCCCCAGTGTCCCCCCAGTGTCCCCCCAGTGTCCCCACTGTCCCCAATGTCCCCAGTGTCCCCCCAGTGTCCCCAGTGTCCCCCCAGTGTCCCCAGTGTCCCCACTGTCCCCAGTGTCCCCAGTGTCCCCAGTGTCCCCCCAGTGTCCCCAGTGTCCCCAGTGTCCCCAGTGTCCCCCCAGTGTCCCCCCAGTGTCCCCATGTCCCACCTTGCTCCTGGAACTCCCCGTTGGTCACCAGTTTGAAGGACACGAAGGCCGCGCCCTCCTGGGCCAGGCTCTGCGAGTGCGGCGGCATCGACCCGGGGCTGGAGCCGCCCACGTCGGCGTGGTGACCACGGCTGGCCACGAAGAACACGGGGCGGGGCACACCTGGCCAGAACACCTGGGACAGGTGACACTGGGGTTAGGGACATGGGACAGGTGACACTGGGGTCAGGTGTGGTGACCACGGCTGGCCACGAAGAACACGGGGCGGGGCACACCTGGCCAGAACACCTGGGACAGGTAAGGGTGACAGTGACACTGGGGTCAGACACCTGGGACAGGTGGCACTGGGGTTACACAGGTGACACTGGGGTCAGGGACATGGGACAGGTGACACTGGAGTTAGATAGGTGACAGTGGGTTAGGGACGTGGGACAGGACACCTGGGACAGGTGACACTGCAGTTAGGGACATGGGACAGGTAATGGTGACATTGGGGTTATACACCTGGGACAGGTGGCACTGGGGTTACACAGGTGACACTGGGGTCAGAGAGGTGACACTGGGCTTAGGGACATGGGACAGGTGGCACTGGGGTTACACAGGTGACACTGGGGTCAGGGACATGGGACAGGTGACACTGGGTCAGGCGTGGTGACCACGGCTGGCCACGAAGAACACGGGGCGGGGCACACCTGGCCAGAACACCTGGGACAGGTAAGGGTGACAGTGACACTGGGGTCAGACACCTGGGACAGGTGGCACTGGGGTTACACAGGTGACACTGGGGTCAGGGACATGGGACAGGTGACACTGGGTCAGGCGTGGTGACCACGGCTGGCCACGAAGAACACGGGGCGGGGCACACCTGGCCAGAACACCTGGGACAGGTAAGGGTGACAGTGACACTGGGGTCAGACACCTGGGACAGGTGGCACTGGGGTTACACAGGTGACACTGGGGTCAGGGACATGGCACAGGTGACACAGGGGTTACACAGGTGACACTGGGGTTACACAGGTGACACTGGGGTCAGAGAGGTGACACTGGGGTCAGGGACATGGGACAGGTGACACTGGCATCAGACACCTGGGACAGGTGACACAGGGGTTACACAGGTGACACTGGGGTCAGGGACATGGCACAGGTGGCACTGGGGTTACACAGGTGACACTGGGGTTAGAGAGGTGACATTGGCGTCAGACACCTGGGACAGGTGACACTGGGGTTACACAGGTGACATTGGGGTCAGGGACATGGGACAGGTGGCACTGGGTCAGGTGTGGTGACCACGGCTGGCCACGAAGAACACAGGGAAGGGAACACCTGGCCAGAACACCTGGGCACAGGTGACACTGGGGTTAGGGACATGGGACAGGTGACAGTGACATTGGGGTTAGGGACATGGGACAGGACACCTGGGACAGGTGACACTGCAGTTAGGGACATGGGACAGGTAATGGTGACATTGGCGTCAGACACCTGGGACAGGTGACACAGGGGTTACACAGGTGACACTGGGGTCAGGGACATGGGACAGGTGACACTGGGTCAGGTGTGGTGACCACGGCTGGCCACGAAGAACACGGGGCGGGGCACACCTGGCCAGAACACCTGGGCACAGGTGACACTGGGGTTACACAGGTGACATTGGGGTCAGGGACATGGGACAGGTGACACTGGGGTGAGACACCTGGGACAGGTGACACTGGGGTTACACAGGTGACACTGGGTTGCACACCTGGGGACAGGTGACATTGGCGGGGGGGGCTGAAAACCCCAAGGACACCCGACCTGGACACCTGGGGGGGGACAGACAGGTGTCCCCAGGTGTGTCACAGGTGTCCCCAGATATGTCCCCAGGTGTCACAGGTGTGTCACAGGTGTGTCCCCACCTGTCCCAGGTGTGTCACTCACAGGTGTGATGACGGCCAGGTCAGGCAGGTGGCTGCCCCCCTGTCCCAGGTGTCCCCAGGTGTGTCACTCACAGGTGTCCCAGCTGTCCCCAGGTGTGTCACTCACAGGTGTGATGTCACCTGTCCCAGGTGTGTCACCTGTCCCAGGTGTGATGTCACCTGTCCCAGGTGTGTCCCAGGTGTGTCACTCACAGGTGTCCCAGGTGTGTCCCAGGTGTGTCACTCACAGGTGTGATGTCACCTGTCCCAGGTGTGTTGCTCACTCACAGGTGTGATGTCCCCTGTCCCAGGTGTGTCCCTCCCTCCCTCCCTCACTCACAGGTGTGATGACGGTCAGGTCGGGCAGGTGGCTGCCCCCCTGTCCCAGGTGTGTCCCAGGTGTGTCCCAGGTGTGTCACAGGTGTGATGTCCCCTGTCCCAGCTGTGATGTCACCTGTCCCAGGTGTGTCCCAGGTGTGTCCCAGGTGTGTCCCAGGTGTGTCACCTGTCCCAGCTGTGATGTCACCTGTCCCAGGTGTGTCCCAGGTGTGTCCCAGGTGTGTCCCAGGTGTGTCCCAGCTGTGATGTCCCCTGTCCCAGGTGTGTCCCTCCCTCACTCACAGGTGTGTCCCCAGGTGTGTCACTCCCTCCCAGGTGTGTCGTCACCTGTCCCAGGTGTGATGTCCCCTGTCCCAGGTGTGTCCCAGGTGTGTCACTCACTCACAGGTGTGTCCCAGGTGTGTCCCAGGTGTGATGTCCCCTGTCCCAGGTGTGTCCCTCCCTCCCTCCTTCCCTCCCTCACTCACAGGTGTGATGACGGTCAGGTCGGGCAGGTGGCTGCCCCCCTGTCCCAGGTGTGTCCCAGGTGTGATGTCCCCTGTCCCAGGTGTGTCACTCACTCACAGGTGTGATGTCCCCTGTCCCAGCTGTGATGTCCCCTGTCCCAGGTGTGTCCCTCCCTCCCTCACTCACAGGTGTGATGACGGTCAGGTCGGGCAGGTGGCTGCCCCCCGCCCGGGGGTGGTTGCTCAGGATCACGTCTCCTTCCCTCAGCTCCGGGCCCAGGTTACGGATCTGGGGGGGGGGGACGGGGGGGTGAACCCCAAACCCACCCCGGGAACCCCAAAATCTCCCCAGGATCCCCAAATCCCCCCCAGAAATTCCCAAATCTCCCCAAATACACCCAGGATCCCAAATCCTCTCCCAGAACCCCCAAATCCCCCCAAATTTCCCCTCCCCGGAACCCCCAAATCCTCTCCAGAGCTCCCAAATCCCTTCCAGGACCCCAAAGCCCCTCCAAGACCCCAAATCCTCCCCAAATCACCCCAAATTCCCTCTGGGATCCCCAAATCCTCCCCAAATCACCCCAAATTCCCTCTGGGATCCCCAAATCCTCCCCAAATCACCCCAAATTCCCTCTGGGATCCCCAAATCCTCCCCAAATCACCCCAAATTCCCTCTGGGATCCCCAAATCCTCTCAAATCACCCCAAATTCCCTCTGGGATCCCCAAATCCTCCCCAAATCACCCCAAATTCCCTCTGGGATCCCCAAATCCTCCCCAAATCACCCCAAATTCCCTCTGGGATCCCCAAATCCTCCCCAAATCACCCCAAATTCCCTCTGGGATCCCCAAATCCTCTCAAATCACCCCAAATTCCCTCTGGGATCCCCAAATCCTCCCCAAATCACCCCAAATTCCCTCTGGGATCCCCAAATCCTCCCCAAATCACCCCAAATTCCCTCTGGGATCCCCAAATCCTCCCCAAATCACCCCAAATTCCCTCTGGGATCCCCAAATCCTCCCCAAATCACCTCCTGAACCCCCCAAATCCCCTCCAGGACACCCCAGGATCCCAAATCCCCCCCCAAATCTCCCCCAGGAACCCCCCCAGATCCCCCCACGACCCCAAATTCCCCCCCTGGGATGCCCCCAAATCTCCCCAAATCCACCCAGGACCCCCCAAATTCCCTCACCTGGAACTGCACGGCTCCTGCACGGCCCTGGGACCCCCCCAAACCCTCCCCAAACCCACCCAAATCTCCCCCAAATCCACCCAGGACCCCTCAAATCCCCCTGGGGCCCACCTGAGCACACCTGGGACCCCCCAGATTCCCCCAAAATCTCCCCAAAATCCCCTCACCTTGAACTGCACGGCTCCTGCATGGCCTCGAGACCCCCTGGGACCCCCCAAATCCCCCCCAAATGGCCTCACCTGGAACTGCACGGCTCCTGCATGGCCCTGGGACCCCCCAAATCCCCCCAAATCCCCCCCAAATGCCTCACCTGGAACTGCACGGCTCCTGCATGGCCCTGGAGACCCCCAAACCCACCCGGGACCCCCAAAATCCCCCCAGGACCCCCCAAATCCCCCCCAAATGGCCTCACCTGGAACTGCACGGCTCCTGCATGGCCCTGGGACCCCCCAAATCCCCCCAAATCCCCCCCCAAATTCCCTCACCTGGAACTGCACGGCCTCCTGCATGGCGCCCAGGTGCACGGGGATGTGGGGGGCGTTGGACACGAGCCCCCCGTCGGGCCCCGAACAGGGCGCAGGAGAAGTCCAGGCGCTCCTTGATGTTGGTGGAGATGGCCGTGCGCTGCAGCGTGCGCCCCATCTGCTCTGCGGGGACACGGGAGCCTCAGCGGGGACCCCGAAACCCGGGGGGACCCCTGGGAACCGACCCGGAGACCCCGGGACCACCCCGGGACCACCCCGGGACCAGCCCGGGACCACCCCGGGACCCCCAGCCCTGGGTCTGCCTCGAGGGATGGGTTTGAATTGAGGGGTCCCTGTGGGGACACGGCAACTTCAGGGGGACCCCAAAAATGGGACAGGGCTGGGGACCCCCCAAGGACCATCCCAGAGACCCCCGGGACCACCCTGGGACCTCCTGTGCTGGGTCTGCCTTGGAGAGATGGGGGGGATGAATTGGGAGATGGGGGAATGGGGGGGGATTGTGATCGTGGGGACCCCCAGGGACACCCCAAAAACCGGGCAGGGCTGGGGACCCCCAAGGAACCACCCTGGGACCACCCCAGAGACCCCCGGGACCAGCCCAGGACCCCCAGCCCTGGGTCTGCCCCAAGGAGATGGGGAGGTGGGTTTGAATTGAGGGGTCCCTGTGGGGACACGGCACCCTCAGGGGGACCCCAAAAATGGGACAGGGCTGGGCACCCCTCAGGGACCACCCTGGGACCACCCCAGAGACCCCCGGGACCAGCCCGGGAACAGCCCGGGACCCCCAGCCCTGGGTCTGCCTCGAGGGGTGGGTTTGAATTGAGGGGTCCCTGTCTTTGGGGACCCTCAGGGGCACCCCAAAATCCGGGGGTACCCACAGGGACCAACCCAGAGACCCCCGGGACCACCCCGGGACCCCCAGCCCTGGATCTGCCTTGGGGAGATGAGGGAATGGGGGGGGATTGTGATCGTGGGGACCCCCAGGGACACCCCAAAAATGGGGACACCCCAGGGGGACCCCCAGGGACCAGCCCAGAGACCCCCAAGGCCACTCCAGGACCACCCAGGACCCCCCAAAGCCCCCTCAAATCCCCCCAAATTCCCCCAAAGCCCCCCCAGCGATGCTGATGAAGCCCCAAGAGACCCCTCAGGACCCCCCAAAGCCCCCCCAAAGTCTCACCCGCGATGCTCATGAAGCTCCAAGAGACCCCCAAGAGACCCCTCAGGACCCCCCAAATCCCCCCAAAGCCCCCCCAGCGATGCTGATGAAGCTCCAAGAGACCTCTCAGGACCCCCCAAAGCCCCCCCAAAGCCCCCCAGGACCCACCTGTGATGCTCATGAAGCCCGAGGACACCCCTCAGGAGCCCCCAAATCCCCCCCAAAGCCCCCCAGACCCCCCCCAGAGCCCCCCAGGACCCCCCTGCGATGCTCATGAAGCCCCAAGAGACCCCCAAGAGACCCCTCAGGACCCCCCAAAGCCCCCCCAGACCCCCCCCAGAGCCCCCCAGGACCCCCCTGCGATGCTCATGAAGCCCCAGAACACCCCTCAGGACCCCCCAGAGCCCCCCAAATCCCCCCCAAATCCCCCCAGGACCCACCCGCGATGCTCATGAAGCGGTGCGAGAACACCGACAGCGCCACCGGCTCCAGCCCCGCGCCCAGGGCGGGCGCCGCGCCCGCGGTCACCTCGATGCTGATGTCCCCGAGGGCGGTGACGCGCGCCACGCAGCCCGGCTCCACCACGATCGTGCTGGGGGGCACGCGGTCACCTCGGGGTGCCCCCAAACCCCCCCGGGGTCCCCCAAACCCCCCTCGGGTGCCCCAAACCCCCCCGGGGTGCCCCCAAACCCCCCCGGGGTGCCCCCAAACCCCCCGGGGTGCCCCAAACCCCCCCGGGGTGCCCCAAAACCCCGCCGGGGTGCCCCAAAACCCCGCCGGGGTGCCCCAAACCCCCCCGGGGTGCCCCAACCCCCCCGGGGTGCCCCCAAACCCCCCCGGGGTGCCCCAACCCCCCCCGGGGTCCCGTGGGTCATCCAGGGGTCACCTCGGGGTCCCCCAAACCCCTCCAGTGGTGCCACCCCAGCCCAGGGCTCCCCGTGTCCCCCACAGCTCCTTGGGGTCCCCAGGGGTCACCTCGGGGTCCCCCAAACCCCTCCTAGTGTCCCCCCCACCCCCCCCCATGCCTGGGTCTACCCTGTCCCCCCCCGTCCCCCTGTCCCTGTGTCCCTGTCCCATCCCTGTCCATGTGTCCATGTGTCCGTGTGTCCATGTGTCCGTGTGTCCGTGTGTCCGTGTGTCAGCTGTTGGTGTCGATGATGATGGCCGGCCCGGGCAGGGCGTGGTCCCTGTCCCTGTGTCCCCATTGTCCCATCTGTGTCCCTGTCCCCTGTCCGTGTGTCCCTGCTCTCCCCCTGTCCCATCCCTGTCCCTGTCCCATCCCTGTCCGTGTGTCCGTGTGTCCGTGTGTCCGTGTGTCACCTGTTGGTGTCGATGATGATGGCCGGCCCGGGCAGGGCGTGGTCCCTGTGTCCCCATTGTCCCCCTGTCCCCTGTGTCCCTGTCCCATCCCTGTCCGTGTGTCTGTGTGTCCGTGTGTCCCCCTGTCCGTGTGTCACCTGTTGGTGTCAATGATGATGGCTGGCCTGGGCAGGGCGTGGTCCCTGTCCCTGTGTCCCCATTGTCCCCCTGTCCCTGTCCCATCCCTGTCCCATCCCTGTCCGTGTGTCCGTGTGTCCGTGTGTCCGTGTGTCACCTGTTGGTGTCGATGATGATGGCCGGCCCGGGCAGGGCGTGGTCCCTGTCCCCTGTGTCCCCCTGTCCCTGTCCCCTGTGTCCCTGTCCCATCCCTGTCCGTGTGTCCGTGTGTCCATGTGTCCGTGTGTCCGTGTGTCCATGTGTCCGTGTGTCACCTGTTGGTGTCGATGATGATGGCCGGCCCGGGCAGGGCGTGGTCCCTGTCCCCTGTGTCCCCATTGTCCCCCTGTCCCCTGTGTCCCTGTCCCATCCCTGTCCGTGTGTCCGTGTGTCCATGTGTCCATGTGTCTGTGTGTCCGGGTGTCACCTGTTGGTGTCGATGATGATGGCCGGTCAGGCCAGGGCATGGTCCCTGTCCCCTGCCCCCATTGTCCCATCCCTGTCCCTGTCCCCTGTCCGTGTGTCCCTGCTCTCCCCCTGTCCCATCCCTGTCCCTGTCCCATCCCTGTCCCATCCCTGTCTGTGTGTCCGTGTGTCCGTGTGTCACCTGTTGGTGTCAATGACAATGGCCAGCCCGGGCAGGGCGTGGTCCCTGTGTCCCCATTGTCCCCCTGTCCCCTGTGTCCCTGTCCCATCCCTGTCCGTGTGTCCGTGTGTCCGTGTGTCCCCCTGTCCGTGTGTCACCTGTTGGTGTCGATGACGATGGCCAGCCCAGGCATGGCGTGGTCCCTGTCCCCTGTGTCCCCATTGTCCCCCTGTCCCCTGTGTCCCTGTCCCATCCCTGTCCGTGTGTCCGTGTGTCCGTGTGTCCATGTGTCTGTGTGTCCGTGTGTCCGTGTGTCACCTGTTGGTGTCAATGACAATGGCCAGCCTGGGCATGGCGTGGTCCCTGTGTCCCCATTGTCCCCCTGTCCCCTGTGTCCCTGTCCCATCCCTGTCCGTGTGTCCGTGTGTCTGTGTGTCCGTGTGTCCCCCTGTCCGTGTGTCACCTGTTGGTGTCGATGATGATGGCCGGCCCGGGCAGGGCGTGGTCCGAGCCCAGCTCCCCCAGCAGGAACACGGGGGTGTCCTGGTACCCCCCCTCAAAATAGCACCGGGTCACCTGGGGGGGGACATTCGGGACATTGGGGTCACCCCTGCGTCACCTGAGGGGGGGGGGGGGACATTGGGGACACACCTGGGGTCAGCCCTGGGTCACACGGGGGTGTCCCGGTACCCCGCCTCAAAGTAGCACTGGGTCAGCCCTGGGGTCACTTTGGGTCAGCCCTGGGGTCACCTTGGGTCAGCCCTGGGGTCACCTTGGGGTCACCTTGGGGTCACCTTGGGGTCACCCCCAGACCCGAGCTCCCCCCAGCCCCCCCTTCACCGTCTGCCCTTGGGGGGGGCTTGGGCATGGGTTCGGTGCCCCCCCCCCCCCATCCCGGGTGCCCCCCCCCAGTGCCCCCCCCCCCGGTGCCCCCCCCCCCGGGTACCCCCTGTTCCCTGTGCCCCCCCCCATCCCGGGTGCCCCCCCCCCAGCCCCCCCTCACCGTCTCCACTCTCGGGGGGGTCCCGCGGGGTCCCAGGGGGGGCTCGGGCACGGGGTCGGTGCTGCCGGTGCCCCTGACCCGCAAATCATCCACGAGCACGGCCCGGCCCGGGATGGTGAAACCAAACTCCTGCTGGTACCTGGGGACAGGGGGACATGGGGACATGGGGACAGGGACAGGGACACACAGACAGGGACACAGGGACAGGGACACACAGACAGGGACACACGGACAGGGACACACAGCCCGGCCCGGGATGGTGAAACCAAACTCCTGCTGGTACCTGGGGACAGGGACAGGGGGACATGGGGACATGGGGACATGGGGACAGGGACACACAGACAGGGACACAGGGACAGGGACACACAGACAGGGACACACGGACAGGGACACACAGCCCGGCCCGGGATGGTGAAACCAAACTCCTGCTGGTACCTGGGGACAGGGACAGGGGGACATGGGGACATGGGGACAGTGACACAGGGACAGGGACACACAGGGGAGCGTCAGCCACAGTGACACCAGGACAGGGACAGGGGGACATGGGGACAGTGACAGGGACACACAGACAGGGACAGTGACACACAGGGGAGCGTCAGCCACAGCGACACCAGGACAGGGACATGGGGACAGGGACATACGGGGAGGGGACAGGGACACATGGGGGGGACAAGGACACTGACCCCGGTGGGACAGGGACACACTGACAGGGGAAAGGGACAGACAGAGAGAAGGGATTGGGGGGCTGGGATGGGAGGATTGGGACAGCACTGGGACAGCACTGGGGGCACTGGGACGGCACTGGGGGCACTGGGATGGCACTGGGGGCACTGTGACAGGTTGGGTGGCACTGGTGGCACTGTGACAGGTTTGGTGGCACTGTGGTGGCACTGGTGGCACTGTGACAGGTTGGGTGGCACTGTGACAGGTTGGTGGCCCTGGGATGGCACTGGTGGCCCTGTGGCAGGTTGGTGGTGGCACTGTGACAGGTTTGGTGGCCCTGTGGTGGCCCTGGTGGCCCTGTGGCAGGTTGGTGGCCCTGTGGTGGCACTGGTGGCCCTGTGGCAGGTTGGTGGTGGCCCTGGTGGCCCTGTGGCAGGTTTGGTGGCACTGGTGGCCCTGTGGCAGGTTTGGTGGCCCTGTGGTGGCCCTGGTGGCCCTGTGGCAGGTTTGGTGGCACCGGTGGCCCTGTGGCAGGTTGGTGGCCCTGTGGCAGGTTTGGTGGCACCGGTGGCCCTGTGGCAGGTTGGTGGTGGCCCTGGTGGCCCTGTGACAGGTTTGGTGGCACTGGTGGCCCTGTGGCAGGTTGGTGGCCCTGTGGCAGGTTTGGTGGCACTGGTGGCCCTGGTGGCCCTGTGGCAGGTTTGGTGGCACCGGTGGCCCTGTGGCAGGTTGGTGGCCCTGGGATGGCACTGGTGGCCCTGTGGCAGGTTGGTGGCCCTGTGGTGGCCCTGGTGGCCCTGGGGTGGCCCCGGTGTCACTCACCTCTCGGTGAAGGCCCCCAGGAAGTCGCCGGCGCCGCAGGTGCCCGGCCCGGGCGGGTGTCCCTGCGCTGACACCATCAGGGCGCAGTCGGTGCCCTCGTAGCGCAGGTGCAGGAACGGCTCCGTGCGGATCTGAGCCCTGCGGGGACACGCGCACACCCTGGCACCCTGGCACCCTGGCACCGTGTCCCCAGTGTCACCCTGGCACCGTGTCACCAGTGTCACTGTGTCACCAGTGTCACCCTGGCACTGTGTCACCCTGGCACCGACACCCCGGCACCGTGTCACCCTGGGACCATGTCACCATGTCACCCCGGCACCGTGTCACCAGTGTCACCAGTGTCGCCATGTCACTGTGTCACCCTGTCACCGTGGCACCAGTGTCACCGGTGTCACCATGTCACCATGTCACCCTGGGACCAACACCCCAGCACTGTGTCACCCTGTCACCAGTGTCACCGTGTGACACAGGCACTGTGGCACCCTGGCACTGTGTCACTGGTGTCACCATGTCACTGGTGTCACCCTGTCACCGGTGTCACCCTGTCACCGTGTCACCGTGTCACCGTGTCGCCATGTCACTGACACCCCAGCACTGTGTCACCGTGTCACCGTGTAACCGTGTCACACAGGCACTGTGTCACCACTGTCACCCTGTCACCCACATTGTCACACGGGCACTGTCACCATGTCACCCACACTGTCACGCGGGTGTCCGGGCACTGTGTCACCGTGTCATCATGTCACATGGGCACCCTGTCGCCCTGTCACTACATCACACTGCCACCGTGTCACCAGTGTCACCCTGGCACCCTGTCACCAGTGTCACCCTGTCACCCACACTGTCACACGGGCACCCACATTGTCACATGGGCACCGTGTCACCACTGTCACTGTGTCACCCTGGCACCAGCGTCACTCTGGCACCATGTCACTGCCACCATGTCACCACCACCACCACGTCACCCTGACCCTGCTGTCACCACATCACGCTGGCACCAGTGTCACTGTGTCACCCTGTCCCCGTGTCACCACCACTGCGTCACCCTGTCCCCATGTCACTGTCACTGTGTCACCCTGTCCCCGTGTCACCGCCACTGTGTCACACTGGCCCTGCTGTCACTCTGTCTCCAGTGTCACTGCCACCATGTCACCCTGTCCCCAGTGTCACCCTGTCCCTGGTGTCACCCTGGCCCTGTGTCACCGCATCACCCTGTCCCTAGGCTGTCACTTCATCACCCTGTTCCCATGTCACCCTGTCCCTGGTGTCACCCTGTCCCTGGTGTCACCGCCTCCCATCCCTGTCCCTGGTCACCCATTCTGGGTGTCCCCTGTCCCCACGCCCCCATCCCTACTGTCCCCGCTGTCCCCTGTCCCCATGCCCCCATCTTTGGTGTCCCTGTCCCCACTGTCCCCGCTGTCCCTGCTGTCCCCAGTGTCCCCTGTCCCTGATCCCCAGTGTCACTGATGTCCCCATCCCCACTGTCTGCAGTGTCCCCTGTCCCCATGCTCCCATCTCCAGTGTTCCCTGTCCCCAGTCTCCATCCTTGCTGTCCCCTGTCCCCGATCCCCGGTGTCCCCAATGTCCCCATCCTCCCATCTCCAGTGTCCCCAGTGTCTCCAGTCCCCTGTCCCCATCCCTGGTGTCCCCTCTGCTGTCCCCTGTCCCATCCCCAGTGTCCCCTCTCCCCTCTGTCCCCACTGTCCTCTGTGCCCATCCCCGCTGTCCCCTCTGTCCCCACTGTCCTCTGTGCCCATCCCCAGTCTCCACTGTCCCCAGTGTCCCCTGCCCCATCTCCAGTGTCCCCTGTCCCCATCCCTGCTGTCCCCAGTGTCCCCATCCTCCCATCTCCAGTGTCCCCAGTGTCTCCAGTCCCCTGTCCCCATCCCTGGTGTCCCCTCTGCTGTCCCCTGTCCCCATCCCTGGTGTCCCCTCTGCTGTCCCCTGCCCCATCCCCAGTGTCCCCTCTCCCCGCTGTCCCCACTGTCCTCCGTCCCCATCCCCGCTGTCCCCTCTGTCCCCACTGTCCTCTGTGCCCATCCCCAGTCTCCACTGTCCCCAGTGTCCCCTGCCCCATCTCCAGTGTCCCCTCTCCCCACTGTCCCCACTGTCCTCAGCCCTGATCCCTGCTGTCCCCTGTGTCCCCTGTCCCCCCTGTCCCAGCTGTCCCTGATCCTCGGTGTCCCCAGTGTCCCCATCCTCCCATCTCTGGTGTCCCCAGTGTTCCCTGTCCCCATCCTCAGTGTCCCCTCTGTCCCCTGTCACAATCCCCGCTGTCCCCGCTGTCCCCATCCCTGCTGTCCCCACTGTCCCCACTGTCCCCAGTGTCCCCTGTCCCCATCCTCAGTGTCCCCTCTGTCCCCTGTCCCCATCCCCGCTGTCCCCACTGTCCTCAGTGTCCCCAGTGTCCCCTGTCCCCATCCCCACTGTCCCCACTGTCCTCAGTGTCCCCTCTGTCCCCTGTCACAATCCCCGCTGTCCCCGCTGTCCCCATCCCTGCTGTCCCCACTGTCCCCACTGTCCCCAGTGTCCCCTGTCCCCATCCTCAGTGTCCCCATCCTCAGTGTCCCCTCTGTCCCCTGTCACAATCCCCGCTGTCCCCACTGTCCTTGCTGTCCCCGCTGTCCCCATCCCTGCTGTCCCCACTGTCCTCAGTGTCCCCTGTCCCCATCCTCAGTGTCCCCTCTGTCCCCTGTCACAATCCCCGCTGTCCCCGCTGTCCCTGCTGTCCCCACTGTCCTCGCTGTCCCCGCTGTCCCCACTGTCCCCAGTGTCCCCTGTCCCCATCCTCAGTGTCCCCTCTGTCCCCTGTCACAATCCTCGCTGTCCCCACTGTCCTTGCTGTCCCTGCTGTCCCCATCCCCGCTGTCCCCACTGTCCTCAGTGTCCCCAGTGTCCCCTGTCCCCATCCTCAGTGTCCCCATCCTCAGTGTCCCCTCTGTCCCCTGTCACAATCCCCGCTGTCCCCGCTGTCCCCATCCCTGCTGTCCCCACTGTCCCCAGTGTCCCCAGTGTCCCCTGTCCCCATCCTCAGTGTCCCCATCCTCAGTGTCCCCATCCTCAGTGTCCCCTCTGTCCCCTGTCACAATCCCCGCTGTCCCCGCTGTCCCCATCCCTGCTGTCCCCACTGTCCCCAGTGTCCCCAGTGTCCCCTGTCCCCATCCTCAGTGTCCCCATCCTCAGTGTCCCCATCCTCAGTGTCCCCTCTGTCCCCTGTCACAATCCCCGCTGTCCCCGCTGTCCCCTGTCCCCCCGCCGCTCCCTCCCGCCCCCATCGCGGCTCTGTCGCGCTGTCGCGCTGTCGCGCTGTCGCGCTGTCTCTCACGGTGCGAAGCCCTGAGCGCTCAGCGCGTCCCGGCAGCGCCGCTCCAGCTCGCGGAGGCGCGCCTCGAGCCGCGGGAACGCGCCCGGGCCGTACGGGAGCGCGCACGGCTCCTGCTCCTCCTGCACCGCGTCCGCCAGCGCCAGCCCCAGCGCCGAGAGCAGCCCGCTGTGCCTGCGGGGAGGGGACAGCGCTGTCACCAGGGGACACCGCGGGGACACTGCGGGGACAGCCCGGGACAGCGCCGGGACAGCGCCGAGAGCAGCCCGCTGTGCCTGCGGGGAGGGGACAGCGCTGTCACCAGGGGACACTGCGGGGACAGCCCGGGACAGCCCCGGGACAGCGCCGAGAGCAGCCCGCTGTGCCTGCGGGGAGGGGACAGCGCTGTCACCAGGGGGACACCGCGGGGACATTGCGGGGACACCGCGGGGACAGTGCCGGGACAGCCCCGGGCCATCCCTGTCCCCGTCCTGGGGACACCCCGTCCCAAAGGCGGGGACACTCCAAACCCCCCGCGCCCCCTCCCCAGCCCCAGCCCTACGGGGGGGTCGGGGTCAGGGTCAGGGTCAGGGTCGGGGTCAGGGTCGGGGTCGGGGTCAGGGTCAGGGTCAGGGTCGGGGTCGGGGTTGGGGTCAGGGTCGGGGTCAGGGTCAGGGTCAGGGTCAGGGTCCGGGTCAAGATCAGGGTCGGGGTCGGGGTCGGGGTCAGGGTCAGGGTCGGGGTCAGGGTCGGGGTCGGGGTCAGGGTCGGGGTCGGGGTCGGGGTCAGGGTAGGGGCTGGGGTCAGGGTCAGGGTCGGGGTCAGGGTCAGGGTCGGGGTCGGGGTCAGGGTCAGGGTCCGGGTCGGGGTCAGGGTCGGGGTCAGGGTCGGGGTCGGGGTCGGGGTCGGGGTCGGGGTCGGGGTCAGGGTCAGGGTCAGGGTCGGGGTCGGGGTCGGGGTCGGGGTCGGGGTCGGGGTCAGGGTCAGGGTCAGGGTCGGGGTCGGGGTCTCCAGGCCCCCCCAGAGGGGAATCCCCGGGGACCCCCCCAGTCCCGCCCCCACCACGGGAGTCCCCGCCCCCCCCACCCCAAAGGGTGGCTCCCCACACCCCAAACCCCAACACGGGGGTCCTGGAGCCCCCTGCCCACCCTGAGGGTCCCCGCGCCCCCCACCCCATCCCGGGGGTCTCCGCGCCCACCCAGAGGGTGCCTCTGCTCCCTGCCCATCCCGGGGGTCTCTCATGCCCCCCACCGACCCCAGGGGCCCCCCAGCTCCCCGCTCATCCCGGGGGTCCCCAGGGGTCTCCCCACACCCCCTGCCCACCCCAGGGGTCTCCCCATGCCCCCCACCCATCCCGGGGGTCCCCACGCTCCCCACCCCACCCCGGGGGTCTCCCCGCCCACCCTGAGGGTCCCCGTGCTCCCACCCCACTCTGGGGGTCCCCCTGCCCCCTGCCCGTTCCGGGGGTCTCCCCGCCCACCCAGAGGGTCCCCGTGCCCCCACCCCACCCTGGGGGTCTCCCCACGCCCCCTGCCCGCCCCGGGGGTCTCCCTGCCCATCCCGGGGGTCCCTGTGCCCCCTGCCCACCCCCCGGGGGTCTCCCCGCCCACCCTGAGGGTCCCCGTGCCCCCTGCCCGTTCCGGGGATCTCCCTGCCCATCTCGGGGGTCCCTGTGCCCCCTGCCCGCCCCGGGGGTCTCCCTGCCCATCCCGGGGGTCTCCCCACGCCCCCTGCCCGCCCCGGGGGTCTCCCGCGCCCCCTCCTCACGTACTTGTGAATGAAGACGCGGGCCATGCCCAGCGTGCGGGCGATGGCGCACGCGTGCTGCCCCCCGGCGCCCCCGAAGCACGCCAGCACGTGTCGCGACGCGTCGTGACCCCGCGCCTGCCGCCGCCACCAGCGAGGGGACACCGCGGGTGACACCGCTGCCACCCGCCGAGCGTCCCCGTCCCCACCGCCCGGGGGGCTCCCCCTCGGGGGTCCCGCACCTGCGTCAGGGCGCGGATGGGCCGGCACATGGCCTCGTTGGCCACGCGGATGAAGCCCAGCGCCACCTCCTCCACCGAGAACTTGTCACCATCAGCGGTGTCGCCGCCGTCGGTGTCGCCGCCGTGTCCCCGGAAGGCGCGGATGGTGGCAGCCAGCTCCCGGAAGGCCGCCACGGCCGTGTCGCGACAGAGGGGCTGGTCCTCGTCGGGACCGAAGATGCGCGGGAAGAACTCGGGGAGCAGCCGGCCCAGCGCCAGGTTGGCGTCGGTGACAGTCAGGGGACCCCCTGGGGACAGCGGGGACACCGCGGGGGTCAGGGGACACAGGGGACATGGGGGGGGTCAGGGGGACACGGGGACACCGGGACAACAGGGACATGGGGGTCAGGGGACAGCCTGGGGACATGGGGGGGGTCAGGGGGACATGGGGACATGGGGACACGGAGACACGGAGACACAGGGACATGGGACATGGGACATGGGGACACAGGGACACGGGGACACGGGGACACAGGGACATGGGGACACGGGGACACAGGGACATGGGGACATGGGGACATGGGGACACGGGGACACAGGGACATGGGGACATGGGGACACGGGGACACAGGGACATGGGGACATGGGGACATGGGGACACGGGGACACAGGGACACGGGGACATGGGGACACGGGGACATGGGGACACGGAGACACGGGGACATGGGGACATGGGGACACGGGGACATGGGGACACGGGGACATGGGGACATGGGGACACGGGGACATGGGGACACAGGGACATGGGGACATGGGGACATGGGGACACGGGGACACGGGGACACGGGGACATGGGGACACGGAGACACGGGGACATGGGGACATGGGGACATGGGGACACAGGGACATGGGGACATGGGGACATGGGGACACGGGGACATGGGGACATGGGGACATGGGGACACGGAGACACGGGGACATGGGGACATGGGGACATGGGGACACGGAGACACAGGGACATGGGGACACGGGGACATGGGGACACGGGGACACGGGGACATGGGGACATGGGGACACAGGGACACGGGGACACGGGGACATGGGGACACGGGGACACGGGGACACGGGGACATGGGGACATGGGGACATGGGGACACGGGGACACGGGGACATGGGGACATGGGGACACGGGGACACGGGTGCTGTCCCTGACTCACCCTTGCGGTAACAGGCAGGGCCCGGGTGGGCGCCCGCGGACTCGGGACCAACCACGTAGAGCCCGGACCTGTGGGGACAGGGGGACAGACAGGGGGACACGGGGACAGACAGGGGGACAGACAGGGGACAGACAGGGACAGACAGGGGACAGACAGGGACAGACAGGGACAGACAGGGGGACAGACATGGGGACAGACATGGGGACAGACATGGGCACAGACAGGGACAGACAGGGGGACAGACAGGGGGACATGGGGACAGACAGGGGGACAGACAGGGGGACAGACAGGGACAGACAGGGGACAGACAGGGACAGACAGGGACAGACAGGGGGACAGACATGGGGACAGACATGGGGACAGACATGGGCACAGACAGGGACAGACAGGGGGACAGACAGGGGGACACAGGGACACGGGGACAGACAGGGGGACAGACAGGGGGACAGACAGGGACAGACAGGGGGACACAGGGACAGGGGGACAGACAGGGACAGACAGGGGGACAGACAGGGGGACACGGGGACAGACAGGGGACAGACATGGGCAGATGTGGGGGACACAGGGACAGACAGGGGGACACGGGGACAGCAGGACAGGCATAGGGACAGATAAGGGGACATGGGGATGGTATGGGGACATGGGGACAGACACAGGGACAGACACAGGGACATGGGGACAGACATGGGGACAGATGTGGGGACACGGGGAGAGACAGCGGGACATGGGGACAGTGGGACAGAGATAGAGACAGACATGGGGACAGTGGGACAGACACGGGGACAGACAGGGGGACACGGAAGGGACAGTGACACTCACGGGTGCCCCTCATTCCACTGGGACACCCCTGGAGCCCCCTCCCCACATTCCCCCCCCCCCCCATCCCTGCAGCCCCCTCCCCAGCCCCCCCCACACCCGGAGCCCCCTCCCCACACCCGGAGCCCCCCCCAGCTCCTGGAGCCCCCTCCCCACACCCGGAGCCCCCTCCCCACCTGAAGAAGAGGCGGGAGCCCCCCCCGGCCGCCACGGTGTTGATGTCGAGCTGCGGGGCCTGGATGGAGACCCCGGCCGTGCTGGCCTCGAACACGTGCTCAAAGTGCCCCGCGAAGCGGCTCACGTCCGTCGAGGTGCCTGGGACACCCCAAAAGTGACCCCAAAAGTGACCCCAAACAGACCCCAAACCCCCTCACACGGCTCACATCTGTAAAGGTGCCTGGGACACCCCAAAAGTGACCCCAAAAGTGACCCCAAACAGACCCCAAACCCCCTCAGACAGCTCACGTCCATCGAGGTGCCTGCAGGGGGACCCCAGAACTGAGAGACCCCAAAAAACACCCCAAAACCAGAGAGACCCTAAAACGGAGGGACCCCAAAACTGAGGGACCCCGAAACTCCCCTCACACGGCTCACGTCCGTCGAGGTGCCTGCAGGGGACCCCAAAACTGCTGCACCCCAAAAATTCCCCATCCCAGCCCCAGACAGACCCCAAAACCAGAGAGACCCCAAAACCACCCCAACCCAAACCCTGTGGGGCTCCCAGTCCCAATGGGACCCCAAACCTCAACGGGACCCCAACCCCCGCGGGACCACCCAGGAACCCCCAATCCCCCGGTGACCCCAACCCCCGCGGGACCCCCACCCTCAATGGGACCCCAACCCCAACAGGGCCCCCAACCCCCCGAGACACCAACGCCCCCCTGAGCCCCTGGTGACCCCCCCCCCATGACCCCAATTCCCCTGTGACCCCCCCATGACTCCCAATCCCAATGGGACCCCCACCCTCAATGGGACCCCCACCCTCAATGGGACCCCCACCGTGTCCCCAATCCCAATGGGACCCCCACCCTCAATGGGACCCCCACCGTGCCCCCAATCCCAATGGGACCCCCACCCTCAATGCAGCCCCACTGCCCCCCTGTGACCCCCGATCCCCCCGAGACCCCCACCCTCAATGGGACCCCCCCGGACCCCAATCCCAATGGGACCCCCACCCTCAATGGGATCCCCATCCCCCTGAGACCCCAATCCCCCCCGATCCCCCCGTGGCCCCCCCGCTGCCCCTGTCTCACCCCCCATGTCGAAGCCGATGACGGGGGTCCCATCCCGGGGGTCGAAGGTGGTCCGGGCGTAGCCCACGACCCCCGCGGCCGGGCCCGACAGGATGGCCCGGGCCCCCCCGAAACTGGCCATGGGGGTGAGCCCCCCGTCCGAGCGCATGAACTGCACCGGGACCCCCTGAAATGGGGCACGGGGGAGTCAGGGGGGGGCTATGGGGTCAGAGCCCCCCATGAACTGCACCGGGACCCCCTGAAAATGGGGTACAGGGGGGTCAGGGGGGGGCTATGGGGTCAGAGCCCCCCATGAACTGCACCGGGACCCCCTGAAATGGGGCACAGGGGGGTCTATGGGGTCTGTGGGGTCAGGGGGGTCTGTGGGGTCAGAGCCCCCCATGAACTGCACCGGGACCCCCTGAAATGGGGCACAGGGGGGTCAGGGGGGTCTGTGGGGCCAGAGCCCCCCATGAACTGCACCGGGACCCCTTGAAATGGGGCACGGGGGGGGTCAGGGGGTGTCCATGGGGTCATGGGGGTCTGTGGGGCCAGAGCCCCCCCGATCTGCACCGGGACCCCCTGAAATGGGGCACGGGGGGGTCACGGGGGGGCTATGGGGTCAGGGGAGTCTGTGGGGTCAGGAGGGGTCTATGGGGTCAGAGCCCCCCATCTAAGCACATGAACTGAAATGGGGCACGGGGGGTCAGGGGGGTCTATGGGGTCAGGGGGGTCTATGGGGTCAGAGCCCCCCCTGAACAGCACCAGGACCCCCTGAAATGGGGCACAGGGGGGTCAGGGGGTGTCCATGGGGTACAGGGGGGTCTGTGGGGTCAGAGCCCCCCCTGATCTGCACCGGGACCCCCTGAAATGGGGCACGGGGGGGTCAGAGGGGTCTGTGGGGTCAGAGCCCCCCATGAACTGCACCGGGACCCTTTGAAATGGGGTTGGGGGGTCTATGGGGTCTGTGGGGCCAGAGCCCCCCATGAACTGCACCGGGACCCCCTGAAAATGGGGTTGGGGGGGTCTATGGGGTCTGTGGGGTCAGAGCCCCCCATGAACTGCACCGGGACCCCCTGAAAATGGGGCACGGGGAGGTCACGGGGGGGCTATGGGGTCAGGGGAGTCTGTGGGGTCAGGAGGGGTCTATGGGGTCAGAGCCCCCCATCCAAGCACATGAACTGAAATGGGGCACGGGGGGGTCAGGGGGGTCTATGGGGTCAGGGGGGTCTATGGGGTCAGAGGCCCCCCCTGAACAGCACCGGGACCCCCTGAAAATGGGGTACAGGGGGGTCAGGGGGTGTCCATGGGGTCAGGAGGGGTCTATGGGGTCAGAGGCCCCCCCCATGAACTGCACCGGGACCCCCTGAAAATGGGGTACAGGGGGGTCAGGGGGGTCTGTGGGGTCAGGGGGGTCTGTGGGGTCAGAGCCCCCCCTGATCTGCACCGGGACCCCCTGTGGGAATTGGGGGGGTCCATGAGGGTCCTGGGGGGGTCCCGGGGGGGTCCCGGGGGGGTCCCGGGGGGCTCAGCAGAATTGGGGGGACATTGAGGGGGCTCAGGGAGGCCCATGGGGTGGGAGGGGGCCCGTGGGGGGTCTCAGAGGGGAATGGGGCACACGGCAGGGTCTGGGGGGTCCCCGTGCGTCTGTCCCACGTCTGTCCCGTGTCTGTCCCGTGTCTGTCCCGCGTCTGTCCCGCGTCTGTCCCGCGTCTGTCCCACGTCTGTCCTGTGTCTGTCCCGCGTCTGTCCCACGTCTGTCCTGTGTCTGTCCCGCGTCTGTCCCGCGTCTGTCCCGTGTCTGTCCCGTGTCTGTCCCGTGTCTGTCCCGTGTCTGTCCTGTGTCTGTCCCGCGTCTGTCCCACGTCTGTCCTGCGTCTGTCCCGTGTCTGTCCCGCGTCTGTCCTGTGTCTGTCCCGCGTCTGTCCCGCGTCTGTCCCACGTCTGTCCCACGTCTGTCCCGCGTCTGTCCCGCGTCTGTCCCACGTCTGTCCCACGTCCGTCCCGCGTCTGTCCCGCGTCTGTCCCACGTCTGTCCCACTCTTACCCCGGGTCAGTCCCGGGTCAGTCCTGGTCAGGTTCTGCTTTATCCCGGGTCAGTGTCCCCACCCTATCCCAGGTCAGTCCCGGGTCAGTGTCCCTGCTCTATCTTGGGTCAGTGTCCCTGCCTTGTCCCGTGTCTGTCCCACTCTTATCCCGGGTCTATCCCAGGTGTGTCCCCGCTCACCTTTAACCTGTCCTGGAATCCCTGGCAGAAGCCGTGCAGGTACCGGTGCACACCTGGGCTCAGGTAGGCGCGGGTCAGTCCCGGGTCAGTCCCTGCCCTATCCTGTGACTGTCCCAGGTCAGTCCCGTGTCTGTCCCGTGTCAGTCTGTCCCAGGTCAGTCAGTCCCCGCTCACCTTTAACCTGTCCCGGAATCCCTGGCAGAAGCCCTGCAGGTACCTGCGCACACCTGGGCTCAGGTAGGCCTGGGTCAGTCCCTGCCCTATCCTGTGTCTGTCCCGTGTCTGTCCCGTGTCAGTCTGTCCCAGGTGTGTCCCCGCTCACCTTCAGCCCGTCCCGGAATCCCTGGCAGAAGCCGTGCAGGTACCTGCGCACACCTGGGCTCAGGTAGGCCCGGGTCAGTCCCTGCCCTATCCCAGCCCTGTCCCAGGTCTGTCCCGTGTCTGTCCCGGGTCAGTCTGTCCCATTTCAGCCCCGCTCACCTTGAGCCCGTCCCGGAATCCCTGGCAGAAGCCCTGCAGGTACCTGCGCACACCTGGGCTCAGGTAGGCGTCGGCGCAGGCCGTGAGCCCCCGCGGCACCGCCCGCGCCATGCCGGCCACGGCCGAGGACAGCGACACCTGCGAGAAGCCCAGGGACAGCGCCAGGGCCCCCACCTGCTGCTCGTGACCCGGCCACCTGTGAGAGGGGGACACACCTGGGTCACACCTGGGGAACACCTGGGTCACACCTGGGTCACACCTGAGTGTCACCTGAGTGTCACCTGGGGAACACCTGTACCCCAAACCCCACCTGGGAGAACCCCAGGGACAGCGCCAGGGCCCCCACCTGCTGCTCGTGACCTGGACACCTGTGAGGGGACACCTGTGTCACACCTGGGTCACCTGGGGACACCTGAGTCACACCTGAGTCACACCTGTGTCACACCTGTGTCACACCTGAGTCACACCTGAGTCACCTGGTGTGACCCCCAACCGCAGCTGCACAGCTGTCAATCAATCAATCAATCAGCCAATCAATCGATCAGCTGATCAATCAATCAATCAGTAAATCGATCAATCAGGACGGTTGGGGGTGGGGATAACCCCCCTGAGTGACCAGGAGTGACCAGGAGTGACCAGAGTGACCAGGAGTGACCACAGTGACCAGAGTGACCGGGAGTGACCAGGAGTGACCGGGGCCAGACCCTGCCCTGGGTTCCCAGACCCCAAATTTGAGCTTTTTCCCCTTTTTTTTCTCTCTTTTTGACCTCCAGACCCCAAATTTGAGCTTTTTCCTCTCTTTTTCTCTCTTTTTTTGACCTCCAGAACCCCAATCTGGGCATTTTCCTCCCTTTTTTTTTTTCCTCTCTTTTTTTTCACCTCCAGGACCCAAATTTGGGATTTTTTTTTCTGTTTTTAAATCTTTTTTTTTGTTTTTTTTTTTTTTACCTCCTGAACCCAAATCCGGAGATTTTCCTCTTTTTTCGAGCTCCAGAACCCAAATCTGGGCTTTTTCCTCCCTTTTTTTTCCTCATTTTTTCACCTCCAGAACCCAAATCTGGGAAATTTTTTCTCTCTTTTCTCTTTTTCTCTCTTTTTCAATCTTTTTTTTCACCTCCAGAACTCAAATCTGAGCTTTTCCCTTTCTTTTCTCTTTTTATTTTTCTGCCTTTTTTTTTTCTTTTTTTCTTTTTTTGACCTCCAGAACCCAAATCCGGGCGTTTTCCTCTTATTTTCCTCTTTTTTTTTTCTCTCTTTTTTTTTTTTTTTTGACCTTCTGAACCCAAATTTGGGCTTTTCCCTCTTTTTCTATCTTTTTCTACATTTTTTGACCTCCAGAACCCAAACCTGGGGGCTTTCCTCACCTTTTTCCTCTCTTTTTTCACCTCTGGAACCCTAATTTGGGGATTTTACTCTCTTTTCTCTTTTTCTACTTTTTTTTTTGAGCTACAGAATCCAAATTTGAGCTTTTTTCTCTCTTTTTTCCCCTCTTTTTTTTTTTTTTGACCTCCAGAACCCAAACCTGGGAATTTTCCTCTCTTTTTTTTTTCCTCATTTTTTGAGCCCTGGAACCCAAATTTGGTCTTTTTTTCCCCTCTCTTTTTTTAATATTTATTTTTTTTTTTTTTACCTCCTGAACCCAAATTGTGGATTTTTCTCTTTTTTTTCAATATCCAGAACCCAAATCTGGGCATTTTCCCCTTTTCTCCTCATTTTTCAGCTCTTTCCTTTCCCCCCTCTCCCGGAATTTTCTGGGCTCCTCCCATCCGAGGGTTCCGCGTTTCCAGGTGAAATCAATGAATTTAATTAACACTAATTGGGCTTAATTAACGCAAATTTGATGCTAATGAACACCAAATCGCTGCTAATTAACGCCCCGGGGGGGTGGGGCTGGTTTTGGGCTGAATTGGGGCTGAATTTTGGGCAGAATTTGGGGTGAATTTGGGCTGAATTGGGGCTGAATTTTGGGCAGAATTTGGGGTGAATTGGAGCTGAATTTGGGCTGAATTTTGGGCTGAATTGGGGCTGAATTTGGGCTGAATTGGGGCTGAATTTTGGGCAGAATTTGGGGTGAATTTGGGCTGAATTTCGGCTGAGTTTGGGGTGAATTTGGGCTGAATTTTGGGCAGAATTTGGGGTGAATTTGGGCTGAATTTGGGCTGAATTTGGGGCTGAGTTTGGGCTGCTTTTGGGCTGAATTTGGGCTGAATTTTGGGCAGAATTTGGGGTGAATTGGAGCTGAATTTCGGCTGAGTTTGGGCTGAATTGGGGCTGAACTGGGGCTGAATTTTGGGCAGAATTTGGGCAGAATTTGGGGTGAATTTGGGCTGAATTTGGGGTGAATTTGGGGCAGAATTTGGGCTGAATTTGGGCTGAATTTGGGCTGAATTTTGGGCAGAATTTGGGGCGAATTTGGGCTGAATTTGGGGTGAATTTGGGGCAGAATTTGGGCTGAATTTGGGCTGAGTTTCCCCTTTTGCCCAAATTCCTCCATTTCCATGGTTTTCAGGCGAGTTTTTGGACATTTTTTGGATTTTTGGGGATGTTAGGTTGGGGGGCACCTGAGTCACCTGGGGCTCACCTGAGAAACACCTGAGAAACACCTGGGGGGCACCGGGGGGCACCTGGGGGGCACCTGGGGGGTACTTGGGTGGCATCTGGGTCACGAGAAACACCTGGGGGGCACCTGAGACACCTGGGGGGCACCGGGGGGCACCTGGGACCCCCCAAACCCCCTCAGGGACCCCCCAAACCCCCCATTTCTCACACATAGCTGTGCAGCAGCAGCACCGCCAGGCTCCAGGGACCCCCAAACCCCTCAGGGACCCCCAAATCCCCCCCAGGACCCCCCAAACCCCCCCCGTTTCTCACGCGTAGCTGTGCAGCAGCAGCACCGCCAGGCTCCAGGGACCCCCAAACCCCTCAGGGACCCCCCAAACCCCCTCAGGACCCCCCAAATCCCCCCAAAGCCCCCCAAAGCCCCCCAAAGCCCCCCCGTTTCTCACGCGTAGCTGTGCAGCAGCAGCACCGCCAGGCTCCGGATGCCGCGGGCCAGGAGCCGCTCCAGGTCCGCGCGGAGCCGCGACACGTCCAGAGGGCGCTGCAGCAGCAGGGTGACACCCGAGACACCTGGGGGGACACGGGGACAGTCACAGTGTCACCGAGAGCCCTGGGACAGCCCCTGCAGCAGCAGGGTGACACCCGAGACACCTGGGGGGACACGGGGACAGTCACAGTGTCACCGAGAGCCCTGAGACCCTCAAAACTGCCTGGTGCCACCTCAAAGAGCAGCAGGGGACGGTGACAGGAGTGTCACCTGCCAGGTGCCACTCCCAGTGCCACCAGCACAGTGCCCACCTTGCACCCGGGGCCAGCTGTCACTGCCCCACAGGTGACAATGGGGACAATGGTGACAATGGTGACACCCACCTTGCACCCGGGGCCAGCTGTCACTGCCCCACAGGTGACAATGGGGACAATGGTGACAATGGTGACACCCACCTTGCACCCGGGGCCAGCTGTCACTCCCGGGGAGGTGACAATGGGGACAATGGGGACAATGGTGACACCCACCTTGCACCCGGGGCCAGCTGTCACTCCCGGGGAGGTGACAATGGTGACAATGGTGACAATGGTGACACCCACCTTGCACCCGGGGCCAGCTGTCACTGCCCCACAGGTGACAATGGGGACAATGGTGACAATGGTGACAATGGTGACACCCACCTTGCACCCGGGGCCAGCTGTCACTGCCCCACAGGTGACAATGGTGACAATGGGGACAATGGTGACAATGGTGACACCCACCTTGCACCCGGGGCCAGCTGTCACTGCCCCACAGGTGACAATGGTGACAATGGTGACAATGGTGACACCCACCTTGCACCCGGGGCCAGCTGTCACTCCCGGGGAGGTGACAATCCTCCTGCTCCGGGATCAGCCGCTCGTCCACCTCGATCACCTCCTCGTAGAGCACGTCGGGCATGGCCACCTCCTGTGGGGACACCGGGTGACACAGGGTGACATCAGCCCAGTGACACCGCGGGGACATGGGGCAGGACTGGGGTGGCACCAGGACAAGAGTGGGACAGAACAGGGACAGGGGTGGCACCAGGACAGGACAGGGACAGGATTGGGGTGGCACTGGGATGGGACTGGCATAGGACAGGGACAAGAAAGGGACAGGAATGGGATGGCACCAGGACAGGATTGGGACAGGGACAGGATTGGGACAGGGACGGGACAGGGGTGGCACTGGGACAGGATTGGGATGGCACCAGGACAGGAGTGGGACAGGGACAGGACTGGGACAGAATAGGGACAGGGGTGGCACTGGGACAGGATTGGGATGGCACCAGGACAGGACTGGGGTGGCACCGGAGCTGGGGCTGGGACAGGGACAGGAGCGGGATGGGACAGGGACAGGACAGGGACAGGAGTGGGACAGGAGCGGGATGGGACAGGGACAGGACGGGGACAGAAGCGGGGTGGCACCAGGACAGGACTGGGGTGGGACAGGAGTGGGACAGGACATGAGGGTGGCACTGGGGAGGGACCACAGTGGCATTGGGGTGGCGCTGCGATGGCAGCTGGGGGACAGGAGCAGGACAGGGACAGCACCGGGGGACACTGGGACAGCACTGGAGCGGCATCGGGGTGGCACTGGGACAGCTCCGGGACAGGACGGGGACAGGAGTGGCACAGGACAGGGAGGACACGGCCACGGCACCAGGGTGGCACAAGGGCTGGCACAAGGACGTCACCCCCCAGACACACTGTGTCCCCACTGTGTCCCCACTGTGTCCCCACTGTGTCCCCACCGTGTCCCCACTCTGTCCCCACCGTGTCCCCACCGTGTCCCCACTGTGTCCCCACCGTGTCCCCACCGTGTCCCCACCGTGTCCCCGCTGTGTCCCCACCGTGTCCCCACTGTGTCCCCACCGTGTCCCCGCTGTGTCCCCACTGTGTCCCCACCGTGTCCCCGCTGTGTCCCCACTGTGTCCCCACCGTGTCCCCACCGTGTCCCCACCGTGTCCCCGCCGTGTCCCCGCCGTGTCCGCCCGCCGGTGTCCCCATGTCCCCTGTCCCCTGTCCCCTTCCCTGTGTCCCCCATGTCTTGTGTCCCCCCCGTGTCCCCGGTCCCCTGTCCCTTATCCCCCCCAGTATCCTGTCCCCTCCATGTCCCCCATGTCCCCCTGTCCCGTGTCCCTTGTGTCCTGTGTCCCCCTGTCCCCCTGTTCCTTGTCCCCCCCCGTGTCCCCGTGTCCCATGTCCCTTGTCCTGTGTCCCCCTGTCCCGTGTCCCCCCCCGTGTCCCCGTGTCCCCTGTCCCTTGTCCCGTGTCCCCCCGCCTCTGCTGGCCACGGGCCAGGCCTGGCCCCGAGCCTGGCCCCGCTCACGGGACAGGGACAGGGACAGGGGGACAGGGACAGGGGACACGCCAAGGACACGCCAAGGACATGCCAAGGACACCCAGCCGGGCCCAACACGGGGCCACGGACACGGGACAGGGGACACAGGACGGGACACAGGGGGACACGGGACAGGGGACACTGTGAGGAGAAACTGTGGGGGGACACAGGGGGGATACTGAGCCCCACAGCAGGGACACCGTGGGACACACAGGGACACGGTGCCAGCCTGAGAGGGGACACAGGGACAGCTCAGGAGGGGACACCATAGGGCACACAGGGGACACGGTGCCAGCTCAGGAGGGGACACAGGGACAGGTGGTGGGGACACCGTGGGACACACAGGGACATGGTGCCAGCTCAGGAGGGGACACTGTGGGGCACACGGGGAGGGGACACAGGGACAGGGTGGATGGGGACACTGTGGGGCACACAGGGGACACGGTGCCAGCTCAGGAGGGGACACTGTGGGGCACAGGACACACGGTACCAGCCTGGGGGGGACACACAGGGACAGCGTGGGACACACAGGGACACGGTGCCAGCTCAGGAGGGGACACCATAGGACACACAGGGGACATGGTGCCAGCCTGAGAGGGGACACAGGGACAGGGTGGTTGGGGACACTGTGGGACACACAGGGACACGGTGCCAGCTCAGGAGGGGACAGCATGGGGCACATGGTGCCAGCTCAGAAGGGGACACAGGGACAGGGTGGTGGGGACACTGTGGGGCACACGGGGAGGGGACACAGGGACAGGGTGGATGGGGACACTGTGGGGCACACAGGGGACACGGTGCCAGCCTGAGAGGGGACAGCATGGGGCACAGGACACACGGTGCCAGCTCAGGAGGGGACACTGTGGGGCACAGGACACACGGTGCCAGCCTGGGGGGGACACCCGGGGACAGCGTGGGGCACACAGGGACACGGTGCCGGTCACAGGAGGTGCCAGCCCCGTGCCAGGCGGCCACGGGTCACCGAGGGGACACCGCGTGGGACATCACGTGGGTCAGCGCGGGGACAACGAGGGGACACCGTGTGTGTCACCAAGGGGGTCAGTGTGGGGACACTGAGGGGACACCAAGGGGACACTGAGGGGGTCAGTGTGGGGGACACAGAGGGGACACTGTGGGGGTCACCAAGGGGGTCAGTGTGGGGACACAGAGGGGACACGAAGGGGACAGGACCAGATGAGGGACCAGGTATAGGAACAGGTGAGGGCACAGGTGTGTGCCCAGGTGTGCCCAGGTGTGCCAGATCTGCCCAGGTGTATGTAGAGGTGAGGGCACAGGTGTGTACCCAGGTGTGCCAGCTGTGCCCAGGTGTGTGCCCAGGTGTGCCAGCTGTGCCCAGGTGTGTGCCCAGCTGTACCCAGGTGTGCCCAGGTGTGCCAGCTGTGCCCAGCTGTGCTCTCACCAGGTCGAAGAGGCGGGGCCGGGCCTGGGTGCCGATGTGCAGCAGGTGTCGGGGTGGGTTTGGGGCTGGGTTTGGGGGTTCAGGTGTGTACCCAGGTGTGTGCCCAGGTGTGTGCCCAGGTGTGCCCAGCTGTACCCAGCTGTACCCAGGTGTACCCAGCTGTGCCAGCTGTGCTCTCACCAGGTCGAAGAGGCGGGGCCGGGCCTGGGTGCCGATGTGCAGCAGGTGTCGGGGTGGGTTTGGGGCTGGGTTTGGGGTACAGGTGTGTGCCCAGCTGTGCCCAGGTGTACCCAGCTGTACCCAGGTGTACCCAGCTGTGCCCAGCTGTGCCAGCTGTGCTCTCACCAGGTCGAAGAGGCGGGGCCGGGCCTGGGTGCCGATGTGCAGCAGGTGTCGGGGTGGGTTTGGGGCTGGGTTTGGGGGTTCAGGTGTGTGCCCAGGTGTACCCAGCTGTGCCAGCTGTGCCAGCTGTGCTCTCACCAGGTCGAAGAGGCGGGGCCGGGCCTGGGTGCCGATGTGCAGCAGGTGTCGGAAGCCGCGGGTCACGGCCAGGGCCGCGCGCTCCCCCCGGCGCTGCAGCAGCGCGTTGGTGGCCACCGTGGTGCCCATGCGGATCCACTGGATCCGGGATCCGTCCAGGGGCTCCTCCCGGGGCAAGGGCACCCCCAGCTCCTGCGGGACCCCAGAATTCACCCAGAGAGACCCCAGAATTCACCCAGAGAGACCCCAAAATTCATCCAGAGACCCCAGACCCATTCAGGGACCCCCAGCACCTCCGGGTGCCCATGCGGATCCACTGGATCCGGGATCCATCCAGGGGCTCCTCCCAAGGCAGGGGCACCCCCAGCTCCTGCGGGACCCCAAAATTCACCCAGGGATCCCCAAAATTCACCCAGAGAGACCCCAGACCCATTCGGGGACCCACACCGCCATTCAGGGACCCCCAGCCCCCCCAGTGCCCATGCGGATCCACTGGATCCCAGATCCATCCAGGGGCTCCTCCCGGGGCACCCCCAGCTCCTGCGGGACCCCAAAATTCACCAGGGAGACCCCAAAATTCACCCAGGGAGGTCCCAAAATTCACTCAGAGAGACCCCAGAACCATTCGGGGACCCCCAGCCCCATTGGATCCACTGGATCCCAGCTCCTGCGGGATCCCAAAATTCACCCAGAGAGACCCCAAAATTCACCTGTGGGACCCCAAAATTCACCCAGAGACCCCAGACCCATTCAGGGACCCACAGCCCCTCCGGGTGCCCATGTGGATCCACTGGATCCCAGATCCATCCAGGGGCTCCTCCCAAGACAGGGGCACCCCCAGCTCCTGCGGGACCCCCAAATTCACCAGGGATCCCCAAAATTCACCTGTGGGATCCCAGACACCCCCAGCTCCTGTGGGAACCCCCCCAAAATTCACCAGGTCGACCCCAGACCCAAAGCAACACCCCCAGCTCCTGCGGGACCCCAAAACTGAGCCCCAGACCCATTTGGGGACCCCAGACCCACAGCAGGACCCCAGACCCATTTGGGGACCCCCAGATCTCCTTGGGGACCCCAGACCTATTTGGGGACCCCAGACCCTTTTGGGGACCCCAGACCCATTTGGGGACCCCTAGACCTCCTTGGGGATCCCAGACACACCTGGAGACCCCCAGACCCATTTGGGGACCCCAGACCCATTTGGGGACCCCAGACCCACTTGGGGATCCCAGACCCACCTGGAGACCCCCAGACCCATCTGGGACCTCCAGACCCATTTGGGGACCCCCAGACCCATTTGGGGACCCCTAGATCTCCTTGGGGACCCCAGACCCATTTGGGGACCCCAGGCCCATTTGGGGACCCCAGACCCATTTGGGGACCCCAGACCCACTTGGGGACCCCTAGCACGGGGTGGGGCAGGGGGTCCAGGCAGGCCCAGGGCTGGGGCAGGTGGGGGGGGGGCCCGGAGGGGTCTGGGGGGGTCCCCTTGAAGGGGGGGGTCCCGGGGTTTCCCACGGGGGTCTCTGGGAGAGGCATTTGGGAGGGGGGTGGTTCCCAGTGGGTTCAGGGGGGTCCCGGTGAGTTCCTGAGGGGGGGTCTCGAGGGTACTTGGGGCGGCCTATGGGGGTCTGGGGGGTTCCCAGAAGGGGGTCCTGGGGCGGCCTATGGGGGGGTCTCCCCCATGTGCTGTCCTGGGATGTTCCCGGTGGGCTCTTTTGGGGGGTCCCGGGGGTCCCAGCAAGGCACTTGAGGGGTCCCGGGGGTCTCCCTGCTATCCCCGCCGTGGCCTGGGGGTCCCGGGGGTCCCGTTGTGTCCCCTTGTTGTCCCCGCCGTGCCCCGGGGGTGCCCCCGCTGTCCCCTCGCTGTCCCCGCTGTGTCCCCGCCGTTCCTCGGGGGTCCCGTTGTGTCCCCCCCGTTGTGTCCCCCCCGTTGTCCCCGGGGCCCGCACCTCCTGCAGGACGCGGCGGATGCCCTCGGTGGGCGCGTCCCGGTACGCGGGGTCCTCGGAGAGCAGCTTGAGGACGCGGACGCGGCCGCCGGGGCAGCGGGCGAACACGTCCGTGAAGGTCCCGCCGCGGTCGATGGCGAACTGGAACCCGGCGGGGCCGAGCGGGGCCGCCATGGTGGGACCCGGACTGGCACCGGTACCGGGATCGGTACCGGGATCGCGGAGCGGCGGCGCTCGGGGCCGGTCCGGACCGGCCTGGGCAAGGTCAGCGCTGGCCGGACAGGGGTCAGCGGCGGCGGGCAGAGCGGAGCCGCCCGCTCCGGCCCGCTCAGCGCTCGCTGCCGCCCGGTGACGGTGGGACACGGGCTCGGCGCTGGCTCGGTGCCGGTTCTGACCCGCTCCGAGCGCTCGGGGACGGCCGGCGGTGCCCGCTCGGGACCCGGACCGGGACCGGGACGGCCCGGGAAGGTTCGGCCGTGCCCGAGGGGGGGGTCCGGGGGTGCTGCCGCTCCGCCAGGGGGCGCTGGGGTCGCTCCGGTGCCGCCCGGTCCCGTTCGGTGCGGCGAACCGGCCGAGGGGGCGGGGCCTCACGGGGGGCGGGGGCGCCAAGGGGCGGAACCGGGACACCGACTCCGTGGGGGCGTGGTCTCTACGGAGGGGCGTGACCGAATGGGGCGTGGTCTGTGGTGGGAGTGCGTCACAGGGGGCGCGGCCTCTGTAGGACAAGCCCGCGGGGGCGTGGCCTGAGCCGCGGGAGCGTCAGGGGGGCAGCGCCTCCCATTGGCGGGCGTCTCGCGCGGTGCACGCCGGGAGTTGTAGTCCGGCTCCTCACGGCGCGCACGTGCATTAACGGCCGCGCGCGGGGCACGCCGGGAGTTGTAGTCCGGCCCCACACGCTGTGCCGGCGGCGGTACCGGCATGGCGGGGCTGGAGCTGGTGTCGGACGCGGGGTTCCGGGCGGACGGGCGGCGGCCGGACGAGCTGCGCAAGGTGCGGGCCCGGCTCGGGGTGCTGGCCCGGGCCGACGGCTCGGCCTACCTGGAGCAGGGCAACACCAAGGTGCTGGCGGCCGTGTACGGCCCGCACGAGGTGAGCGGGGCCCGGGGCTGCGAAACCCCCCCTCAGGGCCTGTGAACCGCCCCCCTGGGGCTTGTGAGCTCCATCTGGGCTTGTGACCCCCCCCCCTCAGGGCTTGTGACCCCCCCTCAGTGCCTGTGACCCACCCCCAGTGTCGCTGCCCCCCTCCCCGTGGGGTTTTCAGGGTCCCCCATTCTGAAACTCCCCCTCCCCAATTTGTGCCCCCCTTCCCTCTGTGTCCTAGGACCCCCCCCCCATTTCTCTCTCTCACCCCCCCAGCTGTGGGGGTCTCACAGCCCCCCCCCATGTGGGTGTCTCCCCCCACTCTCTGCTCTTTCCCCTCCAGGTTCAGGGGTCCCAAGCCAAGCCTCCCCCCCCCATATGTGGGTAGCCCCCCCCACTCACTCCCAGCCCATTATTCCCCCGCAGGTTCGGGGGTCCCGAGCCAAGGCCCCCCCGGACCGGGCCCTGCTCAGTGTCCGCTGCAGCTCGGCCCCGTTCGCCGGGGGCGGCGAGCGGCGCCGGCGGCCGGCGCAGGGCGGGACCGACCGCAGGTCCGGGGAGCGAGCGCTGCTGCTGCGGGGCGTGCTGGAGGGAGCCGTGCTCGGCCAGCTCTACCCGCGCTCGCAGATCGACGTGCACGTCCAGGTGAGTCTGGGGGGGGGTTTGGAGGGGTCCTGGGGTGGGTTTTGGGGGGTCATGACAGGATTTGGGGGAGTCCTGGCTCCTTGGGAGGGAGCCGTGCTCAGCCAGCTCTACCCCCACTCCCAGGTCAATGTGCACGTCCAGGTGAGTCTGGGGGGGTTTGGGGGATCCTGGGGGGATTTAGGAGTCCTGGAGGGGCCGTGCTCACCCAAGTGTCTGTGGGGTTTTGGGGTGATTTGGCTGTTTTTGGAGTGTCCCTGACCACAGGTGCTGCAGGTAGATGGGGGCAAGCTGGGGGCCAGGCTGGGGCACAGAGGGTCCGTGGGATTTTGGGGTGCATTAGGGGATGTTTTGGGGGGTGTTTGGGGGGTGTTTGGGATGATTTGAGTTGTATTTTGGGGTGTCCCTGACCGCGTGTCCCCCCTCAGATCCTCAAGATGGACGGGGGCGAGCTGGGGGCCCGCATGAGCGTGGCCCAGCCGGTGCACACGGGATCTGTGGGGTTTGGGGGCGTTAGAGGGGGTGTTTTGGGGTATCTTGGGATCTTTTAGGGTGATTTGGGTGTTTTTGGGGTGATCCTGACCCCTGTCCCGCCCCCCCGCCCCAGGTTCTCCAGGCAGATGGGGCCAAGCTGGGGGCCAGCGTGAGCACTAGGCTGGGGCACACAGTGACTATGGGATTTTGGGGTGTTTTAGGGGACATTTTAGGGTGATTTTGGGTGTTTTTGGGGTGTCCCTTACCCCTTGTCCCCCCCCCACAGGTTCTCCAGGCTGATGGGGGCGAGCTGGGGGCCAAGGGGGGCACAGCTGGGCTGGGGCACACGGGGTCTGTGGGGTTTTGGGGTGATTTGGGTGTTTTTGGGGTAGTTTAGGGGATGTTTTGGGGTGTCCTGACCCCCTGTCCCCCTCAGGTCCTCCAGGCAGACATGGGCGAGCTGGGGGCCAGTGTGAGCGTGGCCAGGCTGGGTCACACGGGATCTGTAGTGGTTTCGGGGATGTTTAGGGTTTGTTTGGGGATGTTTAGGGTTTGTTTGGGGATGTTTAGGGTTTATTTTGGGGTCACCTTGACCCCTGTTTCCCCCAGGTTCTCCAGTCTAACAGGGGTGAGTTGGGGGCCAGCATGAGCGTGGTGGGGCTGGCGCTCCTGGGGCACACGGGGTCTACGGGATTTTGGCTGAATTTTGGGATGTTATAGGGGATATTTTGGGGTGACCCTGACCCTGTTCCCCCAGGTTCTCCAGGCCGATGGAGGCGAGCTCGGTGCCAGCGTGAGCACAGCCAGGCTGGGGCACATAGGATCTGTGGGATTTTGGGGTGTTTTTTAGGATATTTAGGGATACATTGGGGTGACCCTGACCCTGTTCCCCCAGGTTCTCCAGGCCGATGGCGGTGAGCTCGGTGCCAGCGTGAGCACAGCCAGGCTCGGGCACATAGGATCTATGGGATTTTGGCTGATTTTTGGGATGTTATAGGGGATATTTAGGGATACTTTGGGGTGACCCTGACCCCTGTTTCCCCCAGGTTCTCCAGGCCGATGGCGGTGAGCTCGGTGCCAGCGTGAGCGCGGCGGGGCTGGCGCTGCTGGACGCGGGCGTGGCGCTGCGCGGGGCCGTGGTGGCCGGGTCGGCCGGGCTGGCCGAGCCCCCGGCCGGGCCCCCGGTGGCCCTGAGTGACCTGAGCGCGGCCGAGGAGGCGGCCGGGGGCCCCAGGCTGGCCGTGGCCACGGTGGCGGGCAGCGGGCAGCTGGCCCTGTGCCAGCTCAGTGCCCGCCTGCACCAGGAGCGGCTGCGGCCCGTGCTGGACGCTGCCCAGGCCGCCTGCCAGGGGCTGCACGCCGTGCTGGACAGCGTGGTGAGGGCCAGGCTGCGCCAGGACACCGCCATGGAGCACTGAGTGACCGCCCCAGGACACCGCCATGGAGCGCTGAGTGACCGCAGTGACCACCCCAGGACACCGCCATGGAGCGCTGAGTGACCGCCCCAGGACACCGCCATGGAGCACTGAGTGACCGCCCCAGGACACCGCCATGGAGCACTGAGTGACCGCCCCAGGACACCGCCATGGAGCACTGAGTGCCCGCCCCAGGACACTGCCATGGAGCGCTGAGTGACCGCAGTGACCACCCCAGGACACCGCCATGGAGTGCTGAGTGACCACCCCAGGACACCGCCATGGAGCACTGAGTGACCGCCCCAGGACACCGCCATGGAGTGCTGAGTGACCACAGTGACCGCCCCAGGACACTGCCATGGAGTGCTGAGTGACCACCCCAGGACACTGCCATGGAGTGCTGAGTGACCACCCCAGGACACTGCCATGGAGTGCTGAGTGACCACAGTGACCACCCCAGGACACTGCCATGGAGTGCTGAGTGACCGCCCCAGGACACCGCCATGGAGCACTGAGTGACCACAGTGACCGCCCCAGGACACTGCCATGGAGCACTGAGTGACCGCCCCAGGACACCGCCATGGAGTGCTGAGTGACCACCCCAGGACACTGCCATGGAGCACTGAGTGACCGCAGTGACCACCCCAGGACACTGCCATGGAGTGCTGAGTGACCACAGTGACCACCCCAGGACACTGCCATGGAGCACTGAGTGACCGCCCCAGGACACCGCCATGGAGTGCTGAGTGACCACCCCAGGACACTGCCATGGAGTGCTGAGTGACCACAGTGACCACCCCAGGACACTGCCATGGAGTGCTGAGTGACCACAGTGACCGCCCCAGGACACTGCCATGGAGTGCTGAGTGACCACCCCAGGACACTGCCATGGAGCGCTGAGTGACCACAGTGACCACCCCAGGACATCACCACAGAGCGCTGGCCATCACAGTGACCACCAAGGGGACATTGCCATGGGTCAGTGACTGAACACAGTGACCACCCCAGGACACTGCAATGGAGCAGTGACCAGCACAGTGACCACCATGGGGACATTGCCATGGCACAGTGACCAGAGTGACCAGCAGAGACACCACCATGGCACAGTGACCACCCCAGGACACTGCCATGGAGCACTGACCACTGTGGGGACACCACCATGGCACAGTGACCACTGTGGGGACACCAGGACACTGCCATGGAGCAGTCACTGACCAGAGTGACCACTGTGGGGACATGGCTGTGGAACAGGGACTGCCATGGCACAGTGACCACTGTGGGGACACCGTGGGGACACTGCCATGGCCGAGTGACCTGGGGGACCCTGTGGTGACCAACTGACCCCTGGGGGCTGCAGCATCACACCACTGCAGTGACCAGTCCTGGGGACCCTGCAGTGACCAGTCCTGGGGACACTGGAGTGACCCTGGAGTGACCAGTCCTGGGGACCCTGGAGTGACCAGTCCTGGGGACACTGGAGTGACCCTGGAGTGACCAGTCCTGGGGACACTGGAGTGACCAGTCCTGGGGACACTGGAGTGACCCTGGAGTGACCAGTCCTGGGGACACTGGAGTGACCAATCCTGGGGACACTGGAGTGACCCTGGAGTGACCAATCCTGGGGACACTGGAGTGACCAGTCCTGGGGACACTGGAGTGACCCTGGAGTGACCAATCCTGGGGACACTGGGGCTGTGACCAATCCTGGGGAGACACTGGGGACACTGGAGTGACCCTGCAGTGACCGGTCCTGGGGACCCTGCAGTGACCAATCCTGGGGACACTGGAGTGACCCTGCAGTGACCAATCCTGGGGACACTGTAGTGACCCTGGAGTGACCAGTCCTGGGGACCCTGGAGTGACCAGTCCTGGGGACACTGGAGTGACCCTGCAGTGACCAATCCTGGGGGGACACTGGGGACACTGGAGTGACCCTGCAGTGACCAGTCCTGGGGACCCTGTAGTGACCAGTCCTGGGGACACTGGAGTGACCCTGCAATGACCAATCCTGGAGGGACACTGGGGACACTGGAGCTGTGACCCTGCAGTGACCGGTCCTGGGGACACTGGAGTGACCCTGCAGTGACCAATCCTGGAGGGACACTGGGGACACTGGAGCTGTGACCCTGCAGTGACCAATCCTGGGGACACTGGGGCAGTGACCAATCCTGGAGGGACACTGGGGACACTGGAGTGACCCTGCAGTGACCGGTCCTGGGGGGACACTGGTGACACTGGAGCTGTGACCCTGCAGTGACCAATCCTGGGGGGGACACTGGTGACACTGGAGCTGTGACCCTGCAGTGACCGGTCCTGGGGGGACACTGGTGACACTGGCGTGTGACCCTGTGTGTTTGGGGTGTCACCATGGCAATAAAGGGGGTGTGTCACTGCCCTTCCGTGTCCCTCTGCGTGTCACCTGTGTGCTCTGGGCGTGTCACCCCCCTGCCCGCCCCCCTCCCCACCGCTGCTCCCCCCTTGTGTCACCTGTGACACCCCATTGTCCCCAAGCTGTCCCTGTCACCTGCCTTTGCCCAGAACCCCTTTTGTGCCCCCAAACCCCCCGGGTTCCCCCATTTTGTGCCCCCAAGCCCCCCGACTTTGCCCCCAAACCCCCTGTTTCCCCCCCCTTTTTTGCTCCCGTTTTTTCCCCGCTTTTGTGCCCCCAAACCCCGATTTTTGCCACCTTTTTTGCCCCCAAGCCCCCCGTGTTTCCCCCCTTTTGTACCCCCAAACCCTCCTTTCCCCCCCTCCTTTTGTGCCCCCAAACCCCCCAGTTTTTTGCTCCCTTTTGAACCCCAAAACCCCCCAGGTTCCCCCTTTTTTACCCCCAAACCCCCCATTTTTTTGCCTACTTTTTGCCCCTTTTTGTGCCCCCAAACACCCTGGGGTTCCCCCTTTTCTTGTCTCTTTTGTACCCCCCAACCCCCTTTTTTTGCCCCGAAACCCCCATTTGCCCCCATTTTTTGCTCCTTTTTTTCCCCCAACCCCACCTTTTTGCTCCCTTTTGTGCCCCAACCCCCCCGGTTTTGCCCCATTTGTGCCTCCAAACCCCCCCATTTTCCCCCCTTTTTTTGCTCCCTGTTTTGCCCCCAAACCCCCTGATTTTGCCCTTTTTTTGCCCCCGTTTTTCCCCGTTTTTGTGCCCCCAAACCCCCTGGATTCCTCCGTTTTTTTGCCTCATTTTTCCCCCAAACCCCTCGTTTTCCCCCCATTTTTACCCCCTTTAACCCAAACCCCCCGGGTTCCCCCCTTTTCTGCCCCCCTTTTCCCCCCAAATCCCCGTTTTTTCCCCCCTTTTTTCCCCCTTTTACCCAAATCCCCGTTATCCCGTGGCCCCGCCCACATCCCAGTGGCCCCGCCCACATCCCGATGGCCCCGCCCCTCGCCCCGCCCTCCGCGTGGCGCCCCCTGGCGGGGCGGTGCCCGCGATCGCTGTCTCGGCGCTCCGCTCCCCGCCCTGGCCGCGCGCTCCGGCTGCGATTAAGCGGCCTGGCCCTGCCGTGCCTCGCAGGTTTTGGGGGATTTGGGGATTTTGGGGCATTTTGGGGTTTTTGGGGGTGCCGGAGGGCACAGGAGGGTGCGGGGCAGGGAGCTGTTCCGTGTGGGGGCTGTGGGGTGAGGGGAACGCGGTGTGGGGGCGGGAGCGAGGACAGGGCCCGGGCCTGAGGGGGGTTTGGGGGGCAATGAGGGGGATTTGGGGTGTCCATGGAAGTGGGGAGGGGCTTGGGGGAGCCCTGAGGGATTTTGGGGGCTCTGTGGGGTCTTTAAGAGCTCTGTGGGGTTCGGGGGTCCATGGGGTGGGTAAGGGGCTCTGTGGGGTTTTGGGGGGCTCTGTGGGGTTCGGGGGTCCATGGGATGGGTGAAGCGTATTTGGGGTCTCTGTGGGGTCTTTGGGGCGTCCTTGGAGCGGGGAAGGGTCTTTGGGGGCTCTGTGGGGTCTCTCTAGGGTCTCTGTGGGGTTTTTGGGGTCTCTGTGGACTCTGTGGTGTTGGGGGGGGGGGGTTCTGTGTGGTCCCGGTGCCCTCCTGACCCCCATATTCCCCCCATATCCCCCCCATATCCCCCATATCCCCCCATATCCCCCATTTCCCCCATATCCCCCCATATCCCCCCCATATCCCCCATATCCCCCCATATCCCCCATATCCCCCATATCCCCCATATCCCCCCATATCCCCCATTTCCCCCATATCCCCCCATATCCCCCCCATATCCCCCATATCCCCCCATATCCCCCATATCCCCCATATCCCCCATATCCCCCCATATCCCCCATATCCCCCATATCCCCCATATCCCCCCATATCCCCCATATCCCCCATATCCCCCATTTCCCCCCCATATCCCCCCCATATCCCCCATATCCCCCCTATATCCCCCCCATATCCCCCCCATATCCCCCCATATCCCCATATCCCCCCCCATATCCCCCCATATCCCCCCCATATCCCCCATATCCCCCCCATATCCCCCATATCCCCCATTTCCCCCATATCCCCCATTTCCCCCACAGCTCCGGGTCCATGGGGCTGCTCTCAGACCCGCAGTGCCGGCGGGCGCTGGCCCGGCTGCTGCTGAGCCTCAACACCCCCCTGTGGTGAGTGAGGGACCCCAAAAACACCCCTGGGGCACCCCAAAACATGGGGAGGGGCTGGGGGGCACCTCAACACCCCCTGTGGTGAGTGAGGGACCCCAAAATACCCTGAGGGGACCCCAGAACATGGGGAGGGGCTGGGGGGGACCTCAACACCCCCACTATGGTGAGTGAGGGACCCCAAAATACCCTGGGGACCCCAAAATCCCATGGGGGGGGCTCAACACCCCCCTGTGGTGAGTGAGGGGCTGGGGGCACCCCAAAAACACCCCCGGGGCACCCCAAAACCTGTGGGGCCTGGGGGGGAACCCAGCTATAGTTGGGGTTCCCGCTTCTGGTGGGGACACCCCAACACCCCCCTGGGAGCACCCCAAAACACGGGGGGGACCCCAAAACCCCGCTGGGGAATGGGGGGCTCTGGGGGGAAAGTCCTTGGGGTGAATTTGGGGTTACTTGTGGGGTGTCAGGGGTCATTTTTGGGGTGTCACTGGTGGCTTTGGGGTGGCACTGGTGGCTTTGGGGTTATTTCTGGGGTACCAGTGCCCATTTTGGGGTGTCCCTCACAGTGTCCTGAGTTACCTGTCGGGGCTCACGTGGTTCCTGCTGTTACCTGTGCTGGGTTTGGGGTGTCACTGATGGATATGGGGTTATTTTTGGGGTGTCACTGATGGTTTTGGGGTGTCACTGGTGGCTTTGGGGTGTCACTGGTGGTTATGGGGTTATTTTTGGGGTACCAATGCCCATTTTGGGGTGTCCCTCCCAGCATCCTGAGTTACCTGTCGGGGCTCACCTGGGTTGTGCTGCTGCCCCCCGCACATACCTGTGCTGGCTTTGGGATGTCACTGATGGGTTTGGGGTGTCACTGATGGTTATGGGGTTATTTTTGGGGTACCAATGCCCATTTTGGGGTGTCCCTCCCAGTGTCCTGAGTTACCTGTCAGGGCTCACGTGGTTCCTGCTGTTACCTGTGCTGGGTTTGGGGTGTCAGGGCTGGCTCTGTGCTGGCTTTGGGGTGTCACTGGTGGCTTTGGGGTTATTTCTGGGGTGTCACTGATGGTTTTGGGGTTCCCCCTGCAGTGTCCTGAGTTACCTGTCGGGGCTCACCTGGTTCCTGCTGCTGCCCCCCGCACATACCTGTGCTGGCTTTGGGGTGTCACTGATGGTTATGGGGTTATTTTTGGGGTGGCACTGATGGGTTTGGGGTGTCACTGGTGGCTTTGGGGTTATTTCTGGGGTGTCACTCATGGTTTTTGGGGTGTCCCTCACAGTTACCTGTCGAGGCTCACCTGGTTCCTGCTGTTACCTGTGCTGGATTTGGGGTGTCACTGATGGTTTTGGGGTGTCACTGGTGGTTTTGGGGTTATTTCTGGGGTGTCACTGATGGTTTTGGGGTGTCCCTCCCAGTGTCCTGAGTTACCTGTCAGGGCTCACGTGGTTCCTGCTGTTACCTGTGCTGGCTTTGGGGTGTCAGGGCTGGCTCTGTGCTGGCTTTGGGGTGGCACTGGTGGCTTTGGGGTTATTTCTGGGGTGTCACTGATGGTTTTGGGGTTCCCCCTGCAGTGTCCTGAGTTACCTGTCGGGGCTCACGTGGTTCCTGCTGTTACCTGTGCTGGCTTTGGGGTGTCACTGATGGTTATGGGGTTATTTTTGGGGTGTCACTGGTGGCTTTGGGGTTATTTCTGGGGTGTCACTGATGGCTTTGGGGTGCTGATGGTGATTTTGGGGTTCCCCCTGCAGTGTCCTGAGTTACCTGTCGGGGCTCACGTGGTTCCTGCTGTTACCTGTGCTGGGTTTGGGGTGTCACTGATGGCTTTGGGGTTATTTTTGGGGTGTCACTGATGGCTTTGGGGTTATTTTTGGGGTGTCACTCATGGTTTTTGGGGTGTCCCCTGCAGTGTCCTGAGTTACCTGTCGGGGCTCACGTGGTTCCTGCTGTTACCTGTGCTGGCTTTGGGGTGGCTCTGTGCTGGGTTTGGGGTGTCACTGATGGTTTTTGGGGTGTCACTGGTGGTTTTGGGGTTATTTCTGGGGTGTCACTGATGGTTTTGGGGTTCCCCCTGCAGTGTCCTGAGTTACCTGTCGGGGCTCACCTGGTTCCTGCTGTTACCTGTGCTGGCTTTGGGGTGTCACTGATGGTTATGGGGTGTCACTGATGGCTTTGGGGTGCTGATGGTGATTTTGGGGTTCCCCCTGCAGTGTCCTGAGTTACCTGTCGGGGCTCACGTGGTTCCTGCTCCTGCCAGCCCTGGCCCCCCGCACGTACCTGTCTGAGAACGCCATGGGCTCCACCATGGTGGGCGAGGGCTCCGACCTGGGGGCCCGGGCACTGGCGCTGGCCCGGGAATTCGGGGGGCACAAGAGGAAAGCGGGGTGAGAACGGGGGGATCTGGGCTTTGGGGGGTTTGGGGTTGGGTTTGGAGGGTTTGGGGTCCGGTTTGGGGGGTTTGGGATTGGATTTGGGGGGTTTGGGGTCAGGTTTGGGGGGTTTGGGGTCAGGTTTGGGGGGTTTGGGATTGGATTTGGGGGGTTTGGGGTTGGGTTTGGGGGGTTTGGGGTCAGGTTTGGGGGGTTTGGGGTCAGGTTTGGGGGTTTGGGGTTGGGTTTGGGGGTTTGGGATTGGGATTTGGGGGGTTTGGGGTCAGGTTTGGGGGGTTTGGGATTGGATTTGGGGGGTTTGGGGTCAGGTTTGGGGGGTTTGGGGTCAGGTTTGGGGGGTTTGGGGTCGGGTTTGGGGGTTTGGGATTGGATTTGGGGGGTTTGGGATTGGGGTTTGGGGGGTTTGGGGTCAGGTTTGGGGGGTTTGGGATTGGATTTGGGGGGTTTAGGATCAGGTTTGGGGGTTTGGGATTGGATTTGGGGGATTTGGGGTCGGGTTTGGGGTTTGGGATTGGATTTGGGGGGTTTGGGATTGGATTTGGGGGGTTTGGGATTGGGATTTGGGGGTTTGGGGTTGGATTTGGGGGTTTGGGATTGGATTTGGGGGGTTTGGGGTCGGGTTTGGGGGGTTTGGGGTCAGGTTTGGGGGGTTTAGGGTTGGGTTTGGGGGTTTGGGATTGGATTTGGGGGGTTTGGGATTGGATTTGGGGGGTTTGGGGTCAGGTTTGGGGGGTTTGGGGTCGGGTTTGGGGGTTTGGGATTGGGATTTGGGGGGTTTGGGGTCGGGTTTGGGGGTTTGGGATTGGGATTTGGGGGGTTTGGGATTGGATTTGGGGGGTTTGGGGTCAGGTTTGGGGGGTTTGGGGTCGGGTTTGGGGGTTTGGGATTGGATTTGGGGGGTTTGGGGTCAGGTTTGGGGGTTTGGGATTGGGATTTGGGGGGTTTGGGGTCAGGTTTTGGGGGTTTGGGGTCGGGTTTGGGGGGTTTGGGGTTGGGTTTGGGGTTTGGGATTGGGATTTGGGGGGTTTGGGGTCAGGTTTGGGGGGTTTGGGGTCGGGTTTGGGGGTTTGGGGTTGGGTTTGGAGGGTTTGGGGTCAGGTTTGGGGGTTTGGGATTGGGATTTGGGGGGTTTGGGATTGGGATTTGGGGGGTTTGGGATTGGATTTGGGGGGTTTGGGGGGTTTGGGATTGGATTTGGGGGGTTTGGGGTTGGGTTTGGGGGGTTTGGGGTCAGGTTTGGGGGTTTGGGGTCAGGTTTGGGGGTTTGGGGGGGGGGACAGGCCGGGGACTTTGGGGGACACAAGAGAAGAGTGGGGTGAGAACGGGGGGATTTGGGGTTTGGGGGGTTTGGGGTTGGGTTTGGGGCTGGATTGGGGGATTTGGGGTTGGGTTTGGGGGGTTTGGGGAGGAGGGTTTGGAGAGGGGGGACAGGAATTTTGGGGGACAACTGGAGAGCAGGGGGACCCCTTTGGGGTTTGGGGGAGTTCTAGGGGGGTTCCCATCCCCACTCCTGGTTGGAGAGGCTGGAGAAGGGATTTGGGGAGGGCTCGGGGTGCCCCAATCCCCTATTAATTTATAGGGGAATGCCCGTGGGGTGGCTGGAGCAGAGCCTGTGGGGCTCAGGGAAGGTTTGGGGCTCAGGGAAGGTTTGGGGTGCCCCAATCCCCTATTAATTTATAGGGGAATGCCCGTGGGGTGGCTGGAGCAGAGCCTGTGGGGCTCAGGGAAGGTTTGGGGTGCCCCAATCCCCTATTAATTTATAGGGGAATGCCCGTGGGGTGGCTGGAGCAGAGCCTGTGGGGTTTGGGGACGCTCTGGGGTGCCCCAATCCCCCATTATTTCCCATATATTTTATAGGGGAATGCCCGTGGGGTGGCTGGAGCAGAGCCTGTGGGGCTCAGGGACGCTCTGGGTGCCCCAATCCCCCGTTATTTCCCATATATTTTATAGGGGAATGCCTGTGGGGTGGCTGGAGCAGAGCCTGTGGGGTTTGGGGACGCTCTGGGTGCCCCAATCCCATTATTTCCCATATATTTTATAGGGGAATGCCTGTGGGGTGGCTGGAGCAGAGCCTGTGGGGTTTGGGGACGCTCTGGGGTGCCCCAATCCCATTATTTCCCATATATTTTATAGGGGAATGCCCGTGGGGTGGCTGGAGCAGAGCCTGTGGGGCTCAGGGAAGGTTTGGGGTGCCCCAATCCCGTTATTTCCCATATATTTTATAGGGGAATGCCCGTGGGGTGGCTGGAGCAGACCATGTTCCAGCTGGGGCTCGAGGTCCATCGCCAGCCCTTCAGCCGCACGCTGCCCTTCCCCGACGAGGCCCACGAGCGCTACGTACTGGGGGAACTGGGAGCACTGGGAGCACTGGGACACTGGGAATGGGGACTGTGGGAACTGGGAGCACTGGGAGCACTGGGAGCGGGGACTGGGGGGACTGGGAGCACTGGGAATGGGGACTGGGAGCACTGGGAATGGGGGGGACTGGGAATGGGAACTGGGAGCACTGGGAGCACTGGGAGCACTGGGAACGGGGACTGGGGGGACTGGGAGCACTGGGAATGGGGACTGGGAGCACTGGGAATGGGGACTGGGGGCACTGGGAGCACTGGGAGCACTGGGAAAGGGGACTGGGAATGGGGACTGGGAGCACTGGGAGCACTGGGAATGGGCACTGGGAGCACTGGGAATGGGCACTGGGAGCACTGGGAATGGGGACTGGGGGCACTGGGAGCACTGGGAACGGGGACTGGGGGAACTGGGAGCACTGGGAATGGGGGGGACTGGGAATGGGGACTGGGAGCACTGGGAACACTGGGAATGGGGACTGGGGGAACTGGGAATGGGGGGACTGGGAGCACTGGGAATGGGCACTGGGAGCACTGGGAGCACTGGGAATGGGGACTGGGAGCACTGGGAATGGGGACTGGGAGCACTGGGAATGGGGACTGGGGGAACTGGGAGCACTGGGAATGGAGACTGGGGGAACTGGGAGCACTGGGAGCACTGGGGACACTGGGAATGGGGACTGGGGGGGACTGGGAATGGGGCTCCCTGTGTGATTCCGGGGTGTCCGTCTGTCCCTCCCCAGCTGGTCCGTGGCGCCGACGTTTTCGGGGTGCTGTGGGGATGTCGGGGTGTTTTGGGGATGTTGGGGTGTTTTGGGGTCTCTGGGTACATTTAGGGCTCCCTGTGTGATTCCGGGGTGTCCGTCTGTCCCTCCCCAGCTGGTCCGTGGCACCAACGTTTTCGGGGTGCTGTGGGGATGTTGGGGTGTTTTGGGGTCTCTGAGTGAATTGGGGCTCCCTGTGTGATTCCGGGGTGTCCGTCTGTCCCTCCCCAGCTGGTCCGTGGCACCAACGTTTTCGGGGTGCTCCGAGCCCCCCGCGCCGCCAGCACGGAGGCGCTGCTGCTGCTGGTGCCCTGCTCCGAGGGCAGCAAGAACAACCAGGCCGTGGGGCTGCTGCTGGCCCTGGCGGGCTTCTGCCGAGGTTGGGGGGTCCTGGGGGGTCCTGGGGGTCCTGGGGGTGTCCTGGGGGGTCCTGGGGGTCCTGAGGGCTGCTCTGAGGGACCCCACAATGCCCAGGCCGTGGGGCTACTGCTGGCCCTGGTGGGGTTCTGCTGAGGTCTGGGGGGTCCTGGGGTGTCCTAGGGGGGTCCTGGGGGGCTGATGGGGGTCCTGGGGGGGTCCTGGGGGTGTCCTGGGGGTCTAATGGGGGTCCTGGGGGTGTCCTGGGGGGTCCTGGGGGTCCTGGGGGCTGCTCTGAGGGACCCCACAATGCCCAGGCCGTGGGGCTGCTGCTGGCCCTGGTGGGGTTCTACCCAGGTCAGGGGGGTCCTGGGGGTCCTGGAGGGCTGATGGGGGTCCTGGGGGGGTCCTGGGGGGCTAATGGGGGTCCTGGGGGGCTAATGGGGGTCCTGGAGGGCTGATGGGGGTCCTGGAGGGGTCCTGGGGGTCTAATGGGGGTCCTGGGGGGGTCCTGGGGGTCTAATGGGGGTCCTGGGGAGTCCTGGGGGGGTCCTGGGGGCACCTGGAGGCAGCTGGGGCTGGGGGTTTCTGGGGGGGTACTGGGGATACTGGGGCTGGAGGGAGCCCTGGGGTACTGGGGGGGATCCTTAGAGGGGCTGGGCAGGGACTGGGGCAGGGACTGGGCTGTACTGGGCCGTACTGGGCTGTACTGGTCTGTACTGGGCTGTACTGGGCTGTACTGGGCCATACTGGTCTGTACTGGGCTGTACTGGGCTGTACTGGTCTGTACTGGGCCATACTGGTCTGTACTGGTCAGTCCCAGAGCTCCCAGTTTCCCCAGGCCAGGTGTACTGGGCCAAGGATCTCATCTCACTGGGGCTGCACTGGGTGTACTGGGCAGGGACTGGGGCAGGGATTGGGCTGTACTGGGCTGTACTGGGCCATACTGGTCTGTACTGGGCTGTACTGGTCAGTCCCAGAGCTCCCAGTTTCCCCAGGCCAGGTGTACTGGGCCAAGGATCTGATCTCACTGGGGCTGCACTGGGTGTACTGGGCAGGGACTGGGGCAGGTACTGGGCCGTACTGGGCTGTACTGGGCCGTACTGGTCTGTACTGGTCTGTACTGGTCAGTCCCAGAGCTCCCAGTTTCCCCAGGCCAGGTGTACTGGGCCAAGGATCTCATCTTCCTGGTGACCGAGCACGACCTGCTGGGGACACAGGCCTGGCTGGAGGCCTACCACGATGTCAACCTTACTGGTGAGACTGGGAGCACTGGGAGGGACTGGGAGGGGCTGGGGTACAGGGTGTGATCCCTTACTGGTGAGACTGGGAGCACTGGGAGCACTGGGAGGGGCTGGGGTACAGGGTGTGATCCCTTACTGGTGAGACTGGGAGCACTGGGAGGGGCTGGGAGGGGCTGGGTACCACGATGTCAACCTTACTGGTGAGACTGGGAGCACTGGGAGGGACTGGGAGGGGCTGGGTACCACGATGTCAACCTTACTGGTGAGACTGGGAGCACTGGGAGGGACTGGGAGGGGCTGGGAGAGACGGTGGGAACCTTACTGGGATGAACTGGGAGGGACTGGGGGACATGGTCTGATCATTACTGGTGAGACTGGGAGCACTGGGAGGGACTGGGAGGGACTGGGTACCACGATGTCAACCTTACTGGTGAGACTGGGAGGGACTGGGATGAACTGGGAGGGACTGGGGTACAGGGTGTGATCCCTTACTGGTGAGACTGGGAGCACTGGGAGGGACTGAGGTACGTGGTGTGGACCTTACTGGTTAAACTGGGAGCACTGGGGGGGCACTGGGGGTGCTATGGCTCAGCCTTACTGGTGAGACTGGGAGCACTGGGGGACAGGGTGTGATCCTTACTGGTCAGACTGGGAGCACTGGGGGACAGGGTGTGATCCTTTACTGGTCAGACTGGGAGCACTGGGGGGCAGGGTGTGATCCTTACTGGTCAGACTGGGAGCACTGGGGGGCAGGGTGTGATCCTTACTGGTCAGACTGGGAGCACTGGGGGGCAGGGTGTGATCCTTACTGGTCAGACTGGGAGCACTGGGAGGGACTGGGAGCACTGGGGGACAGGGTGTGATCCTTACTGGTCAGACTGGGAGCACTGGGGGGCAGGGTGTGATCCTTACTGGTCAGACTGGGAGCACTGGGAGGGACTGGGAGCACTGGGGGACAGGGTGTGATCCTTACTGGTCAGACTGGGAGCACTGGGACGCAGGGTGTGATCCTTACTGGTCAGACTGGGAGCACTGAGGGACAGGGTGTGATCCTTACTGGTCAGACTGGGAGCACTGGGACGCAGGGTGTGATCCTTACTGGTCAGACTGGGAGCACTGGGGGGCAGGGTGTGATCCTTACTGGTCAGACTGGGAGCACTGGGGGGCAGGGTGTGATCCTTACTGGTCAGACTGGGAGCACTGAGGGACAGGGTGTGATCCTTACTGGTCAGACTGGGAGCACTGGGACGCAGGGTGTGATCCTTACTGGTCAGACTGGGAGCACTGGGGGGCAGGGTGTGATCCTTACTGGTCAGACTGGGAGCACTGGGGGGCAGGGTGTGATCCTTACTGGTCAGACTGGGAGCACTGGGAGGGACTGGGAGCACTGGGGGACAGGGTGTGATCCTTACTGGTCAGACTGGGAGCACTGGGGGACAGGGTGTGATCCTTACTGGTCAGACTGGGAGCACTGGGACGCAGGGTGTGATCCTTACTGGTCAGACTGGGAGCACTGAGGGACAGGGTGTGATCCTTACTGGTCAGACTGGGAGCACTGGACGCAGGGTGTGATCCTTACTGGTCAGACTGGGAGCACTGGGGGGCAGGGTGTGATCCCTTACTGGTCAGACTGGGAGCACTGGGGGGCAGGGTGTGATCCTTACTGGTCAGACTGGGAGCACTGGGGGACAGGGTGTGATCCTTACTGGTCAGACTGGGAGCACTGGGGGACAGGGTGTGATCCTTACTGGTCAGACTGGGAGCACTGGGGGACAGGGTGTGATCCTTACTGGTCAGACTGGGAGCACTGGGGCACAGGGTGTGATCCTTACTGGTTAAACTGGGAGCACTGGGAGGGCTCAGGGCCCATCCAGGCGCCCTTGGCCAGAGCACGGACGCAGTGACCGCAGTGGACACGGGGGTCCCAAGGGGGTCCCAAGGGGGTCCCGTGGCTTTGTTGGGTGTCCCACGGGGGTCCCATGACTGTCCTGGGGGTCCCGAGGGGGTCCCATGGCCATTCTGGGGGTGCCATGGGGGGGTCTCAGGGGTCTGTCCCCCCCCAGACACCCACTCAAGGGGGGTCCCAGGCCGGGCAGGGCACGGACACAGTGACCAGAGTGGACACGGGGGTCCCACGGGGATCCTGTGGCTCTGGGGGTCTCATGGCTGTTCTGGGGGGTCTCAGGGGTCCCATGGGTGTTCTGGGGGGGTCTCAGGGGGTCTCACAGGGTCTGTCCCCCCCCAGACACCCACTCAAGGGGGGTCGGTCCCAGGCCGGGCAGGGCACGGACACCACGGACACAGTGACCAGAGTGGACACGGGGGTCCCACAGGGATCCTGTGGCTCTGGGGGTCTCATGGCTGTTCTGGGGGGGTCTCAGGGGTCCTGTGGCTGTTCTGAGGGTGCCATGGGGGTCTCACAGGTCTGTCCCCCCCCAGACACCCACTCAAGGGGGTCCCAGGCCGGGCAGGGCACGGACACCATGGACACAGTGACCAGAGTGGACACGGGGGTCCCACGGGGGTCCTGTGGCTCTGGGGGTCTCATGGCTGTTCTGGGGGTCCCAGGGGTCCCGTGGCCATTCTGGGGGGGTCTCACAGGGTCTGTCCCCCCCCAGACATCCACTCGGGGGGGGTCCCAGGCCAGGTGGGCCCATCCAGGTGACCCGGGAGCTGGGCACGGACACAGTGACCAGAGTGGACATGGGGGGTCCCACAGGGGTCCTGTGGCTCTGGGGGTCTCAGGGGTCCCATGGGTGTTCTGGGGGGGTCTCAGGTGGTCTCAGGGGGTCTCAGGGGTCTGTCCCCCCCAGACACCCACTCAAGGGGGGTCGGTCCCAGGCCAGGCAGGCACGGACACCACGGACACAGTGACCAGAGTGGACACGGGGTCCCACGGGGGTCCCGTGGCTCTGGGGGTCTCATGGCTGTTCTGGGGGGTCTCAGGGGTCCCGTGGCCATTCTGGGGGGGTCTCACAGGTCTGTCCCCCCCCAGACACCCACTCAAGGGGGGTCCCAGGCCGGGCAGGGCACGGACACCACGGACACAGTGACCAGAGTGGACACGGGGGTCCCATGGGGGTCCCGTGGCTCTGGGGGTCTCAGGGGTCCCATGGCCATTCTGGGGGGGTCTCAGGGGGTCTCACAGGGTCTGTCCCCCCCCAGACATGCACTCGGGGGGGGTCCCAGGCCGGGCAGGGGCCATCCAGGCCGCTCTGGCCCTGGAGCTCAGCTCGGACGTGGTGACCAGCGTGGACGTGGCCGTGGAGGGGCTGAACGGGCAACTGCCCAACCTGGACCTGCTCAACCTCTTCCACTCCTTCTGCCTCAAGAGCGGCCTGCTCTGCACCTTCCAGGGCAAGGTGGGGGTCCTGGGGGGGTCCTGGGGGGCTTTGGGGGGTCTGGGGGCTGCTCTGCACCTTCCAGGGCAAGGTGGGGGTCCTGGGGGGTCCTGGGGGGCTTTGGGGGGTCCTGGGGGCACTTTGGGGGGTCTGGGGGCTGCTCTGCACCTTCCAGGGCAAGGTGGGGGTCCTGGGGGGCTTTGGGGGGGTCCTGGGGGGTCCTGGGGGGCTTTGGGTGGGTCCTGGAGTTTACTGCAGGGTCTGGGGGCTGCTCTGCACCTTCCAGGGCAAGGTGGGGGTCCTGGGGGGCTTTGGGGGGGTCCTGGAGGGTCCTGGGGGCTTCAGGGGTTCTCTCCTGGGCTGGGGGGACACCAAGGGGTCACTCCCGGGGCTGGGGGCTTCAGGGGGGATTGAGGGGTCACTCAGGGGTCACTCATTGGTCACCCAGTGGTCACTCAGTGGTCACTCAGGGTCACTCAGGGTCACTCAGGGGTCACTCAGGGTCACTCATTGGTCACTCATTGGTCAACCAGTGGTCACTCATTGGTCACTCAGTGGTCACTCAGTGGTCACTCAGGGTCACTCATTGGTCACTCAGTGGTCACTCAGTGGTCACTCAGGGTCACTCAGGAGTCACTCAATGGTCACTCAGTGGTCACTCAGTGGTCACTCAGGGTCACTCAGTGGTCACTCATTGGTCACTCAGGGTCACTCAGTGGTCACTCAGGGTCACTCAGTGGTCACTCATTGGTCACTCATTGGTCACTCAGGGTCACTCATTGGTCACTCATTGGTCACTCAGTGGTCACTCAGGGTCACTCATTGGTCACTCATTGGTCACTCAGTGGTCACTCATTGGTCACTCATTGGTCACTCAGGGTCACTCATTGGTCACTCATTGGTCACTCAGTGGTCACTCAGTGGTCACTCATTGGTCACTCTCCGGTCTCTCCCCCCAGCTGCCCCCCCCGGAGGGTCCCTCGGGGCCGGGCTATGCCCAGAGCCTGCGCACGCTGGGGCTGATGGTGCTGGGGGTCAGTGTGGTCAGTGTGGTCAGTGTGGTCAGTGGTCACTCAGTGGTCACTCAGTGGTCACTCAGTGGTCACTCAGGGTCACTCTCTGGTCTCTCCCCCCCAGCTGCCCCCCCCGGAGGGTCCCTCAGGTCCGGGCTATGCCCAGAGCCTGCGCACGCTGGGGCTGATGGTGCTGGGGGTCAGTGTGGTCAGTGTGGTCAGTGTGGTCAGTGGTCACTCATTGGTCACTCAGGGGTCACTCAGTGGTCACTCAGTGGTCACTCTTTGGTCACTCATTGGTCACTCAGTGGTCACTCAGTGGTCACTCAGTGGTCACTCCTGGTCACTCTCCGGTCTCTCCCCCCAGCTGCCCCCCCCGGAGGGTCCCTCAGGTCCGGGCTATGCCCAGAGCCTGCGCACGCTGGGGCTGATGGTGCTGGGGGTCAGTGTGGTCAGTGTGGTCAGTGTGGTCAGTGGTCACTCAGTGGTCACTCTCTGGTCTCTCCCCCCAGCTGCCCCCCCCGGAGGGTCCCTCAGGTCCAGGCTATGCCCAGAGCCTGCGCACGCTGGGGCTGATGGTGCTGGGGGTCAGTGTGGTCAGTGTGGTCAGTGTGCTCAGTGTGGTCAGTGTGGTCAGTGGTCACTCAGTGGTCACTCAGTGGTCACTCTCCGGTCTCTCCCCCCAGCTGCCCCCCCCGGAGGGTCCCTCGGGGCCGGGCTATGCCCAGAGCCTGCGCACGCTGGGGCTGATGGTGCTGGGGGTCAGTGTGGTCAGTGTGGTCAGTGTGCTCAGTGTGGTCAGTGTGGTCAGTGGTCACTCAGTGGTCACTCAGTGGTCACTCTCTGGTCTCTCCCCCCAGCTGCCCCCCCCGGAGGGTCCCTCGGGGCCGGGCTATGCCCAGAGCCTGCGCACGCTGGGGCTGATGGTGCTGGGGGTCAGTGTGGTCAGTGTGGTCAGTGTGGTCAGTGGTCACTCAATGGTCACTCAGTGGTCACTCAGTGGTCACTCTCCGGTCTCTCCCCCCAGCTGCCCCCCCCGGAGGGTCCCTCGGGGCCGGGCTATGCCCAGAGCCTGCGCACGCTGGGGCTGATGGTGCTGGGGGTCAGTGTGGTCAGTGTGGTCAGTGGTCACTCAGTGGTCACTCATTGGTCACTCAGTGGTCACTCAGTGGTCACTCTCTGGTCTCTCCCCCCAGCTGCCCCCCCCGGAGGGTCCCTCGGGGCCGGGCTATGCCCAGAGCCTGCGCACGCTGGGGCTGATGGTGCTGGGCCAGGCCGGGGGCGGGCCCGGGGGGGCTCACGGGCTCTTCCTGCGCTTCCGCATCGAGGCCCTGACCCTGCGGGGCATCAACAGCTTCAGGCAGCACAAGTTCGACCTGGGGGTCCTGGGCAGGTGGGTCTGGGGTCCCTGGGGGGGTCCCGAGGGGGTTTGGGGGGTCCTGAGTGGGTTTGGGGGGGTTTGGGAACTCTGGGGGTCCCTGACTCTGAGGGGCATCAACAGCTTCAGGCAGCACAAGTTCGACCTGGGGGTCCTGGGCAGGTGGGTCTGGGGTCCTGGGGGGGTTCATGGGGGTCCTGAGGGCATTTGGGGGGGTCCCAAAGGGATTTGGGGGGTCCTGAGTGGGTTTGGGGGGTTTGGGAACCCTGGGGGTCCCGGGGGTCCCTGACCCTGCAAGGCATCAACAGCTCCAGGCAGCACAAGTTTGATCTGGAGGTGCTGGGCAGGTGGGTCTGGGGTCCTGGGGGGGTTCATGGGGGTCCTGGGGGGGTTCATGGGGGTCCTGGGGGGGTTTGGGGGGGTCCCGAGGGGGTTTGGGGGGTCCTGAGTGGGTCTGGGGGGTTTGGGAACCCTGGGGGTCCCGGGGGTCCCTGACCCTGCAAGGCATCAACAGCTCCAGGCAGCACAAGTTTGATCTGGAGGTGCTGGGCAGGTGGGTCTGGGGTCCCTGGGGGGGTTTGGGGGGGTCCCAAAGGGATTTGGGGGGTCCTGAGTGGGTCTGGGGGGTTTGGGAACTCTGGGGGTCCCTGACCCTGCGGGGCATCAACAGCTCCAGGCAGCACAAGTTCGACCTGGGGGTCCTGGGCAGGTGGGTCTGGGGTCCCTGGGGGGGTTCATGGGGGTCCTGGGGGGGTTTGGGGGGGTCCTGGGGGGGTTTGGGGGGGTCCCGAGGGGGTTTGGGGGGTCCTGAGTGGGTCTGGGGGGGTTTGGGGACCCTGGGGGTCCCTGACTCTGAGGGGCATCAGCAGCTTCAGGCAGCACAAGTTCAACCTGGGGGTCCTGGGCAGGTGGGTCTGGGGTCCCTGGGGGATTTTGGGAGGGTTTTGGGGGGATTTGGGGGTTCCTGGGGGAGTTTGGGGGGATTCTGAATTTGGGGGAGTTTGGGGGTCCTGAGGGCTGTTTTGAGGGGGGGGTTGGGGCGTTTGGGGAGGATTTGGGGGGTCCTAGGGGGGATTTGGGGGGTCCTGAGGGCGATTTGGTTGGGTTTGGGGGTCCCTGAGGGGGTCCCAGAGGGTCCTGGGCTGTTTTGGGGTGGTTTTGGGGGGTATTTGTGGGATCCTGAGGGTCTTGGGGTGACAGTGGGGAGGGGTCCCAGGGGTCTCCCCTGACTCCAGTCCTCCCCAGGACCCTTGAGGGAATGTTCTGGAAGCTCCTGGAACCTCCTGGAATTGTGGGATTTGGGGTTCCTGTGTGGGGTTGGGGGTTCCAGGGGTCCCACACAGGAACCCCCAACCCCACAATTCCAGAAGGTTCCGGGAGCTTCTGGAACATTCCCTGAAGGGTCTTGGGGGGTGGGAAGGGGATTGGGAGATTCCAGGGGGTCTCTCTCTGTATTTGGGGGATCCCTGGGGGTCTCCCATGACCCCAAATCCCCCTGTGCTCCCCAGGACCCTTCAGGGAATGTTCTGGAAGCTCCTGGAACTGTGGGGTTGGGGGTTCCTGTGTGGGATTGGGGGATTCTGGGGGTCCCTCTCTGTATTGGGGGCATTCTGGGGGTCTCCCCTGGATTTGGGGGATCCCTGGGGGTCTCCCCTGACCCCAATCCTGTTCCCCCCCCCCAGGACCCTTCAGGGAATGTTCTGGAAGCTCCCGGAACCTTCTGGAACTGTGGGCTTGGGGGTTCCTGTGTGGGATTGGGGGATTCCAGGGGTCTCTCTCTGTATTTGGGGGATCCCTGGGGGTCTCCCATGACCCCAAATCCCCCTGTGCTCCCCGGGACCCTTCAGGGAATGTTCCGGAAGCTCCCGGAACCTCCTCGAACTGTGGGATTTGGGGTTCCTGTGTGGGATTGGGAGATTCCAGGGGTCTCTCTCTGTACTGGGGAGATCCTGGGGGGTCCCTCTGTATTTGGGGGGAACCCTGGGGGTCTCCCCTGACCCGAATCCCGTTCCCACCCCCAGGACCCTTCAGGGAATGTTCCAGAAGCTCCCGGAACCTTCTGGAATTGTGGGCTTGGGGGTTTTTGTGTGAGGTTGGGGGTTCCTGTGTGATCTTGGGGGATTTTGGGGGTCTCTCTCTGTATTTGGGGGGTCCCTGGGGGTCTCCCATGACCCCAAATCCCCCTGTGCTCCCCAGGACCCTTCAGGAAATGTTCCGGAAGCTTCTGGAACCTCCTCGAATTGTGGGATTTGGGGTTCCTGTGTGGGCTTGGGGGTTCCAGGGGGTCCCTCTCTGTATTTGGGGGGTCCCTCTCTCTGTATTTCGAGGCATTCTGGGGGTCTCCCCTGTATTTGGGGGGGTCCCTGGGGGTCTCCCCTGACCCCAATCCCGTTTCCCCCCCCAAGACCCTTCAGGGAATGTTCCGGAAGCTTCTGGAACTGTGGGATTGGGGGTTCCTGTGTGGGATTGGGGGTTCCTGTGTGGGATTGGGGGTTCCAGGGGGTCTCTCTCTGTATTTGGGGGGTCCCTGGGGGTCTCCCCTGACCCCAATCCTGTTCCCCCCCCCCAGGACCCTTGAGGGAATGTTCCGGAAGCTCCTGGAACTGTGGGACTGGGGGTTCCTGTGTGGGGTTGGGGGTTCCAGGGGGTCTCTCTCTGTATTTGGGGGGATCCCTGGGGGTCTCCCCTGACCCCAATCCCGTCCCCCCCCCCCCCAACACCCTTGAGGGAATGTTCCAGAACCTCCTGGAACTGTGGGCTTGGGGGTTCCTGTGTGGGGTTGGGGGATTCCAGGGGTCTCTCTCTGTATTTGGAGGCATTCTGGGGGTCTCTCTCTGTATTTGGGGGATCCCTGGGGGTCTCCCCTGACCCCAATCCCGTTCCCCCCCCCCCAGGACCCTTGAGGGAATGTTCCGGAACCTCCTCGAATTGTGGGCTTGGGGGTTCCTGTGTGGGGTTGGGGGGTTCCAGGGGTCTCTCTCTGTATTTGGGGGGTCCCTGGGGGTCTCCCCTGACCCCAATCCCGTTCCCCCCCCCCCAGGACCCTTGAGGGAATGTTCCGGAAGCTGAACAACCTCCTGGAGCGGCTGCACCAATCCTATTTCCTGTACCTGCTGCCCTCCCTGTCCCGCTTCGTCTCCATCGGCTCCTACGTGCCCGCCCTGGCCCTGCTGCTGCTGGTGCTGGCCCTGCGCATATCCTGGGCTGAAAAACCGGGAAATTGGGAAAAAATGGGAAAAAAATGGGCGAAAACGTGAAAAAATGGTGAAAAACGGGGAAAAAATGGGGTAAAAAATGGGGTAAAAACAAGGGGAAAAGGGGAATGGGTTCCTGTGTGCCTGCCCTGGCCCTGCTGCTGCTGGTGCTGGCCCTGCGCATATCCTGGGCTGAAAAACCGGGAAATTGGGAAAAAATGGGAAAAAAAAATGGGTGAAAATGGGAAAAAATGGTGAAAAACGGGGAAAAATGGGGTAAAAATGGGGTAAAAACAAGGGGAAAAGGGGAATGGGCTCCTGTGTGCCTGCCCTGGCCCTGCTGCTGCTGGTGCTGGCCCTGCGCATATCCTGGGCTGAAAAACCGGGAAATTGGGAAAAAATGGGAAAAAAATGGGTGAAAACGTGAAAAAATGGTGAAAAACGGGGAAAAAATGGGGTAAAAAATGGGGTAAAAACAAGGGGAAAAGGGGAATGGGTTCCTGTGTGCCTGCCCTGGCCCTGCTGCTGCTGCTGGTGCTGGGTCTGTGCATATCCTGGGCTGAAAAACCGGGGAAATTGGGAAAAAATGGGGGAAAATGGGGAAAAATGGGGAAAAACGGGGAAAAAATGGGGTAAAAAATGGGGTAAAAACATGGGGAAAATGGGGAATGGGCTCCTGTGTGCCTGCCCTGGGGCTGCTGCTGCTGGTGCTGGCCCTGCGCATATCCTGGGGTGAAAAACCGGGAAATTGGGAAAAAATGGGAAAAAAATGGGTGAAAACGTGAAAAAATGGTGAAAAACGGGGAAAAAATGGGGTAAAAACAAGGGGAAAAGGGGAATGGGTTCCTGTGTGCCTGCCCTGGCCCTGCTGCTGCTGCTGGTGCTGGGTCTGTGCATATCCTGGGCTGAAAAACCGGGAAATTGGGAAAAAATGGGGGAAAATGGGGAAAAATGGGGAAAAACGGGGAAAAAATGGGGTAAAAAATGGGGTAAAAACATGGGGAAAATGGGGAATGGGCTCCTGTGTGCCTGCCCTGGGGCTGCTGCTGCTGGTGCTGGCCCTGCGCATATCCTGGGGTGAAAAACCGGGAAATTGGGAAAAAATGGGAAAAAAATGGGTGAAAACGTGAAAAAATGGTGAAAAACGGGGAAAAAATGGGGTAAAAACAAGGGGAAAAGGGGAATGGGTTCCTGTGTGCCTGCCCTGGCCCTGCTGCTGCTGCTGGTGCTGGTGCTGGGCCATATCCTGGGCTGAAAAACCGGGAAATTGGGAAAAAATGGGGGAAAATGGGAAAAATTGGGTAAAAAAATGGGGTAAAAAATGGGGTAAAAATAAGGGGAAAAGGGGAAATGGGTTCTTACATGCCTGCCCTGGGGCTGCTGCTGCTGGTGCTGGCCCTGAGCATATCCTGGGGTGAAAAACCGGGAAATTGGGAAAAAACGTGAAAAAACGGTGAAAAATGTGTAAAAATGGGGTAAAAATTGGGTAAAAATGGGGTAAAAATGGGATAAAACCAGGCTCCTATGTGCCTGCCCTGGCCCTGCTGCTGCTCCTGTTGGCCCTGAGCATATCCTGGGCTGAAAAATGGGTGAAAATGGGGAAAAATGGGAAAAAAATGGGAAAAATAGGGAAGAAATTGGGTAAAAAATAGGAAAAAATGGGAAATGGGTGAAAATGGGGAAAGAAATGGGGGGGGGAATGAGGAAAATGAGGAAATGGGCAGAAAATGGGGAGAACTGGGGAAAAATTGGGATTTGGAGGAAAAAATGGGGAAAGTGCGTGTTTGGGGGGAAATGAGGGGTTTGGGGTGAAAAAGAAGAGGGGAGATGGGGGAAAAATGGGGTTTGGGGGGAAAAGAGAGAAAAATGGGGGAATTGGGGCACAAGGGGGCAAAACGTGGGATTTGGGGGGGAAAGGGAAATGTTGGGGAGGGAAGAGGGGAAAATGGGCAAAGAGGGATTTGGGGAAAGGGGGATTTTAGGAAAGGGGGGATTTTGGGGGAAAAGGAGGGATTTTGGGGTAAAGGGAGGGATTTTGGGGTAAAAGGGGGGATTTGGGGGTAAAAGGAGGGATTTTGGGGTAAAGGGAGGGATTTTGGGGTAAAAGCAGGGATTTTGGGGTACAGGGAGGGATTTTGGGGTAAAGGGAGGGGTTTTGGGGTACAGGGAGGGGTTTTGGGGTACAGGGAGGGATTTTGGGGGTAAAATGAGGGATTTGGGGTACAGGGAGGGATTTTGGGGTACAGGGAGGGGTTTTGGGGGTAAAAGCAGGGATTTTGGGGTACAGGGAGGGATTTTGGGGTAAAAGGAGGGATTTTGGGGTAAAGGGAGGGATTTTGGGGGAAAAGGAGGGATTTTGGGGGTACAGGGAGGGATTTTGGGGTAAAGGGAGGGATTTTGGGGGTAAAGGGAGGGGATTTGGGGTAAAGGGAGGGATTTTGGGGTACAGGGAGGGATTTGGGGTAAAAGGAGGGATTTGGGGTAAAAGCAGGGATTTTGGGGTACAGGGAGGGATTTTGGGGTAAAGGGAGGGATTTTGGGGTAAAAGCAGGGATTTTGGGGTACAGGGAGGGATTTTGGGGTAAAGGGAGGGGTTTTGGGGTACAGGGAGGGGTTTTGGGGTACAGGGAGGGATTTTGGGGGTAAAATGAGGGATTTGGGGTACAGGGAGGGATTTTGGGGTACAGGGAGGGGTTTTGGGGGTAAAAGCAGGGATTTTGGGGTACAGGGAGGGATTTTGGGGTAAAAGGAGGGATTTTGGGGTAAAGGGAGGGATTTTGGGGGAAAAGGAGGGATTTTGGGGGTACAGGGAGGGATTTTGGGGTAAAGGGAGGGATTTTGGGGGTAAAGGGAGGGGATTTGGGGTAAAGGGAGGGATTTTGGGGTACAGGGAGGGATTTGGGGTAAAAGGAGGGATTTGGGGTAAAAGCAGGGATTTTGGGGTACAGGGAGGGATTTTGGGGTAAAAGGAGGGATTTTGGGGTAAAGGGAGGGATTTTGGGGTACAGGGAGGGATTTGGGGTACAGGGAGGGGTTTTGGGGTACAGGGAGGGATTTTGGGGTAAAAGCAGGGATTTTGGGGTAAAGGGAGGGATTTTGGGGTAAAGGGAGGGATTTTGGGGTAAAAGCAGGGATTTTGGGGTACAGGGAGGGATTTTGGGGTAAAGGGAGGGATTTTGGGGTACATGGAGGGATTTTGGGGTACAGGGAGGGATTTTGGGGTACAGGGAGGGATTTTGGGGTAAAGGGAGGAATTTTGGGGTACAGGGAGGGATTTTGGGGTAAAGGGAGGAATTTTGGGGTAAAGGGAGGAATTTTGGGGTAAAGGTAGGGGTTTTGGGGTACAGGGAGGGATTTTGGGGTAAAAGGAGGGATTTGGGGTACAGGGAGGGATTTTGGGGTACAGAGAGGGATTTTGGGGTACAGGGAGGGGTTTTGGGGTAAAGGGAGGGGTTTTGGGGTACAGGGAGGGATTTTGGGGTAAAATGAGGGATTTTGGGGTACAGGGAGGGATTTGGGGTCGGGGGTCCGAGGGTCCCTTTCCTTGACCCCTCCCCCACGCCCTGGACCTGTGGATGCGGCTGAGCCGGAGCGAGGAGGGGGAGGGGGACCCCCCCCCGGGGGAGGTGAGGAGACCCCAGACCCCCCTGGGACCCCCAGAGTGACCCCAGAGTGACCCCAGAGTGACCCCAGACCCACCTGGGACCCCCAGAGTGACCCCAGAGTGACCCCAGAGTGACCCCAGACCCACCTGGGACCCCCAGAGTGACCCCAGAGCCACCTGGGACCCCCAGAGTGACCCCAGACCCACCCTGGGACCCCCACCCTGACCTGGGACCCCCAGAGTGACCCCAGACCCACCCCTGAGCCCCAGAGTGACCCCAGAGTGAGCCCAGAGCCACCCCTGACCCCCAGACTGACCTGGGACCCCCTGGGACCCCCAGACTGACCTGGGACCCCCTGGGACCCCCAGACTGACCTGGGACCCCCTGGGACCCCCAGACTGAGCCCCCCTACCCCCATTGTCACCCCTGGGACCCCCACCCTGACCCACAGCCCCCCCTGTGCTGACCCCAGCCCCCCAATCCTGACCCCCAACCCCTCTCCCTGTCCCTGCTGGGACCCCCTGGGACCCCCACCCTCACCTCTGTGCCCCCCTGTGTGCCCCCTGTGCCCCCTTGTACCCCACATCCTGTACCCCCTGTGCCCCCTGTGCCCCCTGTGCCCCCTGTGTGCCCCCCTGTACCCCCTGTGCCCCCTGTGCCCCCCTGTGCCCCCTGTACCCTCTGTGTGCCCCCTGTACCCCCCTGTACCCCCATTCCCCACACCCTGTGCCCACCGTGCCCCCCCATTGTCCCCCCAGGCGCGGGGGGGTCTCCTGTGGCTGGTGCCCCCCATCCTGGTGTCCTGGGGGGCTGGCACTGCCCTGTACCTGCTGCCCGTGCGGGGCCAGGCCGTGGCCACCCAGCACTTCCCGGTGGGCGAGGCCGAGGCCGTGGTGCTGGCGCTGATCGGCATCTACGTGGCAGGGATGGCACTGCCCCACAGCACGCACAGGTGAGCCTGGCACTGCCCCACAGCACCCACAGGTACCCACAGGTACAGCTGGCACTGCCCCACAGCACCCACAGGTGAGCCTGGCACTGCCCCACAGCACCCACAGGTGAGGCTGGCACAGGTGAGCCTGGCACAGGTACCCACAGCACCCACAGGTACCCACAGGTATGGGCTGGGGGCTGGCGCTGATCGGCATCTACGTGGCAGGGATGGCACTGCCCCACAGCACCCACAGGTGAGGCTGGCACAGGTACCCACAGGTACCCACAGCACCCACAGGTACCCACAGGTACAGCTGGCACTGCCCCACAGCACCCACAGGTACCCACAGGTACCCACAGGTACCCACAGCACCCACAGGTACAGCTGGCACTGCCCCACAGCACGCACAGGTGAGCCTGGCACAGGTGAGCCTGGCACAGGTACCCACAGCACACACAGGTACCCACAGGTACAGGTCTGGGGCTGGCACTGCCCCACAGCACGCACAGGTGAGGCTGGCACTGCCCCACAGCACCCACAGGTACCCACAGGTACAGCTGGCACTGCCCCACAGCACGCACAGGTGAGCCTGGCACAGGTACCCACAGCACCCACAGGTACCCACAGGTACCCACAGGTACAGCTGGCACTGCCCCACAGCACGCACAGGTGAGCCTGGCACTGCCCCACAGCACCCACAGGTACAGGTGTGGGGCTGGCACTGCCCCACAGCACGCACAGGTGAGCCTGGCACAGGTACCCACAGGTACCCACAGGTACAGCTGGCACTGCCCCACAGCACGCACAGGTACCCACAGGTACAGGTGTGGGGCTGGCACTGCCCCAGGGCACCCACAGGCACCCACAGGTACCCACAGGTACCCACAGCACCCACAGGTACCCACAGGTACAGCTGGCACTGCCCCACAGCACACACAGGTACCCACAGGTACCCACAGGTACAGCTGGCACTGCCCCACAGCACCCACAGGTACAGCTGGCACAGGTACAGGTGTGGGGCTGGCACTGCCCCAGGGCACCCACAGGTACCCACAGGCACCCACAGCACCCACGGGTGAGGGGCTGGCACTGCCCCTCAGGTACCCCCAGGTACAGGTGTGGGGCTGGTATCAATGTGTGACACTCAAGGTGGTGGCACTGTGTGACAGGGATGGTGACAGGGGTGGTGACAGGGGTGGTGGCACTGTGTGACAGGGGTGGTGGCACTGTGCCACACTGTGTGACAGGGGTGGTGGCACTGTGTGACAGGGATGGTGACAGGGATGGTGACACTGTGTGACAGGGCTGGTGGCACTGTGTCACACTGTGTGACAGGGATGGTGACAGGGATGGTGACACTGTGTGACAGGGCTGGTGGCACTGTGTCACACTGTGTGACAGGGATGGTGACAGGGGTGGTGGCACTGTGTGACAGGGATGGTGACAGGGATGGTGACACTGTGTGACAGGGCTGGTGGCACTGTGTCACACTGTGTGACAGGGCTGGTGGCACTGTGTCACACTGTGTGACAGGGGTGGTGACAGGGATGGTGGCACTGTGTGACAGGGATGGTGACAGGGGTGGTGGCACTGTGCCACACTGTGCCACACTGTGTGACACTCAAGATGGTGGCACTGTGTCACTCCGTGTCCCTGTCCCCACAGGGCTCTCTCGGGGGGTGGCCAGCGTGGCTGGATGTCCCTCAAGCTGGTGGCCCTGTGTGACAGGGATGGTGGCACTGTGTGACACTGTGTGACAGGGATGGTGACAGGGATGGTGGCACTGTGTGACAGGGGTGGTGACAGGGGTGGTGGCACTGTGCCACACTGTGTGACAGGGATGGTGACAGGGGTGGTGGCACTGTGTGACAGGGGTGGTGGCACTGTGTGACACTGTGTGACAGGGACGGTGACAGGGATGGTGACAGGGGTGGTGGCACTGTGTCACTCCGTGTCCCTGTCCCCACAGGGCTCTCTCGGGGGGTGGCCAGCGTGGCTGGATGTCCCTCAAGCTGGTGGCCCTGTGAGACAGGGATGGTGGCACTGTGTGACACTGTGTGACAGGGATGGTGGCACTGTGTCACACTGTGTGACAGGGGTGGTGGCACTGTGTGACACTGTGTGACAGGGATGGTGACAGGGGTGGTGGCACTGTGTCACACTGTGTGACAGGGGTGGTGGCAGGGGTGGTGGCACTGTGTCACTCCGTGTCCCTGTCCCCACAGGGCTCTCTCGGGGGGTGGCCAGCGTGGCTGGATGTCCCTCAAGCTGGTGGCCCTGCTGGCCCTGGCCCTGCTCCTCTCCTGCCTGGCCCTGCTCAACTTCTCCCTGGGCTTCCTGCTGGGCGCCACCCTGGTGCCACCTGCGGCCGCCGTCAGACCTGGGGGCAACAGGTGAGACACACCTGGGGACACCTGGGGACATGGGGGCAACAGCTGAGACACACCTGGGGACAGGTGAGACACCTGGGGGCAACAGGTGAGACACACCTGGGGACAGGTGAGACACCTGGGGACACCTGGGGACAGGTGAGACACCTGGGGGCAACAGGTGAGACACACCTGGGGACAGGTGAGACATACCTGGGGACACCTGGGGACAGCCTAGGGACACCTGGAGACACCTGGGAACAGGTGAGACACACCTGGGGACAGGTGAGACACCTGGGGACACCTGGGGACAGGTGAGACACACCTGGGGACAGGTGAGACACCTGGGGACATGGGGGTAACAGGTGAGACACACCTGGGGACAGGTGAGACACCTGGGGACACCTGGGGACATGGGGGCAACAGCTGAGACACACCTGGGGACACCTGGGGACACCTGGGGACAGGTGAGACACACCTGGGGACACCTGGGGACAGGTGAGACACACCTGGGGACATGGGGAGAGCCTGGGGCCACCCTGGTGCCACCTGCGGCCGCCATCAGACCTGGGGGCAACAGGTGAGACACACCTGGGGACACCTGGGGACAGGTGAGACACACCTGGGGACAGCCTAGGGACACCTGGGGACACCTGGGGACAGGTGAGACACACCTGGGGACACCTGGGGACACCTGGGGACACCTGGGGACAGGTGAGACACACCTGGGGACACCTGGGGACATGGGGGCAACAGGTGAGACACACCTGGGGACAGGTGAGACACCTGGGGACATGGGGGCAACAGGTGAGACACACCTGGGGACACCTGGGGACAGCCTAGGGACACCTGGAGACACCTGGGGACAGGTGAGACACACCTGGGGACAGCCTGGGGACACCTGGGGACACCTGGGGACAGGTGAGACACCTGGGGACATGGGGGCAACAGGTGAGACACACCTGGGGACATGGGGAGAGCCTAGGGACACCTGGAGACACCTGGGGACAGGTGAGACACCTGGGGACAGCCTAGGGACACCTGGGGACACCTGGGGACATGGGGGCAACAGGTGAGACACACCTGGGGACATGGGGAGAGCCTGGGGCCACCCTAGTGCCACCTGCGGCCGCTGTCAGACCTGGGGGCAACAGGTGAGACACACCTGGGGACAGGTGAGACACCTGGGGACATGGGGGCAACAGGTGAGACACACCTGGGGACACCTGGGGACACCTGGGGACACCTGGGGACATGGGGGCAACAGGTGAGACATACCTGGGGACAGGTGAGACACCTGGGGACAGGTGAGACACACCTGGGGACACCTGGGGACATGGGGGCAACAGGTGAGACACACCTGGGGACACCTGGGGACACCTGGGGACGCCTGGGGACAGGTGAGACACAGAAGGGGGACAGGTGAGAGCCCTTGGGCACAGGTGAGGAGGGGTCCCTGGGTGTCCCTGTCCCCCCCTGCCCACCCTGGACGGTGCCCCCAGTGCTGCTGATGCTGACCTGGGGGGCTCTGGGTGGTCTCAGGGGTCTCAGGGGGGTCTCAGGGTGGTCTCAGGTGTCTCAGGGTGCTCCCAGGTATCTCAGGGTGCTCCCAGGTGTCTCAGCGTGGTCCCAGGTGTCTCAGGGTGGTCTCAGGGCTCTCAGGGTGGTCCCAGGTGTCTCAGGGTGGTCCCAGGTATCCAGGGTTGTCCCAGGTGTTTCAGGGTGGTCCCAGGTGTCTCAGGGTGGTCCCAGGTGTCTCAGGGTGGTCTCAGGGCTCTCAGGGTGGTCCCAGGTGTCTCAGGGTGGTCCCAGGTATCCAGGGTTGTCCCAGGTGTTTCAGGGTGGTCCCAGGTGTCTCAGGGTGGTCCCAGGTGTCTCAGGGTGGTTCCTGGGGGTCTCAGGGTGGTCTCAGGGGTCTCAGGGTGGTCCCAGGTGTCTCAGGGTGGTCTCAGGGGTCTCAGGGTGGTCCCAGGTGTTTCAGGGTGGTCTCAGGGCTCTCAGCGTGGTCCCAGGGGTCTCAGGGTGGTCCCAGGTGTCTCAGGGTGGTCCCAGGTGTTTCAGGGTGGTCCCAGGTGTCTCAGGGTGGTCTCAGGGCTCTCAGGGTGGTCCCAGGTATCTCAGGGTGGTCTCAGGGCTCTCAGGGTGCTCCCAGGTGTCTCAGGGCCGTCCCAGGTGTCTCAGCGTGGTCCCAGGTGTCTGTAACCCCCCTGTCCCCCATTGCAGGTTGCCCCTGGCCATCCTGCTGGTTCTCAGCACGCCGGGCCTGTCGCTGTTCCTGGGTGGTTCCTGGGTGGTTCCTGGGGGTCTCAGGGTGGTCCCAGGTGTCTCAGGGTGGTCCCAGGTGTCTCAGGGTGGTCCCAGGTGTCTCAGGGTGGTCTCAGGTGTTTCAGGGTGGTCCCAGGTGTCTCAGGGTGGTCCCAGGGCTCTCAGGGTGGTCCCAGGTATCTCAGGGTGGTCCCAGGTGTCTCAGGGTGGTCTCAGGTATTTCAGGGTTGTCCCAGGTATCTCAGGGTGGTCCCAGGGCTCTCAGGGTGGTTCCTGGGGGTCTCAGGGTGGTCCCAGGTGTCTCAGGGTGGTCCCAGGTGTCCCAGCGTGGTCTCAGGTGTCTCAGGGTGGTCCCAGGTGTTTCAGGGTGCTCCCAGGTGTCTCAGCGTGGTCCCAGGGGTCTCAGGGTGGTCCCAGGGGTCTCTAACCCCCCTGTCCCCCATGGCAGGCTGCCCCTGGCCATCCTGCTGGTTCTCAGCACGCCGGGCCTGTCGCTGTTCCTGGCCGTGCTGCTGGAGCGGGAGCTGCTGGAGGCGCCGGCTGGGCTGGGCGAGGCCTGGCAGCGCTTCCTGGGGGCGCTGGGCCAGGGGCTGCTGCAGGAGCACCTGCACGGGGCCCACCTGAGCCCCCTGCTCTGCCTGGGGGCCTATCCCTGCTGGCTGCTGCTCTGGAACGTGCTCTGGTGGAAATGACCAATGGGGACAGACACACGGACACACGGACAGACACACAGACCCCTCACCTGAGCCCCCTGCTCTGCCTGGGCGCCTACCCCTGCTGGCTGCTGCTCTGGAACGTGCTCTGGTGGAAATGACCAATGGGGACAGACACACGGACACACGGACAGACACACAGACCCCTCACCTGAGCCCCCTGCTCTGCCTGGGCGCCTACCCCTGCTGGCTGCTGCTCTGGAACGTGCTCTGGTGGAAATGACCAATGGGGACAGACACACGGACACACGGACAGACACACAGACCCCTCACCTGAGCCCCCTGCTCTGCCTGGGCGCCTACCCCTGCTGGCTGCTGCTCTGGAACGTGCTCTGGTGGAAATGAGGGACACACGGACACAGGGATGGACACACGGACAGACAGACCCACCTGAGCCCCTGCTGGCTGCTGCTCTGGAACGTGCTCTGGTGGAAATGAGGGACACACGGACACACGGATGGACACACGGACACACGGACAGACCCACCTGAGCCCCCTGCTCTGCCTGGGGGCCTATCCCTGCTGGCTGCTGCTCTGGAACGTGCTCTGCTGGAAATGACCAATGGGGACAGACACACGGACACACGGACAGACACACAGACCCCTCACCTGAGCCCCCTGCTCTGCCTGGGCGCCCACCCCTGCTGGCTGCTGCTCTGGAATGTGCTCTGCTGGAAATGAGGGACACACGGACACAGGGATGGACACACAGACACGGGGATGGACACACGGACAGGGGATGGACACACGGACACGGGGATGGACACACAGACAGGAGGATGGACACACGGACACACAGATGGACACACGGACACAGGGATGGACACACAGACACGGGGATGGACACACGGACAGATCTCCAGCAGGGACAGGCCCACGGACAGTCCCACAGAGGGACCCCCGTAACAGTGACAGCCCCGGATGGACAGACGGACAGAGCCCCAGACAAACAGACAGAGCCCTGGAAGGACCCATGGACAGACCCCCCAGACAGACCCCCAGACCCATGGACAGACCCCCCAGACAGACACACCGACAAAGTCACAGCCAGACCCCAGTGTGCCCCCAGAGCCACGGCCAGAGCCCCAGATGGACACACGGACACACGGACAGACACACAGCCAGAGCCCCAAAGGGACACACAGACAGAGCCCCAGATGGACACACGGACAGACGGACAGACACACAGCCAGACACACAGCCAGACCCCCAAAGGGACACACAGACGGAACCCCAGATGGACACACGGACACACGGACAGACACACAGCCAGACCCCCAAAGGGACACACAGACAGAGCCCCAGATGGACACACGGACAGACACACAGCCAGACCCCCAAAGGGACACACAAACGGAGCCCCAGATGGACACACGGACACACGGACAGACACACAGCCAGAGCCCCAAAGGGACACACAAACGGAGCCCCAGATGGACACACGGACACACGGACAGACACACAGACAGAGCCCCAAAGGGACACACAGACGGAGCCCCAGATGGACACACGAACACACGGACAGACACACAGCCAGACAGACACACAGACAGAGCCCCAAAGGGACACACAGATGGAACCCCAGATGGACACACGGACACACGGACAGACAGACAGAGCCCCAAAGGGACACACAGACGGAACCCCAGATGGACACACGGACACACAGCCAGACACACAGACAGACCCCCAAAGGGACACACAGATGGAACCCCAGATGGACACACGGACACAGAGCCCTGGACAGACTCACAGCCAGACCCCGATGTGCCCCCAGACCCATGGGAAGACCCCCCCAGATGGACACATGGACAGACACACGGACACACGGACAGACAGACCCCCCAGGTGTGACCCCGCTGTGACCCCGCCCACCGGGACGACCCCCGCAATGGGGGCCTAAAGGGGCGTGGCTCTGCCGGGGCGTGGTTTGATGTTGGGTGTGGCTTCTGTGGAGGGCGTGGTTGTATGAATGGGCGTGTCTGATGTGGAGAGGAGTGGTTTGTTAATGGGCGTGGCTTTTGTTAATGGGCGGGTCTTATACGGGAGACGTGGTTTGTCAATGGGCGTGGCTTTTGTTAATGGGCGGGTCTTATACGGGAGACGTGGTTAATGGGCGTGGCTTATGTGCAAGGGGCGTGGTTTCTTACCAGACGTGGCTTGTTAATGGGCGTGGCTTTCGTGCAGGGGTGTGATTCGTTAAGGGGCGTGGGTTTATTAATGGGCGTGTTTTACATAGTTTGTTAATGGGCTCAGCTCTTGTTAATTGGCGTGTCTCTGCGTGGAGGCGTGGTTTCTTAAGGGGCGTGGCTTTTGCAGGGCCGTGGTTTTGTTAACAGGCGTGGGTTTCGTTCGGGGGCGTGGTTTTCCGAGTGGGCGTGGTCTATCCCCGTGCTCCTCCCCCTCCCTCCGCCAGGGGGCGCCGCAATAAAAAGCGTTACCGTGTCACGTGCCTCCCCCGTGACGTCACTCCGTCCCTCCCCTCACGTCACTTCCGGGGCGTCGCGGCGCGTCCCCTCGACCTCGGCGATGGCGGCGCTGCGGGGCCTGCGGGGCCTCCCGGGGCTGCGGCTGCTCCCGGGCCCGGCGCGGCCCGGCCCGGCTCCCCCCCGCGCGCTGCTGCGGCCCGACCGCGGCCCCGCACACGGCCCCAGCACGGTGAGTGCGGCCCCGCCAAGGTCACGGCCCCGCTGAGGGCACCGCGCGGCCTCGGGGCCTGGAGCTGCCCTGCCCGGGGCTCACCGCGGCTGCCTGGGGGCTCTCGGTGCCTGCCCCGCTGTGCCCGGTGCTTCCGAGCCCTGCACGGTGCTCCCGGTTCCGCTCCCGGCCCCTCCCGGTTCCCGATGCTCATCGGCCCTGCCTGGGGGCTGTCGGTGCTTGCCCCCGGTGTGCCCGGTGCTTCCGAGCCCTTCCCGGTTCCCGGTGCCCCCGGTTCTCCCGTTCCCCGCGGTGTCCCCGGCAGCTGTCCCCGCATGGTGCCCGGTGTCCCCGGTGCCTCCCAGCGTGCCCGCGGTGCCCTCTGCCCGCCCTTCGCGCTGCTCCCGCTAATTCCGGTATCCCCGCTATTCCTGCTCTCGGTGATTCCGGTATCCCCGCTATCCCCGCTCCTGGGAATTCCGGTATCCCCGCTGTTCCCGGTATTCCCACTGTTCCCGTTCCCGGTAATTCCAGTATTCCCGCCATCCCCGGTATTCCCGCTGCTCCCCCTGTTCCCGTTCCCGGTAATTCCGGTGTTCCCGCTGTTCCCATTCCCGTTATTCCCGCTGTTCCCGGTATTCCCGCTGTTCCCGGTATTCCCGCTGTCCCCAGGACCCCCCCATTGCTTTTGTCCCCCCCGAGCCTTGGGGTCCCTGGAGCCCCTGTCCCCACCCCGGTGTCACTGTCCCCCACCACGTGTCCGTGTCCCCACCCCTGTGTCCCCCCCAGGTGTCCCTGTCCCCCCCCCAGGTGTCCCTGTCCCCCCCCAGGTGTCCCTCACCTGTCCCTGTGTCCCCCCAGGTGTCCCTGTCCCCCCCCCAGGTGTCCCTCACCTGTCCCCGTGTCCCCCCAGGTGTCCCTCACCTGTCCCTGTGTCCCCCCAGGTGTCCCTGTCCCCCCCCCAGGTGTCCCTCACCTGTCCCTGTGTCCCCCCAGGTGTCCCTCACCTGTCCCTGTCCCCCCAGGTGTCCCTGTCCCCCCCCAGGTGTCCCCATGTCCCCCCAGGTGTCCCTCACCTGTCCCCGTGTCCCCCCAGGTGTCCCTCACCTGTCCCTGTCCCCCCAGGTGTCCCTGTCCCCCCCCCAGGTGTCCCCATGTCCCCCCAGGTGTCCCTCACCTGTCCCTGTCCCCCCAGGTGTCCCTGTGTCCCCCCAGGTGTCCCTCACTTGTCCCCGTGTCCCCCCAGGTGTCCCTCACCTGTCCCTGTCCCCCATTCCCAGGTGTCCCTCACCTGTCCCCATGTCCCCCCCAGGTGTCCCTGTCCCCCGTTCCCAGGTGTCCCTCACCTGTCCCTGTGTCCCCCCAGGTGTCCCTCACCTGTCCCTGTCCCCCCCCAGGTGTCCCTGTCCCCCGTTCCCAGGTGTCCCTCACCTGTCCCTGTCCCCCCCCCAGGTGTCCCTCACCTGTCCCTGTCCCCCCAGGTGTCCCTGTCCCCCGTTCCCAGGTGTCCCTCACCTGTCCCTGTCCCCCCAGGTGTCCCTGTCCCCCATTCCCAGGTGTCCCTCACCTGTCCCTGTCCCCCCAGGCGTCCCTGTGTCCCCCCAGGTGTCCCCGTGTCCCCCCAGGTGTCCCTCACCTGTCCCCATGTCCCCCCCAGGTGTTCCTCACCTGTCCCCGTGTCCCCCCAGGTGTCCCTGTCCCCCGTTCCCAGGTGTTCCTCACCTGTCCCCGTGTCCCCCCAGGTGTCGCTGTCGTCGTTCCCGGGCCGTCCCCGTTCCCGGTGGTCCCTGGCCGTGCTGGGGGCGCTGGCAGGGGGGGGGTCCCTGGCCGTGGCCCTGTCCCTGTCCCTCGGGGGGGGCCCCGTGAGCGCGGGGGAGCTGGAGCTGCACCCCCCGGGCCTGCCCTGGAGCCACGGCGGCTTCCTGTCAGCCCTGGACCACGCCAGGTACGGGGGAAATGGGGAAAAAATGGGGAAAAATGGGGAAATTGGGGGGTCCTGGGGGTCCCTGTCAGCCCTGGACCACGCCAGGTACGGGAAACGGGGAAAAATGGGGAAAAATGGGGAAAAATGGGGAAAAATGGGGAAATTGGGGGGTCCTGGGGGTCCCTGTCAGCCCTGGACCACGCCAGGTATGGGGGAAATGGGGAAAAATGGGGAAAAATGGGGAAAAATGGGGAAAAATGGGGAAATTGGGGGGTCCTGGGGGTCCCTGTCTGCTCTGGACCACGCCAGGTACGGGAAACGGGGAAAAATGGGGAAAAATGGGGAAAAATGGGGGGTCCTGGGGGTCCCTGTCAGCCCTGGACCACGCCAGGTATGGGGGAAATGGGGAAAAATGGGGAAAAATGGGGAAAAATGGGGAAAAATGGGGAAATTGGGGGGTCCTGGGGGTCCCTGTCAGCCCTGGACCACACCAGGTATGGGGGAAACGGGGAAAAATGGGGAAAAATGGGGAAATTGGGGGGTCCTGGGGGTCCCTGTCAGCCCTGGACCACGCCAGGTATGGGAAACGGGGAAAAATGGGGAAAAATGGGGAAACTGGGGGGTCCTGGGGGTCCCTGTCAGCCCTGGACCACACCAGGTGAGGGAAACGGGGAAAAATGGGGAAAAATGGGGAAATTGGGGGGTCCTGGGGGTCCCTGTCAGCCCTGGACCACGCCAGGTACGGGGGAAATGGGGAAAAATGGGGAAAAATGGGGGAAAAAATGGGGAAATTGGGGGGTCCTGGGGGTCCCTGTCAGCCCTGGACCACGCCAGGTACGGGGGAAATGGGGAAATGGGGAAAAATGGGGAAATTGGGGGGTCCTGGGGGTCCCTGTCAGCCCTGGACCACGCCAGGTACAGGAAATGGGGAAAAATGGGGAAAAATGGGGAAAAATGGGGAAATTGGGGGGTCCTGGGGGGGTTTGGGGTCCCTGGAGCACAGCAGGTAATGGGGCTGGGGGCATTTGGGGTCCCTGAGGAGATTTGGGGTCTCTGTGGGCATTTGGGGTCCCTGGGGAGATTTGGGGTCTCTGTGGGGGATTTGGGGTCTCTGTGGGGGATTTGGGGTCCCTGGGGAGATTTGGGGTCTCTGTGGGCATTTGGGGTCCCTGGGGATATTTGGGGTCTCTACAGGGATTTGGGGTCCCTGGGGCACAGCAGGTAATGGGGGCTGTGGGGATTTGGGGTCTCTAGGGGGATTTGAGGTCTCTGGGGAGATTTGGGGTCTCTGTGGGGGATTTGGGGTCCCTGGGGATATTTGGGGTCTCTATGGGGATTTGGGGTCTCTGGGGCACAGCAGGTAATGGGGGCTGTGGGGATTTGGGGTCCCTGGGGGGATTTGGGGTCGCTGGGGGATCCCTGGAGGGTCTGAGCCCCTGTCCCCTCAGTGTGCATGGGGGTGGTTCCGGGTGTGTTTTGGGGTCATTTTGGGGCTTTTGGGGTCTGTAACCCCACTGTGTTCCCATGGTGTCCACGGGGGGGTTCCAGGTGTGTTTGGGGTGATTTTGGGGTTTTTGGGGTCTCTGAGCCCCCTCATTCATCCCAGTGTGCACAGGGGGTTCCAGGTGTGTTTGGGGTTGTTTTGGGGTCTGTAACCCCTCCTGTCCCCCCAGTATCCACAGGGGGTTCCAGGTGTACCGCCAGGTGTGTTTGGGGTTGTTTTGGGGTGATTTTGGGGTGATTTTGGGGTGATTTTGGGGTCCGTCTGTCCCGCAGTGTCCGCAGGGGGTTCCAGGTGTGTTTGGGGTTGTTTTGGGGTGATTTTGGGGTGATTTTGGTGTCCGTCTGTCCCGCAGTGTCCGCAGGGGGTTCCAGGTGTGTTTGGGGTTGTTTTGGGGTGATTTTGGGGTGATTTTGGGGTGATTTTGGTGTCCGTCTGTCCCGCAGTGTCCGCAGGGGGTTCCAGGTGTGTTTGGGGTTGTTTTGGGGTGATTTTGGGGTGATTTTGGGGTGATTTTGGTGTCCGTCTGTCCCGCAGTGTCCGCAGGGGGTTCCAGGTGTGTTTGGGGTTGTTTTGGGGTGATTTTGGGGTGATTTTGGGGTGATTTTGGGGTGATTTTGGGGTCCGTCTGTCCCGCAGTGTCCGCAGGGGGTTCCAGGTGTGTTTGGGGTGATTTTGGGGTGATTTTGGTGTCCGTCTGTCCCGCAGTGTCCGCAGGGGGTTCCAGGTGTGTTTGGGGTTGTTTTGGGGTGATTTTGGGGTGTTTTTGGGGTGATTTTGGGGTCCGTCTGTCCCGCAGTGTCCGCAGGGGGTTCCAGGTGTACCGCCAGGTGTGCTCTGCCTGTCACTCCATGGAGTATTTGGCTTTCCGGAACCTCATCGGCGTCACCCACACCGAGGCCGAGGCCAAGGCGCTGGCGGAGGAGGTGACACCGGGACCCCTGTGCCACCCCCAGCGTCCCTGTGCTGCCACCTGCCCTGTCCCAGTGTCCCTGCCCTGCTGTCCCCAATGTCCCAGTGTCCCTGTGCTGCTCTCCTCAGTGTCCCTCACCCTGTCCCAGTGTCCCTGTCCTGCTGTCCCCGGTGTCCCCCTGCCCTGTCCCCAGTGTCCCCCTGCCCTGCTGTCCCCAGAGTCCCCCTGCCCTGTCCCCAATGTCCCAGTGTCCCTGTCTTGCTGTCCCCAGTGTCCCAGTGTCCTGCTCTCCTCAGTGTCCCTCACCCTGTCCCCAGTGTCCCTGTCCTGCTGTCCCCACTGTCCATGTCCTGCTGTCCCCAATGTCCCAGTGCCTTTGTGCTGCCACCCCTGCTGTCCCCACTGTGTCCTGAGCTGTCCCCAGAGTCCCCCTGCCCTGTCCCAGTGTCCCCCTGCCCTGCTGTCCCCAATGTCCCAGTGTCCCTGTCCTACCATCCCCAGTGTCCCTGTCCTGCTCTCCTCAGTGTCCCTCACCCTGTCCCCAGTGTCCCCCTGCCCTGCTGTCCCCAGTGTCCCCCTGCCCTGCTGTCCCCACTGTCCCAGTGTCCCTGTGCTGCCGCCCCTGCTGTGCCACTCTCCATGTCCTGCTGGCTCTATCCCAGTGTCCCAGTGTCCCCCTGTCCCTGCCCTGCCATCGCCAGTGTCCCCACCCTGCTGTCCCTGATGTGTCATTGTCACCGTCCTGCCGCCCCTGCTGTCCTGCTGGCTCCGTCCCAGTGTCCCCAGCTGTCCCTGGTGTCCCCACCCCCTGTCTCAGATGTCCCTGTCCTGCTGTGTCCTGGTGCCCCTGTGCTGCCACCTCTGTGGTCCCCAGCACCGTGGCACTGCTGTCACTGTCCCTGTCCTGCCAGCCCTGATGTCCCCCTGTCCCTGTCCCACCATTCCCAGTGTCCCACCTCCGTGTCCCCATGCCACTGTGCTGCTGTCCCTGATGTGTCCCCGTGGCCCTGTCCTGCCAGCCCTGCTGTCCCCCTGTCCCCGTGCTGCCATCCCCAGTGTCCCCACCCTGCTGTCCCTGATGTGTCCCTGTCCCTGTCCTGCCACCCCTGCTGTCCTGGTGCCAGTCTGCTGCCATCCCCAGTGTCCCCACCTGGCTGTCCCCAATATTCTGCTGTCCCTGTCCTGCCACCCCTGCTGTCCCCCTGTCCCCGTGCTGCCATCCCCAGTGTCCCCACCCTGCTGTCCCTGATGTGTCCCTGTCCTGCCATCCCTGCTGTCCCCCTGTCCCCGTGCTGCCATCCCTGCTGTCCCTGATGTGTCCCTGTCCCTGTCCTGCCACCCCTGCTGTCCCCCTGTCCCTGTCCTGCCATCCCTGCTGTCCTGGTGCCAGTCTGCTGCCATCCCCAGTGTCCCCACCTTGCTGTCCCCAATATTCTGCTGTCCCTGTCCTGCCACCCCTGCTGTCCCCCTGTCCCCGTGCTGCCATCCCCAGTGTCCCCCACCCTGCTGTCCCCAATATTCTGCTGTCCCTGTCCTGCCACCCCTGCTGTCCCCAGTGACCTTGCTGTCCCCGATGTGTCACTGTCCTGCTGTCCTTGGTGTCCTGCTGGCTCCACCCCAGTGTCCCCCTGTCCCTGTCCTGCCATTCCCTGTGCCCCTGTCTGGCTGTCCCCAGCTCACCTGTCCCTGTGTGTCACCTGTCTGTGTCTCACCTGTCCCTGTGTGTCACCTGTCCCTGTGTGTCACCTGTCTGTGTCTCACCTGTGCAGGTGGAGGTGAGGACAGCCCTGATGAGAACGGGGAGATGTTCATGGGGACCCTGCTGTCCCTGTCCCTGCTGTCCCTGCTGTCCCAGTCTCTCACCTGTCCCAGTGTCTCACCTGTCCCTGTCCCTGCTGTCCCTGTGTGTCACCTGTCCCTGCAGGTGGAGGTTCAGGACGGCCCTGATGAGAACGGGGAGATGTTCATGGGGGCCCTGCTGTTCCTGTCCCTGCTGTTCCTGTCCCTGCTGTCCCAGTCTCTCACCTGTCCCTGTGTGTCACCTGTCCCTGTGTGTCACCTGTCACAGGTGGAGGTTCAGGACGGCCCCGATGAGAACGGGGAGATGTTCATGGGGACCCTGCTGTCCCTGTCCCTGCTGTCCCTGTGTGTCTCACCTGTCCCAGTCTCTCACCTGTCCCAGTGTCTCACCTGTCCCTGTGTCTCACCTGTCCCTGTGTGTCACCTGTCCCAGGTGGAGGTTCAGGACGGCCCCGATGAGAACGGGGAGATGTTCATGGGGACCCTGCTGTCCCTGTCCCTGCTGTCCCTGTGTGTCTCACCTGTCCCAGTCTCTCACCTGTCCCAGTGTCTCACCTGTCCCTGTGTCTCACCTGTCCCTGTGTGTCACCTGTCACAGGTGGAGGTTCAGGACGGCCCCGATGAGAACGGGGAGGTGTTCATGGGGGCCCTGCTGTCCCTGTCCCTGTCCCTTCTGTCCCTGTGTGTCTCACCTGTGTCTCACCTGTCCATATCTCACCTGTCACAGGTGGAGGTGCAGGACAGCCCTGATGAGAACGGGGAGATGTTCATGGGGACCCTGCTGTCCCTGTCCCTGCTGTCCCTGTCCCTCCTGTCCCTGTCCCCATCTCTCACCTGTGTGTCACCTGTCTGTGTCTCACCTGTCCCTGCAGGTGGAGGTTCAGGATGGCCTGGATGAGAATGGGGAGATGTTCATGGGGACCCTGCTGTCCCTGTCCCTGTGTCCCTGCTGTCCCAGTCTCTCACCTGTCCCTGTGTGTCACCTGTCCCTGTCTCTCACCTGTCCCTGTGTGTCACCTGTCCCTGTGTGTCACCTGTCCATATCTCACCTGTCCCTGCAGGTGGAGGTTCAGGACGGCCCCGATGAGAACGGGGAGATGTTCATGGGGGCCCTGCTGTCCCTGTCCCTGTGTGTCACCTGTCCCTGTGTCTCACCTGTCCCAGTGTCTCACCTGTCCATATCTCACCTGTCCCTGCAGGTGGAGGTTCAGGACGGCCCCGATGAGAACGGGGAGATGTTCATGCGTCCCGGGAAGATCTCGGATCATTTCCCCAAGCCCTACCCCAACGCCGAGGCTGCGCGGGCGGCCAACAACGGGGCCCTGCCCCCCGACCTCAGCTACATCGTCAATGCCAGGTGAGGGGGATTGGGGGGATTTGGGGGGCTCTGGGGGGCTCTGGGGGGATTTGGGGTCACCCCAACAACGGGGCCCTGCCCCCCGACCTCAGCTACATCGTCAATGCCAGGTGAGGGGGATTGGGGGGATTTGGGGGGCTCTGGGGGGATTTGGGGTCACCCCAACAACGGGGCCCTGCCCCCCGACCTCAGCTACATCGTCAATGCCAGGTGAGGGGGATTTGGGGGGATTTGGGGGGCTCTGGGGGGATTTGGGGTCACCCCAACAACGGGGCCCTGCCCCCCGACCTCAGCTACATCGTCAATGCCAGGTGAGGGGGATTGGGGGGCTCTGGGGGGATTTGGGGGTCCTGGGGTCACCCCAACAACGGGGCCCTGCCCCCTGACCTCAGCTACATCGTCAATGCCAGGTGAGGGGGATTTGGGGGGCTCTGGGGGGCTCTGGGGGGCTCTGGGGGGATTTGGGGTCACCCCAACAACGGGGCCCTGCCCCCCGACTTCAGGTACATCGTCAATGCCAGGTGAGGGGGATTGGGGGGATTTGGGGGTCCTGGGGTCACCCCCACAATGGGGCCCTGCCCCCCGACCTCAGCTACATCGTCAATGCCAGGTGAGGGGGATTTGGGGGATTTGGGGGCTCTGGGGTCACCCCCACAACGGGGCCCTGCCCCCCGACCTCAGGTACGTGGTCAATGCCAGGTGAGGGGGATTGGGGGGATTTGGGGTCACTCCACAATGCACTGATCCCACTGATCCCATTGATCCCATTGATCCCGTTATTGATCCCGTTATTGATCCCGTTATTGATCCCGTTGTTGGTCTGTTACCGATCCCATTAACCCTTCAGGCACAGGGGTGAGGAACACGTGTTCCCTGACCCCATTATTGATCCATTATTGATCTGTTATTGATCAGTTATTGATCCCTTCAGGCACAGGGGTGAGGAACACGTGTTCTCTGACCCCATTATTGATCCATTATTGATCTGTTATTGATCAGTTATTGATTCATTAACCCTTCAGGCACAGGGGTGAGGAACACGTGTTCTCTGACCCCAATATTGATCCCATTATTGATCTGTTATTGATCCTGTTATTGATTCATTAACCCTTCAGGCACAGGGGTGAGGAACACGTGTTCTCTGACCCCATTATTGATCCCATTATTGATCTGTTATTGATCAGTTATTGATCCCTTCAGGCACGGGGGTGAGGATTACGTGTTCGCCCTGCTCACGGGGTACTGTGACCCCATTATTGATCCATTATTGATCCGTTATTGATCCGTTATTGGTCTCTAATTAACTCCTCAGGCACGGGGGTGAGGATTACGTGTTCTCTGACCCCTTTGATCCCATTATTGATCCGTTATTGATCCATTATTGATCTGTTATTGATCCGTTATTGATCTCTAATTAACTCCTCAGGCACGGGGGCGAGGATTACGTGTTCGCCCTGCTCACGGGGTACTGTGACCCCATTATTGATCCATTATTGATCCGTTATTGATCCGTTATTGATCTCTAATTAACTCCTCAGGCACGGGGGCGAGGATTACGTGTTCGCCCTGCTCACGGGGTACTGTGACCCCATTATTGATCCGTTATTGGTCTCTAATTAACTCCTCAGGCACGGGGGCGAGGATTACGTGTTCGCCCTGCTCACGGGGTACTGTGACGCCCCCGCTGGGGTCTCTCTGAGGGAGGGGCTCCATTACAACCCCTACTTCCCTGGCCAGGCCATCGGCATGGCCCCCCCCATCTACGACGAGGTGCTGGAGTACGAGGACGGTACGGGGGGCTGGGGGGGCTTACAGGGGCCTTGGGGGGGGTCCTGGGGGGAGGGCCTGGAGGGCTCTGAGGGGAGGCTGAGGGTCCCGGGGGGTCCGGGGGGGCTCTGCAGGGGAGTTCTGGGGGATTTCGGGGGGTCCTGCTGGGGTTGGGAGGGGATTGGGGGGCTGGGGGTGCCCTGGGGGGGTTTGAGGAGGTCCCTGGGGGCTTTGACCACGCCGGGTGCTGGGGTGGTCCTGGGGTCTGGGGGGTCCCAGTGGGATCTGGGGGGTCCCAGTGGCTCTGTGGGGTTCAGAGGCTCTCACTGGTATCTCTGGGGTTCCTGGGGGTCTCGGGGGTCCCAGTGGGGCCTCACTCCTCCCGCGCCCCCAGGGACCCCGGCCACCATGTCCCAGATTGCCAAGGACGTTTGCACCTTCCTGCGCTGGGCGGCCGAGCCCGAGCACGACCACCGCAAAAAGATGGGGCTCAAGGTGGGGCTGGGGGCTCAGGGTGGGGCTGGGGGCTCAGGGTGGGGCTGGGGGGGGCTCACGGTGGGGCTGGGGGGGGCTCAAGGTGGGGCTGGGGGCTCAAGGTGGGGCTGGGGGGGGCTCACGGTGGGGCTGGGGGCTCACGGTGGGGCTGGGGGGGGCTCAAGGTGGGGCTGGGGGCTCAGGAGGGGCTGGGGGCTCAAGGTGGGGCTGGGGCCTCACAGTGGGGCTGGGGGGGGCTCACGGTGGGGCTGGGGGGGGCTCACGGTGGGGCTGGGGGCTCAGGAGAGGCTTGGGGGATGCTTGGGGGGCTCAGGGTGGGGCTGGGGGCTCAAGGTGGGGCCTGGGGGGCTCAAGGTGGGGCTGGGGGCTCAAGGTGGGGCTGGGGGTTCACAGTGGGGCTGGGGGCTCAAGGTGGGGCTGGGGGCTCACGGTGGGGCTGGGGGGGGCTCACGGTGGGGCTGGGGGGGCTCAAGATGGGGCTGGGGGCTCACAGTGGGGCTGGGGAGGGCTCAAGGTGGGGCTGGGGGCTCACGGTGGGGCTGGGGGGGGCTCAAGGTGGGGCTGGGGGCTCAAGGTGGGGCTGGGGGGGCTCAAGGTGGGGCTGGGGGCTCATGGTGGGGCTGGGGGGGGCTCAAGGTGGGGCTGGGGGCTCACGGTGGGGCTGGGGGCTCACGGTGGGGCTCAAGGTGGGGCTGGGGGCTCACGGTGGGGCTGGGGGGGCTCAAGGTGGGGCTGGGGGCTCACGGTGGGGCTGGGGGGGCTCAAGGTGGGGCTGGGGGCTCACGGTGGGGCTGGGGGCTCAAGGTGGGGCTGGGGGCTCACGGTGGGGCTGGGGGGGCTCAGGGTGGGGCTGGGGGCTCACGGTGGGGCTGGGGGCTCAGGAGGGGCTTGGGGGATGCTTGGGGGGCTCAAGGTGGGGCTGGGGGCTCACAGTGGGGCTGGGGGGGGCTCAAGGTGGGGCTGGGGGCTCACAGTGGGGCTGGGGGGGGCTCAAGGTGGGGCTGGGGGCTCACAGTGGGGCTGGGGGGGGCTCACGGTGGGGCTGGGGGGGGCTCAAGGTGGGGCTGGGGGCTCAAGGTGGGGCTGGGGGCTCACAGTGGGGCTGGGGGCTCACGGTGGGGCTCAAGGTGGGGCTGGGGGCTCAGGAGGGGCTTGGGGGGTGCTTGGGGGGCTCAGGGTGGGGCTGGGGGCTTCATGGGGGTCTCAGGCTGGCTTGGGGGGATGCTCAGGACCCCCCCTGACCGCGCTGTCCCCCCCAGCTGCTGCTGCTCTCGGGGCTGCTCACGCCCCTGCTGTACTACATGAAGCGACACAAGTGGGCGGTGCTCAAGAGCAGGAAGATGGTTTATCGGCCCCCCAAGTAGGGCCTGACCCCAAAATCGGCCCTGGGGGGGCCCCCCGAGCCCCCCCACGGCGGGGGGGAGCCCCCCCAGGAGGGGCATTGGGGGGTCCCCACCCCCCCCCGTGTTCGAGCCCGGCCTCGGCCCCCGCGGGGCTGCAGGGGGGGAATAAAGGCTGGGGTTCCACAGAACAGAAACACGAGCGGGGCTCGGTCCGTCCGTCTGTCCTGGGGCCGGTCTGTCCCGGCTGTGGGGCTGGGGCTGTCCTGGCTCTGTCCCTGATATGGGGCTGGGGCTGGGGTGGGCGTCTCTGTGGTGTGGGGCCGGGTCTGTCCCGGCTGTGGGGCTGTGTTTGTCTGGGGTGTGGGTCCAGCCGTGCCCAGGCTGTGCCAATGCTGTGGGTCAGTCTGTGGGTCAGTCTGTGGGTTTGTCTGTGGGTCAGACCATGGGTCAGTCTGTGGGTCAGTCTATGGGTCTGTCTGTGGGTCAGTCTGTGGGTCAGTCTGTCTGTGGGTCAGTCTGTGGGTCAGTCTGTGGGTCAGTCTGTCTGTGGGTCAGACCATGGGTCAGTCTGTGGGTCAGTCTATGGGTCAGTCTGTGGGTCAGTCTGTCTATGGGTCAGTCTGTGGGTCAGTCTGTGGGTCAGTCTGTGGGTCAGTCTGTGGGTCAGTCTGTCTATGGGTCAGTCTGTGGGTCAGTCTGTGGGTCAGTCTGTGGGTCAGTCTATGGGTCAGACCATGGGTCAGTCTGTGGGTCAGTCTGTGGGTCAGTCTATGGGTCAGTCTATGGGTCAGTCTGTGGGTCAGTCAGTCTATGGGTCAGTCTGTGGGTCAGTCTGTGGGTCAGACCATGGGTCAGTCTATGGGTCAGTCTGTGGGTCAGTCTGTGGGTCAGTCTGTCTATGGGTCAGTCTATGGGTCAGTCTGTGGGTCAGTCTGTGGGTCAGTCTGTCTATGGGTCAGTCTATGGGTCAGTCTGTGGGTCAGACCATGGGTCAGTCTGTGGGTCAGTCTGTGGGTCAGTCTGTGGGTCAGTCTATGGGTCAGACCATGGGTCAGTCTGTGGGTCAGTCTATGGGTCAGTCTGTGGGTCAGACCATGGGTCAGTCTGTGGGTCAGTCTGTGGGTCAGTCTGTGGGTCAGACCATGGGTCAGTCTGTGGGTCAGTCTGTGGGTCAGTCTGTGGGTCAGTCTGTGGGTCACTCTGTCTATGGGTCAGACCATGGGTCAGTCTGTGGGTCAGTCTGTGGGTCAGTCTCTGGGTCAGACCATGGGTCAGTCTGTGGGTCAGTCTGTGGGTCAGTCTATGGGTCAGACCATGGGTCAGTCTGTGGGTCAGTCTATGGGTCAGTGTGTGGGTCAGACCATGGGTCAGTCTATGGGTCAGTCTGTGGGTCAGTCTGTGGGTCAGTCTATGGGTCAGTCTGTCTATGGGTCAGTCTATGGGTCAGACCATGGGTCAGTCTATGGGTCAGTCTGTCTATGGGTCAGTCTGTGGGTCAGTCTATGGGTCAGACCATGGGTCAGTCTGTGGGTCAGTCTGTGGGTCAGTCTGTCTATGGGTCAGTCTGTGGGTCAGTCTGTGGGTCAGTCAGTCTGTGGGTCAGTCTGTGGGTCAGTCTGTCTATGGGTCAGACCATGGGTCAGTCTGTGGGTCAGTCTGTGGGTCAGTCTATGGGTCAGACCATGGGTCAGTCTGTGGGTCAGACCATGGGTCAGTCTGTGGGTCAGTCTGTGGGTCAGTCTGTGGGTCAGTCTGTGGGTCAGACCATGGGTCAGTCTGTGGGTCAGTCTGTGGGTCAGACCATGGGTCAGTCTATGGGTCAGTCTGTGGGTCAGTCTGTGGGTCAGTCTGTGGGTCAGTCTGTGGGTCAGACCATGGGTCAGTCTGTGGGTCAGTCTGTGGGTCAGTCTGTGGGTCAGTCTGTGGGTCAGACCATGGGTCAGTCTGTGGGTCAGTCTGTGGGTCAGTCTGTGGGTCAGTCTGTGGGTCAGACCATGGGTCAGTCTGTGGGTCAGTCTGTGGGTCAGTCTGTGGGTCAGACCATGGGTCAGTCTGTGGGTCAGTCTGTGGGTCAGTCTGTGGGTCAGTCTGTGGGTCAGACCATGGGTCAGTCTGTGGGTCAGTCTGTGGGTCAGTCTGTGGGTCAGACCATGGGTCAGTCTGTGGGTCAGTCTGTGGGTCAGACCATGGGTCAGTCTATGGGTCAGTCTATGGGTCAGTCTGTGGGTCAGTCTATGGGTCAGTCTGTGGGTCAGTCTGTCTGTGGGTCAGTCTGTGGGTCAGTCTGTGGGTCAGACCATGGGTCAGTCTGTGGGTCAGTCTATGGGTCAGACCATGGGTCAGTCTGTGGGTCAGTCTGTGGGTCAGTCTGTCTATGGGTCAGACCATGGGTCAGTCTGTGGGTCAGTCTGTGGGTCAGTCTGTGGGTCAGTCTGTGGGTCAGTGTGTGGGTCAGTCTGTGGGTCAGTCTGTCTATGGGTCAGTCTATGGGTCAGACCATGGGTCAGTCTGTGGGTCAGTCTATGGGTCAGACCATGGGTCAGTCTGTGGGTCAGACCGTGGGTCAGTCTGTGGGTCAGTCTGTGGGTCAGTCTGTGGGTCAGTCTATGGGTCAGTCTGTGGGTCAGTCTGTCTATGGGTCAGACCATGGGTCAGTCTGTCTATGGCTCAGTCTGTGGGTCAGTCTGTCTATGGGTCAGTCTATGGGTCAGTCTATGGGTCAGTCTATGGGTCAGTCTGTGGGTCAGTCTGTCTATGGGTCAGTCTGTGGGTCAGTGTGTGGGTCAGACCATGGGTCAGTCTGTGGGTCAGTCTGTCTATGGGTCAGTCTGTGGGTCAGTGTGTGGGTCAGACCATGGGTCAGTCTGTGGGTCAGTCTATGGGTCAGTCTATGGGTCTGTCTGTGGGTCAGTCTGTGGGTCAGTCTGTGGGTCAGACCATGGGTCAGTCTGTCTGTGGGTCAGTCTGTGGGTCAGTCTGTGGGTCACTCTGTGGGTCAGTCTGTCTATGGGTCAGTCTGTGGGTCAGTCTGTGGGTCAGTCTGTGGGTCAGACCATGGGTCAGTCTGTGGGTCAGTCTGTGGGTCAGTCTGTGGGTCAGTCTGTCTATGGGTCAGTCTGTGGGTCAGTCTGTGGGTCAGTCTATGGGTCAGTCTATGGGTCAGTCTGTGGGTCAGTCTGTGGGTCAGTCTGTGGGTCAGTCTATGGGTCAGTCTGTGGGTCAGTCTGTGGGTCAGACCATGGGTCAGTCTGTGGGTCAGTCTGTGGGTCAGTCTGTCTATGGGTCAGTCTATGGGTCAGTCTGTGGGTCAGTCTGTGGGTCAGTCTGTGGGTCAGTCTGTCTGTGGGTCAGTCTGTGGGTCAGTCTATGGGTCAGACCATGGGTCAGTCTGTGGGTCAGTCTGTGGGTCAGTCTATGGGTCAGACCATGGGTCAGTCTGTGGGTCAGTCTATGGGTCAGTCTGTGGGTCAGTGTGTGGGTCAGACCATGGGTCAGTCTGTGGGTCAGTCTGTCTGTGGGTCAGTCTGTGGGTCAGTCTGTGGGTCAGTCTGTCTGTGGGTCAGTCTGTGGGTCAGTCTGTGGGTCAGTCTGTCTGTGGGTCAGTCTGTGGGTCAGTCTGTGGGTCAGTCTGTGGGTCAGTCTGTGGGTCAGTCTGTCTATGGGTCAGTCTGTGGGTCAGTCTGTGGGTCAGTCTGTCTATGGGTCAGTCTATGGGTCAGTCTGTGGGTCAGTCTATGGGTCAGTCTATGGGTCAGTCTGTGGGTCAGTCTGTGGGTCAGTCTGTGGGTCAGACCATGGGTCAGTCTGTGGGTCAGTCTATGGGTCAGACCATGGGTCAGTCTGTGGGTCAGTCTGTGGGTCAGTGTGTGGGTCAGTCTATGGGTCAGTCTGTGGGTCAGTCTGTGGGTCAGTCTGTCTATGGGTCAGTCTATGGGTCAGTCTGTGGGTCAGTCTATGGGTCAGTCTGTGGGTCAGAACATGGGTCAGTCTGTGGGTCAGTCTGTGGGTCAGTCTGTCTATGGGTCAGTCTATGGGTCAGTCTGTCTGTGGGTCTGTCTATGGGTCAGTCTGTGGGTCAGTCTGTGGGTCAGTCTGTGGGTCAGTCTATGGGTCAGTCTGTGGGTCAGTCTGTGTGTCAGTCTGTCTATGGGTCAGTCTGTGGGTCAGTCTGTGGGTCAGTCTGTGGGTCAGTCTATGGGTCAGACCATGGGTCAGTCTGTGGGTCAGTCTGTCTATGGGTCAGTCTATGGGTCAGTCTGTGGGTCAGTCTGTCTATGGGTCAGTCTGTGGGTCAGTCTGTGGGTCAGACCATGGGTCAGTCTGTGGGTCAGTCTATGGGTCAGTCTATGGGTCAGTCTGTGGGTCAGTCTATGGGTCAGTCTATGGGTCAGACCATGGGTCAGTCTGTCTGTGGGTCAGTCTGTGGGTCAGTCTGTCTATGGGTCAGTCTGTGGGTCAGTCTGTGGGTCAGACCATGGGTCAGTCTGTGGGTCAGTCTGTGGGTCAGTCTATGGGTCAGTCTGTGGGTCAGTCTGTCTATGGGTCAGTCTGTGGGTCAGTCTGTGGGTCAGTCTATGGGTCAGTCTATGGGTCAGTCTGTGGGTCAGTCTGTGGGTCAGTCTGTGGGTCAGTCTATGGGTCGGTCTGTGGGTCAGTCTGTGGGTCAGAACGTGGGTCAGTCTGTGGGTCAGTCTGTGGGTCAGTCTATGGGTCAGTCTGTGGGTCAGTCTGTGGGTCAGTCTATGGGTCAGTCTGTGGGTCAGTCTGTGGGTCAGACCATGGGTCAGTCTGTGGGTCAGTCTATGGGTCAGTCTATGGGTCAGTCTATGGGTCAGTCTGTGGGTCAGTCTGTGGGTCAGACCATGGGTCAGTCTATGGGTCAGTCTATGGGTCAGTCTGTGGGTCAGTCAGTCTGTGGGTCAGTCTATGGGTCAGTCTGTGGGTCTGTCTGTGGGTCAGTCTATGGGTCAGTCTGTGGGTCAGTCTATGGGTCAGTCTATGGGTCACTCTGTGGGTCAGTCTGTCTATGGGTCAGTCTGTGGGTCAGTCTGTGGGTCAGTCTGTGGGTCAGTCTGTCTGTGGGTCAGACCATGGGTCAGTCTGTGGGTCAGTCTATGGGTCAGTCTATGGGTCAGACCATGGGTCAGTCTGTGGGTCAGTCTATGGGTCAGTCTATGGGTCAGACCATGGGTCAGTCTGTCTGTGGGTCAGTCTATGGGTCAGTCTGTGGGTCAGTCTGTCTATGGGTCAGTCTATGGGTCAGTCTGTGGGTCAGTCTGTGGGTCAGTCTGTCTGTGGGTCAGTCTGTGGGTCAGACCATGGGTCAGACCATGGGTCAGTCTGTGGGTCAGTCTGTGGGTCAGTCTGTGGGTCAGTCTATGGGTCAGACCATGGGTCAGTCTGTGGGTCAGTCTATGGGTCAGTCTGTGGGTCAGTGTGTGGGTCAGACCATGGGTCAGTCTGTGGGTCAGTCTGTGGGTCAGACCATGGGTCAGTCTGTGGGTCAGTCTATGGGTCAGTCTGTGGGTCAGTCTGTGGGTCAGTCTGTGGGTCAGTTTGTGGGTCAGTCTGTCTATGGGTCAGTCTATGGGTCAGTCTGTGGGTCAGTCTATGGGTCAGACCATGGGTCAGTCTGTCTGTGGGTCAGTCTGTGGGTCAGTCTGTCTATGGGTCAGTCTGTGGGTCTGTCTGTGGGTCAGTCTATGGGTCAGTCTATGGGTCAGTCTATGGGTCAGTCTGTGGGTCAGTCTGTGGGTCAGACCATGGGTCAGTCTATGGGTCAGTCTATGGGTCAGTCTGTGGGTCAGTCAGTCTGTGGGTCAGTCTATGGGTCAGTCTGTGGGTCAGTCTATGGGTCAGTCTATGGGTCAGTCTGTGGGTCAGTCTGTGGGTCACTCTGTGGGTCAGTCTGTCTATGGGTCAGTCTGTGGGTCAGTCTGTGGGTCAGTCTGTGGGTCAGTCTGTGGGTCAGTCTGTCTATGGGTCAGTCTATGGGTCAGACCATGGGTCAGTCTGTGGGTTTGTCTGTGGGTCAGTCTGTGGGTCAGTCTATGGGTCAGACCATGGGTCAGTCTGTGGGTCAGTCTATGGGTCAGTCTATGGGTCAGACCATGGGTCAGTCTGTCTGTGGGTCAGTCTGTGGGTCAGTCTGTCTATGGGTCAGTCTATGGGTCAGACCATGGGTCAGTCTGTGGGTCAGTCTGTGGGTCAGTCTGTGGGTCACTCTGTGGGTCAGTCTGTCTATGGGTCAGTCTGTGGGTCAGTCTGTGGGTCAGTCTGTGGGTCAGTGTGTGGGTCAGACCATGGGTCAGTCTGTGGGTCAGTCTGTGGGTCAGTCTGTGGGTCAGACCATGGGTCAGACCATGGGTCAGTCTGTGGGTCAGTCTGTGGGTCAGTCTGTGGGTCAGTCTGTGGGTCAGACCATGGGTCAGTCTGTGGGTCAGTCTGTGGGTCAGTCTGTGGGTCAGTCTATGGGTCAGTCTGTGGGTCAGTCTGTGGGTCAGTCTATGGGTCAGTCTGTGGGTCAGTCTGTGGGTCAGTCTATGGGTCAGTCTGTGGGTCAGTCTGTGGGTCAGTCTGTGGGTCAGTCTATGGGTCAGACCATGGGTCAGTCTGTCTATGGGTCAGTCTATGGGTCAGTCTGTGGGTCAGTCTATGGGTCAGACCATGGGTCAGTCTGTGGGTCAGTCTGTGGGTCAGTCTGTGGGTCAGACCATGGGTCAGTCTATGGGTCAGTCTGTGGGTCAGTCTGTGGGTCAGACCGTGGGTCAGTCTGTCTGTGGGTCAGTCTGTGGGTCAGTCTATGGGTCAGTCTATGGGTCAGACCGTGGGTCAGTCTGTGGGTCAGTCTATGGGTCAGACCATGGGTCAGTCTGTGGGTCAGTCTGTGGGTCAGTCTATGGGTCAGACCATGGGTCAGTCTGTGGGTCAGTCTATGGGTCAGTCTATGGGTCAGACCATGGGTCTGTCTGTGGGTCAGTCTATGGGTCAGACCATGGGTCAGTCTGTGGGTCAGTCTATGGGTCAGTCTGTGGGTCAGACCGTGGGTCAGTCTATGGGTCAGTCTGTGGGTCAGTCTGTGGGTCAGTCTGTCTATGGGTCAGTCTGTGGGTCAGTCTATGGGTCAGACCATGGGTCAGTCTATGGGTCAGTCTGTGGGTCAGTCTGTGGGTCAGTCTATGGGTCAGTCTATGGGTCAGACCATGGGTCAGTCTGTGGGTCAGTCTGTGGGTCAGTCTATGGGTCAGACCATGGGTCAGTCTGTGGGTCAGTCTATGGGTCAGACCATGGGTCAGTCTGTCTATGGGTCAGTCTGTGGGTCAGTCTGTGGGTCAGTCTATGGGTCAGTCTGTGGGTCAGTCTGTCTGTGGGTCAGTCTGTGGGTCAGTCTATGGGTCAGACCATGGGTCAGTCTGTCTGTGGGTCAGTCTGTGGGTCAGTCTGTGGGTCAGACCATGGGTCAGTCTGTGGGTCAGTCTGTGGGTCAGACCATGGGTCAGTCTGTGGGTCAGTCTGTGGGTCAGTCTGTCTATGGGTCAGTCTGTGGGTCAGTCTGTGGGTCAGTCTATGGGTCAGTCTGTGGGTCAGTCTGTGGGTCAGAACGTGGGTCAGTCTGTGGGTCAGTCTGTGGGTCAGTCTGTGGGTCAGACCGTGGGTCAGTCTGTGGGTCAGTCAGTCTATGGGTCAGTCTGTGGGTCAGTCTGTGGGTCAGTCTGTCTGTGGGTCAGTCTGTGGGTCAGTCTGTCTATGGGTCAGTCTGTGGGTCAGTCAGTCTATGGGTCAGTCTGTGGGTCAGACCATGGGTCAGTCTATGGGTCAGTCTGTGGGTCAGTCTGTGGGTCAGACCATGGGTCAGTCTGTGGGTCAGTCTATGGGTCAGACCATGGGTCAGTCTGTCTATGGGTCAGTCTGTGGGTCAGTCTGTGGGTCAGTCTGTCTATGGGTCAGTCTGTGGGTCAGTCTGTGGGTCAGTCTGTGGGTCAGTCTGTGGGTCAGTCTATGGGTCAGACCATGGGTCAGTCTGTCTGTGGGTCAGTCTGTGGGTCAGTCTGTGGGTCAGTCTATGGGTCAGTCTGTGGGTCAGTCTGTGGGTCAGTCTATGGGTCAGTCTGTGGGTCAGTCTGTGGGTCAGTCTATGGGTCAGTCTGTGGGTCAGTCTGTGGGTCAGACTGTGGGTCAGTCTATGGGTCAGTCTGTGGGTCAGTCTATGGGTCAGTCTGTGGGTCAGTCTGTGGGTCAGTCTATGGGTCAGACCATGGGTCAGTCTGTGGGTCAGTCTATGGGTCAGTCTGTGGGTCAGTCTGTGGGTCAGTCTGTGGGTCAGACCATGGGTCAGTCTATGGGTCAGTCTGTGGGTCAGTCTATGGGTCAGTCTGTGGGTCAGTCTGTGGGTCAGACTGTGGGTCAGTCTGTGGGTCAGTCTATGGGTCAGTCTGTGGGTCAGTCTGTGGGTCAGTCTATGGGTCAGACCATGGGTCAGTCTATGGGTCAGTCTATGGGTCAGTCTGTGGGTCAGTCTATGGGTCAGTCTGTGGGTCAGTCTGTCTATGGGTCAGTCTATGGGTCAGTCTGTGGGTCAGTCTGTGGGTCAGACCATGGGTCAGTCTGTCTATGGGTCAGTCTGTGGGTCAGTCTGTGGGTCAGTCTGTGGGTCAGTCTATGGGTCAGTCTGTGGGTCAGTCTGTGGGTCAGTCTATGGGTCAGTCTGTGGGTCAGTCTGTGGGTCAGTCTGTCTGTGGGTCAGTCTGTGGGTCAGTCTATGGGTCAGACCATGGGTCAGTCTGTGGGTCAGTCTGTGGGTCTGTCTATGGGTCAGTCTGTGGGTCAGTCAGTCTGTGGGTCAGTCTATGGGTCAGTCTATGGGTCAGTCTATGGGTCAGTCTGTGGGTCAGTCTGTGGGTCAGACCATGGGTCAGTCTATGGGTCAGTCTGTGGGTCAGTCTGTGGGTCAGTCTGTGGGTCAGACCATGGGTCAGTCTGTGGGTCAGTCTATGGGTCAGTCTGTGGGTCAGTCTGTCTATGGGTCAGACCATGGGTCAGTCTGTGGGTCAGTCTATGGGTCAGTCTGTGGGTCAGTCTGTGGGTCAGTCTGTCTATGGGTCAGACCATGGGTCAGTCTGTGGGTCAGTCTGTGGGTCAGTCTGTCTATGGGTCAGACCATGGGTCAGTCTGTGGGTCAGTCTATGGGTCAGTCTGTGGGTCAGTCTGTGGGTCAGTCTATGGGTCAGTCTATGGGTCTGTCTGTGGGTCAGTCCGTGGGTCAGTCTGTGGGTCAGTCTGTCTATGGGTCAGTCTGTGGGTCAGTCTATGGGTCAGTCTATGGGTCAGACCGTGGGTCAGTCTGTGGGTCAGACCATGGGTCAGTCTATGGGTCAGTCTGTGGGTCAGTCTGTCTGTGGGTCAGTCTGTGGGTCAGTCTGTGGGTCAGTCTATGGGTCAGTCTGTGGGTCAGTCTGTGGGTCAGTCTGTGGGTCAGTCTATGGGTCAGTCTATGGGTCAGTCTGTGGGTCAGTCTGTGGGTCAGTCTATGGGTCAGTCTGTGGGTCAGTCTGTCTGTGGGTCAGTCTATGGGTCAGACCGTGGGTCAGTCTATGGGTCAGTCTGTGGGTCAGTCTGTGGGTCAGTCTGTCTATGGGTCAGTCTATGGGTCAGTCTGTGGGTCACTCTGTGGGTCAGTCTGTCTGTGGGTCAGTCTATGGGTCAGTCTGTGGGTCAGTCTGTGGGTCAGACCGTGGGTCAGTCTGTGGGTCAATCTGTGGGTCAATCTGTGGGTCAGTCTGTGGGTCAGTCTGTGGGTCAGTCAGTCTGTGGGTCAGTCTGTGGGTCAGTCTGTGGGTCAGTCTGTGGGTCAGTCAGTCTATGGGTCAGTCTGTGGGTCAGTCTGTCTATGGGTCAGTCTGTGGGTCAGTCTGTGGGTCAGTCAGTCTGTGGGTCAGTCTGTGGGTCAGTCTGTGGGTCAGACCATGGGTCAGTCTGTGGGTCAGTCTGTGGGTCAGTCTATGGGTCAGTGTGTGGGTCAGTCTGTGGGTCAGTCTGTGGGTCAGTCTGTGGGTCAGTCTATGGGTCAGTCTGTGGGTCAGTCTGTGGGTCAGTCTATGGGTCAGTCTATGGGTCAGTCTGTGGGTCAGTCTATGGGTCAGTCTGTCTATGGGTCAGTCTGTGGGTCAGTCTGTGGGTCAGTCTATGGGTCAGACCATGGGTCAGTCTGTCTATGGGTCAGTCTGTGGGTCAGTCTGTGGGTCAGTCTATGGGTCAGTCTATGGGTCAGTCTGTGGGTCAGTCTATGGGTCAGTCTGTCTATGGGTCAGTCTGTGGGTCAGTCTGTGGGTCAGTCTATGGGTCAGACCATGGGTCAGTCTATGGGTCTGTCTGTGGGTCAGTCTGTGGGTCAGACCATGGGTCAGTCTGTGGGTCAGTCTGTGGGTCAGTCTATGGGTCAGTCTGTGGGTCAGTCTGTCTATGGGTCAGTCTGTGGGTCAGTCTGTGGGTCAGACCATGGGTCAGTCTGTGGGTCAGTCTGTGGGTCAGACCATGGGTCAGTCTGTGGGTCAGTCTATGGGTCAGTCTGTGGGTCAGTCTGTGGGTCAGTCTATGGGTCAGTCTGTGGGTCAGACCGTGGGTCAGTCTATGGGTCAGTCTGTGGGTCAGTCTGTGGGTCAGTCTATGGGTCAGTCTGTGGGTCAGTCTGTGGGTCAGTCTGTCTATGGGTCAGTCTGTGGGTCAGTCTATGGGTCAGACCATGGGTCAGTCTATGGGTCAGTCTGTGGGTCAGTCTATGGGTCAGTCTGTGGGTCAGTCTATGGGTCAGACCATGGGTCAGTCTGTGGGTCAGTCTATGGGTCAGTCTGTGGGTCAGTCTGTGGGTCAGTCAGTCTGTGGGTCAGTCTGTGGGTCAGTCTGTGGGTCAGTCTATGGGTCAGTCTGTGGGTCAGTCTGTGGGTCAGTCTATGGGTCAGTCTGTGGGTCAGTCTGTGGGTCAGTCTGTGGGTCAGACCATGGGTCAGTCTATGGGTCAGTCTGTGGGTCAGTCTGTGGGTCAGTCTATGGGTCAGTCTGTGGGTCAGTCTGTGGGTCAGTCTGTGGGTCAGACCATGGGTCAGTCTGTGGGTCAGTCTGTGGGTCAGACCATGGGTCAGTCTGTGGGTCAGTCTGTGGGTCAGTCTGTGGGTCAGTCTATGGGTCAGACCATGGGTCAGTCTGTCTATGGGTCAGTCTGTGGGTCAGTCTGTGGGTCAGTCTATGGGTCAGACCATGGGTCAGTCTGTCTGTGGGTCAGTCTGTGGGTCAGTCTGTGGGTCAGACCATGGGTCAGTCTGTGGGTCAGTCTATGGGTCAGTCTGTGGGTCAGTCTGTCTATGGGTCAGACCATGGGTCAGTCTGTGGGTCAGTCTATGGGTCAGTCTGTGGGTCAGTCCGTGGGTCAGTCTGTGGGTCAGTCTGTCTATGGGTCAGTCTGTGGGTCAGTCTGTGGGTCAGTCTATGGGTCAGACCATGGGTCAGTCTATGGGTCAGTCTGTGGGTCAGTCTGTCTGTGGGTCAGTCTGTGGGTCAGTCTGTGGGTCAGTCTGTGGGTCAGTCTGTGGGTCAGACCATGGGTCAGTCTATGGGTCAGTCTGTGGGTCAGTCTATGGGTCAGACCATGGGTCAGTCTATGGGTCAGTCTGTGGGTCAGTCTGTCTGTGGGTCAGTCTGTGGGTCAGTCTGTGGGTCAGTCTGTGGGTCAGTCTGTGGGTCAGACCATGGGTCAGTCTATGGGTCAGTCTGTGGGTCAGTCTGTGGGTCAGTCTATGGGTCAGACCATGGGTCAGTCTCTGGGTCAGTCTATGGGTCAGTCTGTGGGTCAGTCTGTGGGTCAGTCTGTGGGTCAGTCTATGGGTCAGTCTGTGGGTCAGTCTATGGGTCAGTCTGTGGGTCAGTCTATGGGTCAGTCTGTGGGTCAGTCTGTGGGTCAGTCTGTGGGTCAGTCTGTGGGTCAGTCTATGGGTCAGTCTGTGGGTCAGTCTGTGGGTCAGTCTGTGGGTCAGTCTATGGGTCAGACCATGGGTCAGTCTGTGGGTCAGTCTATGGGTCAGTCTGTGGGTCAGTCTGTCTGTGGGTCAGTCTATGGGTCAGACCGTGGGTCAGTCTATGGGTCAGTCTGTGGGTCAGTCTGTGGGTCAGTCTGTCTATGGGTCAGTCTATGGGTCAGTCTGTGGGTCACTCTGTGGGTCAGTCTGTCTGTGGGTCAGTCTATGGGTCAGTCTGTGGGTCAGTCTGTGGGTCAGACCGTGGGTCAGTCTGTGGGTCAATCTGTGGGTCAATCTGTGGGTCAGTCTGTGGGTCAGTCTGTGGGTCAGTCAGTCTGTGGGTCAGTCTGTGGGTCAGTCTGTGGGTCAGTCTGTGGGTCAGTCAGTCTATGGGTCAGTCTGTGGGTCAGTCTGTCTATGGGTCAGTCTGTGGGTCAGTCTGTGGGTCAGTCAGTCTGTGGGTCAGTCTGTGGGTCAGTCTGTGGGTCAGACCATGGGTCAGTCTGTGGGTCAGTCTGTGGGTCAGTCTATGGGTCAGTGTGTGGGTCAGTCTGTGGGTCAGTCTGTGGGTCAGTCTGTGGGTCAGTCTATGGGTCAGTCTGTGGGTCAGTCTGTGGGTCAGTCTATGGGTCAGTCTGTGGGTCAGTCTGTGGGTCAGTCTATGGGTCAGACCATGGGTCAGTCTGTCTATGGGTCAGTCTGTGGGTCAGTCTGTGGGTCAGTCTATGGGTCAGTCTATGGGTCAGTCTGTGGGTCAGTCTATGGGTCAGTCTGTCTATGGGTCAGTCTGTGGGTCAGTCTGTGGGTCAGTCTATGGGTCAGACCATGGGTCAGTCTATGGGTCTGTCTGTGGGTCAGTCTGTGGGTCAGACCATGGGTCAGTCTGTGGGTCAGTCTGTGGGTCAGACCATGGGTCAGTCTGTGGGTCAGTCAGTCTGTGGGTCAGACCATGGGTCAGTCTGTGGGTCAGTCTATGGGTCAGTCTGTGGGTCAGTCTGTGGGTCAGTCTATGGGTCAGTCTGTGGGTCAGACCGTGGGTCAGTCTATGGGTCAGTCTGTGGGTCAGTCTGTGGGTCAGTCTGTCTATGGGTCAGTCTGTGGGTCAGTCTATGGGTCAGACCATGGGTCAGTCTATGGGTCAGTCTGTGGGTCAGTCTGTGGGTCAGTCTATGGGTCAGTCTGTGGGTCAGTCTGTCTGTGGGTCAGTCTGTGGGTCAGTCTATGGGTCAGACCATGGGTCAGTCTATGGGTCAGTCTGTGGGTCAGTCTATGGGTCAGTCTGTGGGTCAGTCTATGGGTGAGACCATGGGTCAGTCTATGGGTCAGTCTGTGGGTCAGTCTGTGGGTCAGTCTGTGGGTCAGACCATGGGTCAGTCTGTGGGTCAGTCTGTCTATGGGTCAGTCTATGGGTCTGTCTGTGGGTCAGTCTGTGGGTCAGTCTGTGGGTCAGTCTGTGGGTCAGTCAGTCTGTGGGTCAGTCTGTGGGTCAGTCTGTGGGTCAGTCTATGGGTCAGTCTGTGGGTCAGTCTGTGGGTCAGTCTGTGGGTCAGACCATGGGTCAGTCTATGGGTCAGTCTGTGGGTCAGTCTGTGGGTCAGTCTATGGGTCAGTCTGTGGGTCAGTCTGTGGGTCAGTCTGTGGGTCAGACCATGGGTCAGTCTGTGGGTCAGTCTGTGGGTCAGTCTGTGGGTCAGTCTATGGGTCAGACCATGGGTCAGTCTGTCTATGGGTCAGTCTGTGGGTCAGTCTGTGGGTCAGTCTGTCTGTGGGTCAGTCTGTGGGTCAGTCTATGGGTCAGTCTGTGGGTCAGTCTGTGGGTCAGACTGTGGGTCAGTCTGTGGGTCAGTCTGTGGGTCAGTCTGTGGGTCAGACCATGGGTCAGTCTATGGGTCAGTCTGTGGGTCAGTCTATGGGTCAGTCTGTGGGTCAGTCTGTGGGTCAGACTGTGGGTCAGTCTGTGGGTCAGTCTATGGGTCAGTCTGTGGGTCAGTCTGTGGGTCAGTCTATGGGTCAGTCTATGGGTCAGACCATGGGTCAGTCTATGGGTCAGTCTATGGGTCAGTCTGTGGGTCAGTCTATGGGTCAGTCTATGGGTCAGTCTGTGGGTCAGTCTCTGGGTCAGTCTATGGGTCAGACCATGGGTCAGTCTGTGGGTCAGTCTGTGGGTCAGTCTGTCTATGGGTCAGTCTGTGGGTCAGTCTGTGGGTCAGTCTGTGGGTCAGTCAGTCTGTGGGTCAGTCTGTGGGTCAGTCTGTCTATGGGTCAGACCATGGGTCAGTCTGTCTATGGGTCAGTCTATGGGTCAGTCTGTGGGTCAGTCTGTGGGTCAGTCAGTCTGTGGGTCAGTCTGTGGGTCAGACCATGGGTCAGTCTATGGGTCAGTCTGTGGGTCAGTCTGTGGGTCAGTCTGTGGGTCAGTCTGTGGGTCAGTCTATGGGTCAGACCATGGGTCAGTCTGTGGGTCAGACCATGGGTCAGTCTGTGGGTCAGTCTGTGGGTTTGTCTGTGGGTCAGTCTATGGGTCAGTCTGTGGGTCAGTCTGTCTATGGGTCAGTCTGTGGGTCAGTCTATGGGTCAGACCATGGGTCAGTCTGTGGGTCAGTCTGTCTATGGGTCAGTCTATGGGTCAGACCATGGGTCAGTCTGTGGGTCAGTCTGTCTATGGGTCAGTCTGTGGGTCAGTCTGTGGGTCAGTCTATGGGTCAGTCTGTGGGTCAGTCTGTGGGTCAGTCTGTGGGTCAGTCAGTCTGTGGGTCAGACCATGGGTCAGTCTATGGGTCAGTCTGTGGGTCAGTCTGTGGGTCAGTCAGTCTGTGGGTCAGACCATGGGTCAGTCTGTGGGTCAGTCTATGGGTCAGTCTGTGGGTCAGTCTGTGGGTCAGTCTATGGGTCAGACCATGGGTCAGTCTGTGGGTCAGACCATGGGTCAGTCTATGGGTCAGACCATGGGTCAGTCTGTGGGTCAGTCTGTCTGTGGGTCAGTCTATGGGTCAGTCTGTGGGTCAGTCTGTGGGTCAGTCTATGGGTCAGACCATGGGTCAGTCTGTCTGTGGGTCAGTCTGTGGGTCAGTCTATGGGTCAGACCATGGGTCAGACCATGGGTCAGTCTGTGGGTCAGTCAGTCTGTGGGTCAGTCAGTCTGTGGGTCAGTCTATGGGTCAGACCATGGGTCAGTCTGTCTGTGGGTCAGTCTGTGGGTCAGTCTGTGGGTCAGACCATGAGTCAGTCTATGGGTCAGTCTGTGGGTCAGTCTGTGGGTCAGTCTGTGGGTCAGACCGTGGGTCAGTCTGTGGGTCAGTCTGTGGGTCAGTCTGTGGGTCAGACCATGGGTCAGTCTGTCTATGGGTCAGTCTGTGGGTCAGTCTGTGGGTCAGTCTGTGCGTCAGTCTATGGGTCAGTCTGTGGGTCAGTCTATGGGTCAGACCATGGGTCAGACCATGGGTCAGTCTGTGGGTCAGACCATGGGTCAGTCTGTGGGTCAGTCTGTGGGTCAGTCTGTGGGTCAGTCTGTGGGTCAGTCTATGGGTCAGTCTGTGGGTCAGACCATGGGTCAGTCTGTGGGTCAGTCTGTGGGTCAGTCTATGGGTCAGACCATGGGTCAGTCTGTGGGTCAGTCTGTGGGTCAGACCATGGGTCAGTCTGTGGGTCAGTCTGTGGGTCAGACCATGGGTCAGTCTGTGGGTCAGTCTATGGGTCAGACCATGGGTCAGTCTATGGGTCAGTCTATGGGTCAGTCTGTCTGTGGGTCAGTCTGTGGGTCAGTCTGTGGGTCAGTCTGTGGGTCAGACCATGGGTCAGTCTGTGGGTCAGTCTGTGGGTCAGTCTATGGGTCAGACCATGGGTCAGTCTGTGGGTCAGTCTATGGGTCAGACCATGGGTCAGTCTATGGGTCAGTCTGTGGGTCAGTCTATGGGTCAGACCATGGGTCAGTCTGTGGGTCAGTCTGTCTATGGGTCAGTCTGTGGGTCAGTCTATGGGTCAGACCATGGGTCAGTCTATGGGTCAGTCTGTGGGTCAGTCTGTCTATGGGTCAGTCTATGGGTCAGTCTGTGGGTCAGACCATGGGTCAGTCTGTGGGTCAGTCTGTGGGTCAGTCTGTGGGTCAGTCTGTGGGTCAGTCTGTCTATGGGTCAGTCTGTGGGTCAGTCTGTGGGTCAGTCTGTGGGTCAGTCTGTGGGTCAGACCATGGGTCAGTCTGTGGGTCAGTCTGTGGGTCAGACCGTGGGTCAGTCTGTGGGTCAGTCTGTGGGTCAGTCTGTGGGTCAGTCTGTGGGTCAGTCTGTCTATGGGTCAGTCTATGGGTCAGTCTGTGGGTCAGTCTATGGGTCAGACCATGGGTCAGTCTGTGGGTCAGTCTATGGGTCTGTCTGTGGGTCAGTCTGTGGGTCAGTCTGTGGGTCAGACCGTGGGTCAGTCTGTGGGTCAGTCTGTGGGTCAGTCTGTCTATGGGTCAGTCTGTGGGTCAGTCTGTGGGTCAGTCTGTCTATGGGTCTGTCTATGGGTCAGTCTGTGGGTCAGTCTATGGGTCAGTCTGTGGGTCAGTCAGTCTGTGGGTCAGTCTGTGGGTCAGTCTGTGGGTCAGTCTGTGGGTCACTCTGTGGGTCAGTCTGTCTGTGGGTCAGACCATGGGTCAGTCTATGGGTCAGACCATGGGTCAGTCTATGGGTCAGTCTGTGGGTCAGTCTATGGGTCAGACCATGGGTCAGTCTGTCTGTGGGTCAGTCTGTGGGTCAGTCTGTGGGTCAGTCTGTGGGTCAGTCTATGGGTCAGTCTGTGGGTCTGTCTGTGGGTCTGTCTGTGGGTCAGTCTGTGGGTCAGTCTATGGGTCAGTCTGTGGGTCAGTCTGTGGGTCAGTCTGTCTGTGGGTCAGTCTGTGGGTCAGTCTGTCTGTGGGTCAGTCTGTGGGTCTGTCTGTGGGTCTGTCTGTGGGTCAGTCTGTGGGTCAGTCTATGGGTCAGTCTGTGGGTCTGTCTGTGGGTCAGTCTGTCTATGGGTCAGTCTGTGGGTCAGTCTGTGGGTCAGTCTGTGGGTCAGTCTATGGGTCAGACCATGGGTCAGTCTGTGGGTCAGTCTATGGGTCAGACCATGGGTCAGTCTGTGGGTCAGTCTATGGGTCAGTCTGTGGGTCAGTCTATGGGTCAGACCATGGGTCAGTCTGTGGGTCAGTCTGTGGGTCAGTCTGTGGGTCAGTCTATGGGTCAGACCGTGGGTCAGTCTATGGGTCAGTCTGTGGGTCAGTCAGTCTATGGGTCAGACCATGGGTCAGTCTATGGGTCAGTCTGTGGGTCAGTCTTTGCCCAGCCCAGGCTGTGCCGGTGCCGTGTCCCCACCGCAGCCCCCGCTGCCTTTGGGGTCTCGTTCAGTGCCAGCTCCCCTTGACCCATCCCGGGAGTGACCTCTGACCTCTGACCCCATCCCGGGAGTGACCTCTGACCCTGACCCTGTCCCCATCCCGGGAGTGACCTCTGTCCACTCGTTGTCTCCATCCCTGTCCCCATGCTGGGGTGACCCCTGTGTCCCTGTCCCCACACCAGTGGCCGTGCCAAAGTGATCCCCGTGTCCCTGTCCCCACGCTGGGGCTGTCCCCGTGTCCCTGTCCCCACGCTGGTGGCAGTGCCAGGGCTGTCCCCGTGTCCCTGTTCCCATGTCCCTGTCCCCGTGTCCCTGTCCCCACGCGGGTGGCAGTGCCAGGGCTGTCCCTGTGTCCCTGTTCCCATATCCATGTCCCCATGTCCCTGTCCCCACACTGGGGCTGTCCCCGTGTCCCTGTCCCCACGCGGGTGGCAGTGCCAGGGTTGTCCCCGTGTCCCTGCTCCCATACCGGGCTGTTCCCATGTCCCTGTCCCCGTGTCCCTGTCCCCACGCGGGTGGCAGTGCCAGCCTGTGACACTCAGTGGCTTTATTGGGCCCCCCGCGGGTCCCGGGGCCCCCCGGCGGCCCCTCCACGCCCCGAGGCCGTCCCAGTGTCCATCCTTGGCTCTGTCCGTGTGTCCATCCTGTCCGTCTGTCCCTGCGTCCTCTCTCTCCATCCCCGCTGGACGGGGCCCCTCCCGGAGCCCTCAGACGCTTCCAGCCCGGTGCCAGCTCTGTCCGTCTGTCCCTCGGTGTCCCCGGGGTGTCCCCGGGGCGGGGGGGGGTCAGTGGCAGTTCTGGCACCGGGGGTGGCACCTCTGGCCATTGACGTTGCAGCGACAGCCGCCGCTGGTGTCACCGGGGCCCTGCGGGGACAGGGTGGGGGTCAGCTGGGGTCACTCTGTGTCCCCCCCATGCTCGGGGTCACCCTGGGGTCACTCTGTGTCCCCCCCTCACCCTGGGGTCACCCTGGGCTCACTCTGTGTCCCCCCCTCCCATCCTGGGGTCACCCTGGGGTCACTCTGTGTCCCCCCCTCCCATCCTGGGGTCACCCTGGGCTCACTCTGTGTCCCCCCCCCATGCTCGGGGTCACCCTGGGGTCACTCTGTGTCCCCCCCATGCTCGGGGTCACCCTGGGGTCACTCTGTGTCCCCCCCTCGCCCTGGGGTCCCCCATCATCCCAAGACCCCCAGCACAGCCCTCGGTGACCCCTCCTCATCTCAGGCCCCCCCCCGGATCCCTGCTCACCCCAAACCCCCCCGGGACCCCCCCCTCACCCCCGGTCCCCAGCGGGGTCCCTTGGTGACCCAGCAGATCTCGGTCTGGCACACGGTGCAGCGGATCCAGTCGCACCCGTCCTTCTTCTGCACCACGATGCGGCACGTGGGGCAGTGCATGGCCTCGCCCCGCTGCACCAGCGTCTGGGGAGGGGTCCGGAGGGGGGGTCAGGGCCACGGGGACCCCTCCGGACCCCCCCGTTCCCCCCAGCGCCCCCCGCACCCACCTGCAGCATGTCCCGCGTCTGGCGAGCGGCCGCGTCGTGCAGCGCCCGCAGCTGCAGCTCGTCCTGGTACTGCCGGCAGTTCTGGCCCTCGTGGATGGCCTGGGGGGGCCGGGGGGGTCAGTGCGGGACCCCCGGGATCCCCCCCGGACCCCCGCGGGACCCCCCCGGGCTGACCTTGCACAGGAGGCAGTTGAGGGCCCCGCAGACCGGGCACGGGAACTCGTTCACGGCGTCCTCGTAGAAGCACCAGCCCGGGCAGTCCCGGCCCCGGCAGTGGAAACTGTTCCGGCTGCGGCGCTCGGCCAGCGCCAGCCCCCGCGCCAGGAACCGCGCGTGCTCCTCGGGGGACAGCAGCTGCGACATTGGGGACATTGGGGACATTGGGGACATCGGGGGGATGGCATTGGGACCCCCTGAGTCACCCGCCCTGAGCCAGCGCCAGCCCCCGCGCCAGGAACCGCGCGTGCTCCTCGGGGGACAGCAGCTGCGACATTGGGGACATCGGGGGGGATGGCATTGGGACCCCTGAGTCACTGTCACCCGCCCTTGGGGACCCCCTGAGTCACTGGCTCCTGAGCCAGGGGTGGCTTTGGGACTACTGAGTCACTGTCACCCGCCTTTGGGGACCCCCAAGTCACTGTCACCCACCCATGGGGACCCCCTGAGTCACTGTCACCCACCCATGGGGACCCCCAAGTCACTGTCACCCACCCATGGGGACCCCCAAGTCACTGTCACCCGCCCTTGGGGACCCCCAAGTCACTGTCACCCACCCTTGGGGACCCCCAAGTCACTGTCACCCGCCTTTGGGGACCCCCAAGTCACTGTCACCCACCTTTGGGGACCCCCAAGTCACTGTCACCCGCCTTTGGGGACCCCCCCAAGTCACTGTCACCCACCCATGGGGACCCCCTGAGTCACTGTCACCCACCCTTGGGGACCCCCTGAGTCACTGTCACCCACCCATGGGGACCCCCAAGTCACTGTCACCCACCCATGGGGACCCCCCCAAGTCACTGTCACCCACCCTTGGGGACCCCCATGTCACTGTCACCCACCCTTGGGGACCCCCTGAGTCACTGTCACCCGCCCTTGGGGACCCCCTGAGTCACTGTCACCCGCCTTTGGGGACCCTCAAGTCACTGTCACCCACCCTTGGGGACCCCCAAGTCACTGTCACACCCTTGGGGACCCCCATGTCACTGTCACCCACCCTTGGGGACCCCCTCAGTCACTGTCACCCACCCATGGGGACCCCCCCAAGTCACTGTCACTCACTCCGTGGGGACCCCCTGAGTCACCAGCTCCCGCGCCAGGGGTGGCTTTGGGACCACTGAGTCACTGTCACCCACCCATGGGGACCCCCTGAGTCACTGTCACCCGCCTTTGGGGACCCCCAAGTCACTGTCACACCCTTGGGGACCCCCAAGTCACTGTCACCCACCCATGGGGACCCCAAGTCACTGTCACCCACCCATGGGGACCCCCTGAGTCACTGTCACCCACCCATGGGGACCCCCTGAGTCACTGTCACCCGCCCTTGGGGACCCCCTGAGTCACTGTCACCCACCCATGGGGACCCCCCCAAGTCACTGTCACCCACCCTTGGGGACCCCCAAGTCACTGTCACCCGCCTTTGGGGACCCCCAAGTCACTGTCACCCACCCTTGGGGACCCCCTGAGTCACTGTCACCCGCCCTTGGGGACCCCAGCCCTACCCAAGGGGACAGCCCGATCCCCTCGGTCCCTCTCGGTCCCCCCCGTCCCCTCCCGGTCCCCCCTCCTGTCCCCTCCCGGCACGCACGGCGCGGATCTCGCGCTCCTGCAGGTGGCTGCCGCAGGCGTAGGTGACATCGCGGAAGGGACAGGCCACCACCGGCTCCTCGCTGAAGTTGATCACCTGCCGCAGGCACTCCCTGGGGACAGCGGCGACACCGGGCGGGGATGAGGGACACCGGGGGGGTCACTGGGGGGCTCAGGGTCACTGGGGGGCTCAGGGACACCGGGGGGGTCACTGGGGGGCTCAGGGTCACTGGGGGGGCTCAGGGACACCGGGGGGGTGAGGGACACCGGGGGGGTCACTGGGGGGCTCAGGGACACCGGGGGGGCTCAGGGACACCGGGGGGGTCACTGGGGGCCTCAGGGACACCGGGGGGGTGAGGGATGGTCACTGGGATGGTGTGGGGGGCAGGGGTGGTCACTGGGATGGTCACTGGGGTGTCAGGGGTGGTCACTGCGGTGGTCACTGGGATGGTCACTGCGATGGTGTGGGGGGCAGGGGTGGTCACTGGGGTGGTCACTGGGGTGGTGTGGGGGTGGTGGTCACTGGGATGGTCACTGGGATGGTCACTGGGGTGGTCACTGGGGTGGTCACTGGGGTAGTCACTGGGATGGTGTGGGGGGCAGGGGTGGTCACTGGGATGGTGTGGGGTGTCAGGGGTGGTCACTGGGGTGGTCACTGGGGTGGTCACTGCAATGGTCACTGGGGTGGTCACTGCGATGGTCACTGGGGTGGTCACTGGGGTGGTCACTGGGATGGTCACTGGGGTGGTCTCTGCGATGGTCACTGGGGTGTCGGGGTGGTCACTGGGGTGGTCACTGGGGTGGTCTCTGCGATGGTCACTGGGGTGGTGTGGGGGTGTCAGGGGTGGTCACTGGGGTCACTGGGATGGTCACTGCGATGGTCACTGGGATGGTGTGGGGGGCTCGGGGCGGCTCTTGGGGCCGGTCACTGCAAGGGGGGGGGGGGGGTCAGTGGTCACTCTGGGGCCGGGGGATGCTGGGACCGCTCATGGCAATGGCGGGGGGGGGGGGGTCCCCAGGGCTGGGTCACTCTGAAGGTGGGTGGGGGGTCCTGGGGGTGTCCCAAGGGTCCCAGGTGTATCCCAGGTGTATCCCAGTGTATCCCAGGTGTATCCCAGGTGTGCCCAGGTCTATCCTGGTGTATCCCAGGTGTGCCCAGGTCTATCCAGGTGTATCCCAGTCTATCCCAGGTGTATCCCAGGTGTGCACAGGTCTATCCTGGTGTATCCCAGGTGTATCCCAGGTGTATCCCAGCTGTGTCCAGATGTATCTCAGGCCTATCCAGGTGTGTCCAGGTGTATCCCAGTCTATCCCAGCTGTGTCCAGGTGTGCCCAGGTGTATCTCAGGTCTATCCAGGTGTGCCCTGGTGTGTCCTGGTGTGTCCTAAGTGTATCCCATGTGTGCCCAGGTGTGTCCCAGGTATATCCCAGATGTGCCCAGATGCGCCCAGGTGTATCCCGGTCTATCCCAGCTGTATCCCTGTGTTGCCCACGTGTGCCCAGGTGTATCCCAGGTGTGTCCCATTAAATCCCAGTGTATCCCAGGCTATCCCAGGTGTGCCCAGGTGTATCCCAGGTGTATCCCAGCTGTGTCCAGGTGTGCCCAGGTGTATCTCAGGTCTATCCAGGTGTGCCCTGGTGTGTCCTAAGTGTATCCCATGTGTGCCCAGGTGTGTCCCAGGTGTATCCCAGATGTGCCCAGATGCGCCCAGATGCATCCCGGTCTATCCCACCTGTATCCCTGTGTTGCCCACGTGTGCCCAGGTGTATCCCAGGTGTGTCCCATTAAATCCCAGTGTATCCCAGGCTATCCCAGGTGTGCCCAGGTGTATCTCAGGTCTATCCAGATGTGCCCAGGTGTGTCCTGGTGTGTCCTAAGCATATCCCATGTGTGCCCAGGTGTGTCCCAGGTGTATCCCAGCTGTGTCCAGGTGTGCCCAGGTGTATCTCAGGTCTATCCATGTGTGCCCAGGTGTGTCCCAGGTGTATCCCAGATGTGCCCAGATGCGCCCAGGTGTATCCTGGTCTATCCCAGCTGTATCCCTGTGTTGCCCACATGTGCCCAGGTGTATCCCAGGTGTGTCCCGTTGAATCCCAGTGTATCCCAGTCTATCCCAGGTGTGCCCAGGTGTATCCCAGGTGTATCCCAGGTGTGTCCCGTTGAATCCCAGTGTATCCCAGTCTATCCCAGGTGTGTCCAGGTGTGCCCAGCTGTATGCCAGGTATATCCCAGGTCTATCCCAGTCTATCCTGGGTGTGTCCAGGTGTATCCCAGGTGTGCCCAGGTGTATCCCAGGTGTGTCCCGTTGAATCCCAGTGTATCCCAGTCTATCCCAGGTGTGCCCAGGTGTGCCCAGCTGTATGCCAGGTGTATCCCAGGTGTATCCCAGGTGTATCCCGGTGTATCCCAGTCTATCCCGGGTGTGCCCAGGTGTATCCCAGGTGTATCCCAGGTGTATCCCGGGTGTGCCCAGGTATATCCCAGGTGTATCCCAGGTATATCCCAGGTCTATCCCAGGTATATCCCGGGTGTGCCCGGTGCGCCGGTACCGGCAGAAGCTGTGCAGGCAGTCGCGCAGCAGCACGGCCCGGCCCGCCGGCACCTCCTGCAGGCAGATCCTGCACTCGAGCGGCTCCGGGTTCAGCACCAGCCCCGCCTCCTCCGCCCGCAGCAGCTGCGCCAGGTTCTGCTGCCGCTCCGCCTCCAGCGCCTGGGGAGAAAAACCGGGAAAATGGGAAAAATGGGAAAAAAACCGGGAAAAATGGGAAAAAAACCCGGGGGAAAATGGGGAAAAAACCCAGGAAAAATACGAAAATGGGAGCAGCAGCTGCGCCAGGTTCTGCTGCCGCTCCGCCTCCAGCGCCTGGGGAGAAAAACCGGGAAAATGGGAAAAATGGGAAAAAAACCCGGGAAAAATGGGGAAAAAACCCGGGGAAAATGGGAAAATGGAAGCAGCAGCTGTGCCAGGTTCTGCTGCCGCTCTGCCTCCGGCGCCTGGGGAGAAAAACGGGGAAAATGGGAAAAATTGTGAAAAAAAATGGGGAAAAATCCCAGGAAAAATGGGAAAATGGGAGCGGCTGCACTAGGTTCTGCTGACGCTCCGCCTCCAGCGCCTGGGAATGGGGGAAAAAATGGGGAAAATGGGAATAATTGGAAAATGTGTGTCCTGTCACGCTGATCCCATACTCCATTGATCTCATACCCCATCGATCCCATACCACATTGATCCCATATCCCGTGGATCCCATAGATCCCATTGACCCTGGTGACCCCATACCTGCTGGCACTGGTGGGTCCCATTGCACTGATCCCATAGATCCCACTGATCCCAAATCCCATAGACCCCATATCCCAAGCAGTACCTGCTGGCACTGCCGTTCCTGTCGCATTGATCCCATAGATCCCATAGATCCCATATCCCATTGACGCCACAGCCCCCATACCCGCTGGCACTGCCGCGTCCCGCCACACTGATCCCATATCCCATTGATCCCATACCCCACAGATCCCATAATCCCCCTACCTGCTGGCACTGCTGTGTCCTGTCACACTGATCCCATAGATCCCATATCCCATAGATCCCATTGACCTCACTGCCCCTGTACCTGCTGGCACTGCCGGGTCCCGTCGCGCTGATCCCGTATCCCATAGCTCCCATATCCCGTTGATCCCATATCCCATAGATCCCATATCCCATTGGTCCCACAGATCCCACAGACCCCACAGTACCTGCTGGCACTGCCGGGTCCCGTTGTGCTGATCCCATTGATTCCTATATCTCATTGATCCCATAGATCCCATAGATCCCATAGATCCCATAGATCCCATATCCCATAGCTCCCATACCTGCTGGCACTGCCGGGTCCCGTCACACTGATCCCATTGATTCCTATATCTCATTGATCCCATAGATCCCATAGATCCCATAGATCCCATAGATCCCATATCCCATAGCTCCCATACCTGCTGGCACTGCCGGGTCCCGTCGCACTGATCCCATTGATTCCTATATCTCATTGATCCCATAGATCCCATAGATCCCATATCCCATAGCTCCCATACCTGCTGGCACTGCCGGGTCCCGTCACACTGATCCCATTGATTCCTATATCCCATAGATCCCATAGATCCCATATCCCATAGCTCCCATACCTGCTGGCACTGCCGGGTCCCGTCGCACTGATCCCATTGATTCCTATATCTCATTGATCCCATAGATCCCATAGATCCCATAGATCCCATAGCTCCCATACCTGCTGGCACTGCCGGGTCCCGTCATACTGATCCCATTGATTCCTATATCTCATTGATCCCATAGATCCCATAGATCCCATAGATCCCATATCCCATAGCTCCCATACCTGCTGGCACTGCCGGGTCCCGTCACACTGATCCCATTGATTCCTATATCTCATTGATCCCATAGATCCCATAGATCCCATAGCCCCCATACCTGCTGGCACTGCCGGGTCCCGTCACACTGATCCCATTGATTCCTATATCTCATTGATCCCATAGATCCCATAGATCCCATATCCCATAGCTCCCATACCTGCTGGCACTGCCGGGTCCCGTCACACTGATCCCATTGATTCCTATATCTCATTGATCCCATAGATCCCATATCCCATAGCTCCCATACCTGCTGGCACTGCCAGGTCCCGTCACACTGATCCCATTGATTCCTATATCCCATAGATCCCATAGATCCCATATCCCATAGCTCCCATACCTGCTGGCACTGCCGGGTCCCGTCGCACTGATCCCATTGATTCCTATATCTCATTGATCCCATAGATCCCATAGATCCCATATCCCATAGCTCCCATACCTGCTGGCACTGCCGGGTCCCGTCACACTGATCCCATTGATTCCTATATCTCATTGATCCCATAGATCCCATAGATCCCATATCCCATAGCTCCCATACCTGCTGGCACTGCCGGGTCCCGTCACACTGATCCCATTGATTCCTAAATCTCATTGATCCCATAGATCCCATAGATCCCATAGATCCCATAGCTCCCATACCTGCTGGCACTGCCGGGTCCCGTCACACTGATCCCATTGATTCCTATATCTCATTGATCCCATAGATCCCATAGATCCCATAGATCCCATATCCCATAGCTCCCATACCTGCTGGCACTGCCGGGTCCCGTCACACTGATCCCATTGATTCCTATATCTCATTGATCCCATAGATCCCATAGATCCCATAGATCCCATATCCCATAGCTCCCATACCTGCTGGCACTGCCGGGTCCCGTCGCACTGATCCCATTGATTCCTATATCTCATTGATCCCATAGATCCCATAGATCCCATAGCCCCCATACCTGCTGGCACTGCCGGGTCCCGTCACACTGATCCCATTGATTCCTATATCTCATTGATCCCATAGATCCCATAGATCCCATATCCCATAGCCCCCATACCTGCTGGCACTGCCGGGTCCCGTCACACTGATCCCATTGATTCCTATATCTCATTGATCCCATCGATCCCATAGATCCCATATCCCATAGCTCCCATACCTGCTGGCACTGCCGGGTCCCGTCGCACTGATCCCATTGATTCCTATATCTCATTGATCCCATAGATCCCATAGATCCCATATCCCATAGCTCTCATACCTGCTGGCACTGCCGGGTCCCGTCACACTGATCCCATTGATTCCTATATCTCATTGATCCCATAGATCCCATAGATCCCATATCCCATAGCTCCCATACCTGCTGGCACTGCCAGGTCCCGTCACACTGATCCCATTGATTCCTATATCCCATAGATCCCATAGATCCCATATCCCATAGCTCCCATACCTGCTGGCACTGCCGGGTCCCGTCGCACTGATCCCATTGATTCCTATATCTCATTGATCCCATAGATCCCATAGATCCCATATCCCATAGCTCCCATACCTGCTGGCACTGCCGGGTCCCGTCACACTGATCCCATTGATTCCTATATCTCATTGATCCCATAGATCCCATAGATCCCATATCCCATAGCTCCCATACCTGCTGGCACTGCCGGGTCCCGTCACACTGATCCCATTGATTCCTATATCTCATTGATCCCATAGATCCCATAGATCCCATAGATCCCATAGCTCCCATACCTGCTGGCACTGCCGGGTCCCGTCACACTGATCCCATTGATTCCTATATCTCATTGATCCCATAGATCCCATAGATCCCATAGATCCCATATCCCATAGCTCCCATGCCTGCTGGCACTGCCGGGTCCCGTCACACTGATCCCATTGATTCCTATATCTCATTGATCCCATAGATCCCATAGATCCCATAGATCCCATATCCCATAGCCCCCATACCTGCTGGCACTGCCGGGTCCCGTCACACTGATCCCATTGATTCCTATATCTCATTGATCCCATAGATCCCATAGATCCCATATCCCATAGCCCCCATACCTGCTGGCACTGCCGGGTCCCGTCACACTGATCCCATTGATTCCTATATCTCATTGATCCCATAGATCCCATAGATCCCATATCCCATAGCTCCCATACCTGCTGGCACTGCCGGGTCCCGTCACACTGATCCCATTGATTCCTATATCTCATTGATCCCATCGATCCCATAGATCCCATATCCCATAGCTCCCATACCTGCTGGCACTGCCGGGTCCCGTCACACTGATCCCATTGATTCCTATATCTCATTGATCCCATAGATCCCATAGATCCCATATCCCATAGCTCCCATACCTGCTGGCACTGCCGGGTCCCGTCACACTGATCCCATTGATTCCTATATCTCATTGATCCCATAGATCCCATAGATCCCATATCCCATAGCTCCCATACCTGCTGGCACTGCCAGGTCCCGTCACACTGATCCCATTGATTCCTATATCCCATAGATCCCATAGATCCCATATCCCATAGCTCCCATACCTGCTGGCACTGCCGGGTCCCGTCGCACTGATCCCATTGATTCCTATATCTCATTGATCCCATAGATCCCATAGATCCCATATCCCATAGCTCCCATACCTGCTGGCACTGCCGGGTCCCGTCGCACTGATCCCATTGATTCCTATATCTCATTGATCCCATAGATCCCATAGATGCCATATCCCATAGCTCCCATACCTGCTGGCACTGCCGGGTCCCGTCACACTGATCCCATTGATTCCTATATCTCATTGATCCCATAGATCCCATAGATCCCATATCCCATAGCCCCCATACCTGCTGGCACTGCCGGGTCCCGTCACACTGATCCCATTGATTCCTATATCTCATTGATCCCATCGATCCCATATCCCATAGCTCCCATACCTGCTGGCAATGCCGGGTCCCGTCGCACTGATCCCATTGATTCCTATATCTCATTGATCCCATAGATCCCATAGATCCCATAGATCCCATAGCCCCCATACCTGCTGGCACTGCCGGGTCCCGTCACACTGATCCCATTGATTCCTATATCTCATTGATCCCATAGATCCCATAGATCCCATATCCCATAGCCCCCATACCTGCTGGCACTGCCGGGTCCCGTCACACTGATCCCATTGATTCCTATATCTCATTGATCCCATAGATCCCATAGATCCCATATCCCATAGCTCCCATACCTGCTGGCACTGCCGGGTCCCGTCACACTGATCCCATTGATTCCTATATCTCATTGATCCCATCGATCCCATAGATCCCATAGCCCCCATACCTGCTGGCACTGCCGGGTCCCGTCACACTGATCCCATTGATTCCTATATCTCATTGATCCCATAGATACCATAGATCCCATATCCCATAGCTCCCATACCTGCTGGCACTGCCAGGTCCCGTCACACTGATCCCATTGATTCCTATATCCCATAGATCCCATAGATCCCATATCCCATAGCTCCCATACCTGCTGGCACTGCCGGGTCCCGTCGCACTGATCCCATTGATTCCTATATATCATTGATCCCATAGATCCCATAGATCCCATATCCCATAGCTCCCATACCTGCTGGCACTGCCGGGTCCCGTCACACTGATCCCATTGATTCCTATATCTCATTGATCCCATAGATCCCATAGATCCCATATCCCATAGCTCCCATACCTGCTGGCACTGCCGGGTCCCGTCGCACTGATCCCATTGATTCCTATATCCCATAGATCCCATAGATCCCATATCCCATAGCTCCCATACCTGCTGGCACTGCCGGGTCCCGTCACACTGATCCCATTGATTCCTAAATCTCATTGATCCCATAGATCCCATAGATCCCATAGATCCCATAGCTCCCATACCTGCTGGCACTGCCGGGTCCCGTCACACTGATCCCATTGATTCCTATATCTCATTGATCCCATAGATCCCATAGATCCCATAGATCCCATATCCCATAGCTCCCATACCTGCTGGCACTGCCGGGTCCCGTCACACTGATCCCATTGATTCCTATATCTCATTGATCCCATAGATCCCATAGATCCCATAGATCCCATATCCCATAGCTCCCATGCCTGCTGGCACTGCCGGGTCCCGTCACACTGATCCCATTGATTCCTATATCTCATTGATCCCATAGATCCCATAGATCCCATATCCCATAGCTCCCATACCTGCTGGCACTGCCGGGTCCCGTCGCACTGATCCCATTGATTCCTATATCTCATTGATCCCATAGATCCCATAGATCCCATATCCCATAGCTCCCATACCTGCTGGCACTGCCGGGTCCCGTCACACTGATCCCATTGATTCCTATATCTCATTGATCCCATAGATCCCATAGATCCCATAGCTCCCATAGCTCCCATACCTGCTGGCACTGCCGGGTCCCGTCACACTGATCCCATTGATTCCTATATCTCATTGATCCCATAGATCCCATAGATCCCATATCCCATAGCTCCCATACCTGCTGGCACTGCCGGGTCCCGTCACACTGATCCCATTGATTCCTATATCTCATTGATCCCATAGATCCCATAGATCCCATATCCCATAGCTCCCATACCTGCTGGCACTGCCGGGTCCCGTCGCACTGATCCCATTGATTCCTATATCTCATTGATCCCATAGATCCCATAGATCCCATAGATCCCATAGCTCCCATACCTGCTGGCACTGCCGGGTCCCGTCACACTGATCCCATTGATTCCTATATCTCATTGATCCCATAGATCCCATAGCTCCCATACCTGCTGGCACTGCCGGGTCCCGTGGCACTGATCCCATTGATTCCTATATCTCATTGATCCCATAGATCCCATAGATCCCATAGCTCCCATACCTGCTGGCACTGCCGGGTCCCGTCACACTGATCCCATTGATTCCTATATCTCATTGATCCCATAGATCCCATAGATCCCATATCCCATAGCTCCCATACCTGCTGGCACTGCCGGGTCCCGTCGCACTGATCCCATTGATTCCTATATCCCATAGATCCCATAGATCCCATATCCCATAGCTCCCATACCTGCTGGCACTGCCGGGTCCCGTCACACTGATCCCATTGATTCCTAAATCTCATTGATCCCATAGATCCCATAGATCCCATAGATCCCATAGCTCCCATACCTGCTGGCACTGCCGGGTCCCGTCACACTGATCCCATTGATTCCTATATCTCATTGATCCCATAGATCCCATAGATCCCATAGATCCCATATCCCATAGCTCCCATACCTGCTGGCACTGCCGGGTCCCGTCACACTGATCCCATTGATTCCTATATCTCATTGATCCCATAGATCCCATAGATCCCATAGATCCCATATCCCATAGCTCCCATGCCTGCTGGCACTGCCGGGTCCCGTCACACTGATCCCATTGATTCCTATATCTCATTGATCCCATAGATCCCATAGATCCCATATCCCATAGCTCCCATACCTGCTGGCACTGCCGGGTCCCGTCGCACTGATCCCATTGATTCCTATATCTCATTGATCCCATAGATCCCATAGATCCCATATCCCATAGCTCCCATACCTGCTGGCACTGCCGGGTCCCGTCACACTGATCCCATTGATTCCTATATCTCATTGATCCCATAGATCCCATAGATCCCATAGCTCCCATAGCTCCCATACCTGCTGGCACTGCCGGGTCCCGTCACACTGATCCCATTGATTCCTATATCTCATTGATCCCATAGATCCCATAGATCCCATATCCCATAGCTCCCATACCTGCTGGCACTGCCGGGTCCCGTCGCACTGATCCCATTGATTCCTATATCTCATTGATCCCATAGATCCCATAGATCCCATAGCTCCCATACCTGCTGGCACTGCCGGGTCCCGTGGCACTGATCCCATTGATTCCTATATCTCATTGATCCCATAGATCCCATAGATCCCATAGATCCCATAGCTCAGATGCCTGCTGGCACTGCCGGGTCCCGTCACACTGATCCCATTGATTCCTATATCTCATTGATCCCATAGATCCCATAGATCCCATATCCCATAGCCCCCATACCTGCTGGCACTGCCGGGTCCCGTCGCACTGATCCCATTGATTCCTATATCTCATTGATCCCATCGATCCCATAGATCCCATATCCCATAGCTCCCATACCTGCTGGCACTGCCGGGTCCCGTCACACTGATCCCATTGATTCCTATATCTCATTGATCCCATCGATCCCATAGATCCCATATCCCATAGCTCCCATACCTGCTGGCACTGCCGGGTCCCGTCGCACTGATCCCATTGATTCCTATATCTCATTGATCCCATAGATCCCATAGATCCCATATCCCATAGCTCCCATACCTGCTGGCACTGCCGGGTCCCGTCGCACTGATCCCATTGATTCCTATATCTCATTGATCCCATTGATCCCATCGATCCCATAGATCCCATAGCTCCCATACCTGCTGGCAATGCTGGGTCCCGTCGCACTGATCCCATTGATTCCTATATCTCATTGATCCCATAGATCCCATAGATCCCATAGATCCCATATCCCATAGCTCCCATACCTGCTGGCACTGCCGGGTCCCGTCGCACTGATCCCATTGATTCCTATATCTCATTGATCCCATAGATCCCATAGATCCCATATCCCATAGCTCCCATACCTGCAGGCACTGCCGGGTCCCGTCACACTGATCCCATTGATTCCTTAATCTCATTGATCCCATAGATCCCATAGATCCCATAGATCCCATAGATCCCATAGCTCCCATACCTGCTGGCACTGCCGGGGCCCGTCACACTGATCCCATTGATTCCTATATCTCATTGATCCCATAGATCCCATAGATCCCATAGATCCCATATCCCATATCTCCCACACCTGCTGGCACTGCCGGGTCCCGTCACACTGATCCCATTGATTCCTATATCTCATTGATCCCATCGATCCCATAGATCCCATAGATCCCATATCCCATAGCTCCCATACCTGCTGGCACTGCCGGGTCCCGTCACACTGATCCCATTGATTCCTATATCTCATTGATCCCATCGATCCCATAGATCCCATAGATCCCATAGATCCCATATCCCATAGCTCCCATACCTGCTGGCACTGCCGGGTCCCGTCACACTGATCCCATTGATTCCTATATCTCATTGATCCCATAGATCCCATAGATCCCATATCCCATAGCTCCCATACCTGCTGGCACTGCCGGGTCCCGTCGCACTGATCCCATTGATTCCTATATCTCATTGATCCCATAGATCCCATAGATCCCATAGCTCCCATACCTGCTGGCACTGCCGGGTCCCGTCGCACTGATCCCATTGATTCCTATATCTCATTGATCCCATAGATCCCATAGCTCCCATGCCTGCTGGCACTGCCGGGTCCCGTCACACTGATCCCATTGATTCCTATATCTCATTGATCCCATCGATCCCATAGATCCCATATCCCATAGCCCCCATACCTGCTGGCACTGCCGGGTCCCGTCACACTGATCCCATTGATTCCTATATCTCATTGATCCCATAGATCCCATAGATCCCATATCCCATAGCTCCCATACCTGCTGGCACTGCCGGGTCCCGTCACACTGATCCCATTGAGTCCTATATCTCATTGATCCCATCGATCCCATAGATCCCATATCCCATAGCTCCCATACCTGCTGGCACTGCCGGGTCCCGTCGCACTGATCCCATTGATTCCTATATCTCATTGATCCCATAGATCCCATAGATCCCATATCCCATAGCTCCCATACCTGCTGGCACTGCCGGGTCCCGTCGCACTGATCCCATTGATTCCTATATCTCATTGATCCCATTGATCCCATCGATCCCATATCCCATAGCTCCCATACCTGCTGGCAATGCCGGGTCCCGTCGCACTGATCCCATTGATTCCTATATCTCATTGATCCCATAGATCCCATAGATCCCATAGATCCCATAGCCCCCATACCTGCTGGCTCTGCCGGGTCCCGTCACACTGATCCCATTGATTCCTATATCTCATTGATCCCATAGATCCCATAGATCCCATATCCCATAGCCCCCATACCTGCTGGCACTGCCGGGTCCCGTCACACTGATCCCATTGATTCCTATATCTCATTGATCCCATCGATCCCATAGATCCCATATCCCATAGCCCCCATACCTGCTGGCACTGCCGGGTCCCGTCACACTGATCCCATTGATTCCTATATCTCATTGATCCCATAGATCCCATAGATCCCATATCCCATAGCTCCCATACCTGCTGGCACTGCCGGGTCCCGTCACACTGATCCCATTGATTCCTATATCTCATTGATCCCATCGATCCCATAGATCCCATAGCCCCCATACCTGCTGGCACTGCCGGGTCCCGTCACACTGATCCCATTGATTCCTATATCTCATTGATCCCATAGATCCCATAGATCCCATATCCCATAGCTCCCATACCTGCTGGCACTGCCGGGTCCCGTCGCACTGATCCCATTGATTCCTATATCTCATTGATCCCATAGATCCCATAGATCCCATATCCCATAGCTCCCATACCTGCTGGCACTGCCAGGTCCCGTCACACTGATCCCATTGATTCCTATATCCCATAGATCCCATAGATCCCATAGATCCCATATCCCATAGCTCCCATACCTGCTGGCACTGCCGGGTCCCGTCACACTGATCCCATTGATTCCTATATCTCATTGATCCCATAGATCCCATAGATCCCATATCCCATAGCTCCCATACCTGCTGGCACTGCCGGGTCCCGTCACACTGATCCCATTGATTCCTAAATCTCATTGATCCCATAGATCCCATAGATCCCATAGATCCCATAGACCCCATAGCTCCCATACCTGCTGGCACTGCCGGGTCCCGTCACACTGATCCCATTGATTCCTATATCTCATTGATCCCATAGATCCCATAGATCCCATAGATCCCATATCCCATAGCTCCCATACCTGCTGGCACTGCCGGGTCCCGTCACACTGATCCCATTGATTCCTATATCTCATTGATCCCATAGATCCCATAGATCCCATAGATCCCATATCCCATAGCTCCCATACCTGCTGGCACTGCCGGGTCCCGTCACACTGATCCCATTGATTCCTATATCTCATAGATCCCATAGATCCCATAGATCCCATATCCCATAGCTCCCATACCTGCTGGCACTGCCGGGTCCCGTCACACTGATCCCATTGATTCCTATATCTCATTGATCCCATAGATCCCATAGATCCCATATCCCATAGCTCCCATACCTGCTGGCACTGCCGGGTCCCGTCGCACTGATCCCATTGATTCCTATATCTCATTGATCCCATAGATCCCATAGATCCCATAGCTCCCATACCTGCTGGCACTGCCGGGTCCCGTGGCACTGATCCCATTGATTCCTATATCTCATTGATCCCATAGATCCCATAGATCCCATAGCTCCCATGCCTGCTGGCACTGCCGGGTCCCGTCACACTGATCCCATTGATTCCTATATCTCATTGATCCCATCGATCCCATAGATCCCATATCCCATAGCCCCCATACCTGCTGGCACTGCCGGGTCCCGTCACACTGATCCCATTGATTCCTATATCTCATTGATCCCATCGATCCCATAGATCCCATATCCCATAGCCCCCATACCTGCTGGCACTGCCGGGTCCCGTCATACTGATCCCATTGATTCCTATATCTCATTGATCCCATAGATCCCATAGATCCCATATCCCATAGCTCCCATACCTGCTGGCACTGCCGGGTCCCGTCACACTGATCCCATTGATTCCTATATCTCATTGATCCCATCGATCCCATAGATCCCATAGCCCCCATACCTGCTGGCACTGCCGGGTCCCGTCACACTGATCCCATTGATTCCTATATCTCATTGATCCCATAGATCCCATAGATCCCATATCCCATAGCTCCCATACCTGCTGGCACTGCCGGGTCCCGTCGCACTGATCCCATTGATTCCTATATCTCATTGATCCCATAGATCCCATAGATCCCATATCCCATAGCTCCCATACCTGCTGGCACTGCCAGGTCCCGTCACACTGATCCCATTGATTCCTATATCCCATAGATCCCATAGATCCCATATCCCATAGCTCCCATACCTGCTGGCACTGCCGGGTCCCGTCGCACTGATCCCATTGATTCCTATATCTCATTGATCCCATTGATCCCATCGATCCCATATCCCATAGCTCCCATACCTGCTGGCAATGCCGGGTCCCGTCGCACTGATCCCATTGATTCCTATATCTCATTGATCCCATAGATCCCATAGATCCCATAGATCCCATAGCCCCCATACCTGCTGGCACTGCCGGGTCCCGTCACACTGATCCCATTGATTCCTATATCTCATTGATCCCATAGATCCCATAGATCCCATATCCCATAGCCCCCATACCTGCTGGCACTGCCGGGTCCCGTCACACTGATCCCATTGATTCCTATATCTCATTGATCCCATCGATCCCATAGATCCCATATCCCATAGCCCCCATACCTGCTGGCACTGCCGGGTCCCGTCACACTGATCCCATTGATTCCTATATCTCATTGATCCCATAGATCCCATAGATCCCATAGATCCCATATCCCATAGCTCCCATACCTGCTGGCACTGCCGGGTCCCGTCACACTGATCCCATTGATTCCTATATCTCATTGATCCCATAGATCCCATAGATCCCATAGATCCCATATCCCATAGCCCCCATACCTGCTGGCACTGCCGGGTCCCGTCACACTGATCCCATTGATTCCTATATCTCATTGATCCCATAGATCCCATAGATCCCATAGATCCCATATCCCATAGCCCCCATACCTGCTGGCACTGCCGGGTCCCGTCACACTGATCCCATTGATTCCTATATCTCATTGATCCCATCGATCCCATAGATCCCATATCCCATAGCTCCCATACCTGCTGGCACTGCCGGGTCCCGTCGCACTGATCCCATTGATTCCTATATCTCATTGATCCCATAGATCCCATAGATCCCATATCCCATAGCTCTCATACCTGCTGGCACTGCCGGGTCCCGTCACACTGATCCCATTGATTCCTATATCTCATTGATCCCATAGATCCCATAGATCCCATATCCCATAGCTCCCATACCTGCTGGCACTGCCAGGTCCCGTCACACTGATCCCATTGATTCCTATATCCCATAGATCCCATAGATCCCATATCCCATAGCTCCCATACCTGCTGGCACTGCCGGGTCCCGTCGCACTGATCCCATTGATTCCTATATCTCATTGATCCCATAGATCCCATAGATCCCATATCCCATAGCTCCCATACCTGCTGGCACTGCCGGGTCCCGTCACACTGATCCCATTGATTCCTATATCTCATTGATCCCATAGATCCCATAGATCCCATATCCCATAGCTCCCATACCTGCTGGCACTGCCGGGTCCCGTCACACTGATCCCATTGATTCCTAAATCTCATTGATCCCATAGATCCCATAGATCCCATAGATCCCATAGCTCCCATACCTGCTGGCACTGCCGGGTCCCGTCACACTGATCCCATTGATTCCTATATCTCATTGATCCCATAGATCCCATAGATCCCATAGATCCCATATCCCATAGCTCCCATGCCTGCTGGCACTGCCGGGTCCCGTCACACTGATCCCATTGATTCCTATATCTCATTGATCCCATAGATCCCATAGATCCCATAGATCCCATATCCCATAGCCCCCATACCTGCTGGCACTGCCGGGTCCCGTCACACTGATCCCATTGATTCCTATATCTCATTGATCCCATCGATCCCATAGATCCCATATCCCATAGCCCCCATACCTGCTGGCACTGCCGGGTCCCGTCACACTGATCCCATTGATTCCTATATCTCATTGATCCCATAGATCCCATAGATCCCATATCCCATAGCTCCCATACCTGCTGGCACTGCCGGGTCCCGTCACACTGATCCCATTGATTCCTATATCTCATTGATCCCATCGATCCCATAGATCCCATATCCCATAGCTCCCATACCTGCTGGCACTGCCGGGTCCCGTCGCACTGATCCCATTGATTCCTATATCTCATTGATCCCATAGATCCCATAGATCCCATATCCCATAGCTCCCATACCTGCTGGTACTGCCGGGTCCCGTCACACTGATCCCATTGATTCCTATATCTCATTGATCCCATAGATCCCATTGATCCCATATCCCATAGCTCCCATACCTGCTGGCACTGCCAGGTCCCGTCACACTGATCCCATTGATTCCTATATCCCATAGATCCCATAGATCCCATATCCCATAGCTCCCATACCTGCTGGCACTGCCGGGTCCCGTCGCACTGATCCCATTGATTCCTATATCTCATTGATCCCATAGATCCCATAGATCCCATAGATCCCATATCCCATAGCTCCCATACCTGCTGGCACTGCCGGGTCCCGTCGCACTGATCCCATTGATTCCTATATCTCATTGATCCCATAGATCCCATAGATCCCATATCCCATAGCTCCCATACCTGCTGGCACTGCCGGGTCCCGTCACACTGATCCCATTGATTCCTATATCTCATTGATCCCATAGATCCCATAGATCCCATATCCCATAGCCCCCATACCTGCTGGCACTGCCGGGTCCCGTCACACTGATCCCATTGATTCCTATATCTCATTGATCCCATCGATCCCATATCCCATAGCTCCCATACCTGCTGGCAATGCCGGGTCCCGTCGCACTGATCCCATTGATTCCTATATCTCATTGATCCCATAGATCCCATAGATCCCATAGATCCCATAGCCCCCATACCTGCTGGCACTGCCGGGTCCCGTCACACTGATCCCATTGATTCCTATATCTCATTGATCCCATAGATCCCATAGATCCCATATCCCATAGCCCCCATACCTGCTGGCACTGCCGGGTCCCGTCACACTGATCCCATTGATTCCTATATCTCATTGATCCCATAGATCCCATAGATCCCATATCCCATAGCTCCCATACCTGCTGGCACTGCCGGGTCCCGTCGCACTGATCCCATTGATTCCTATATCTCATTGATCCCATAGATCCCATAGATCCCATATCCCATAGCTCCCATACCTGCTGGCACTGCCAGGTCCCGTCACACTGATCCCATTGATTCCTATATCCCATAGATCCCATAGATCCCATATCCCATAGCTCCCATACCTGCTGGCACTGCCGGGTCCCGTCGCACTGATCCCATTGATTCCTATATCTCATTGATCCCATAGATCCCATAGATCCCATATCCCATAGCTCCCATACCTGCTGGCACTGCCGGGTCCCGTCACACTGATCCCATTGATTCCTAAATCTCATTGATCCCATAGATCCCATAGATCCCATAGATCCCATAGCTCCCATACCTGCTGGCACTGCCGGGTCCCGTCACACTGATCCCATTGATTCCTATATCTCATTGATCCCATAGATCCCATAGATCCCATAGATCCCATATCCCATAGCTCCCATACCTGCTGGCACTGCCGGGTCCCGTCACACTGATCCCATTGATTCCTATATCTCATTGATCCCATAGATCCCATAGATCCCATAGATCCCATATCCCATAGCTCCCATGCCTGCTGGCACTGCCGGGTCCCGTCACACTGATCCCATTGATTCCTATATCTCATTGATCCCATAGATCCCATAGATCCCATATCCCATAGCTCCCATACCTGCTGGCACTGCCGGGTCCCGTCGCACTGATCCCATTGATTCCTATATCTCATTGATCCCATAGATCCCATAGATCCCATATCCCATAGCTCCCATACCTGCTGGCACTGCCGGGTCCCGTCGCACTGATCCCATTGATTCCTATATCTCATTGATCCCATAGATCCCATAGATCCCATAGCTCCCATACCTGCTGGCACTGCCGGGTCCCGTGGCACTGATCCCATTGATTCCTATATCTCATTGATCCCATAGATCCCATATATCCCATAGCTCCCATGCCTGCTGGCACTGCCGGGTCCCGTCGCACTGATCCCATTGATTCCTATATCTCATTGATCCCATAGATCCCATAGATCCCATATCCCATAGCTCCCATACCTGCTGGCACTGCCGGGTCCCGTCGCACTGATCCCATTGATTCCTATATCTCATTGATCCCATAGATCCCATAGATCCCATATCCCATAGCTCCCATACCTGCTGGCACTGCCGGGTCCCGTCACACTGATCCCATTGATTCCTATATCCCATAGATCCCATAGATCCCATAGATCCCATATCCCATAGCCCCCATACCTGCTGGCACTGCCGGGTCCCGTCGCACTGATCCCATTGATTCCTATATCTCATTGATCCCATCGATCCCATAGATCCCATATCCCATAGCCCCCATACCTGCTGGCACTGCCGGGTCCCGTCACACTGATCCCATTGATTCCTATATCTCATTGATCCCATCGATCCCATAGATCCCATATCCCATAGCCCCCATACCTGCTGGCACTGCCGGGTCCCGTCACACTGATCCCATTGATTCCTATATCTCATTGATCCCATAGATCCCATAGATCCCATATCCCATAGCTCCCATACCTGCTGGCACTGCCGGGTCCCGTCACACTGATCCCATTGATTCCTATATCTCATTGATCCCATCGATCCCATAGATCCCATATCCCATAGCTCCCATACCTGCTGGCACTGCCGGGTCCCGTCACACTGATCCCATTGATTCCTATATCTCATTGATCCCATAGATCCCATAGATCCCATATCCCATAGCTCCCATACCTGCTGGCACTGCCGGGTCCCGTCGCACTGATCCCATTGATTCCTATATCTCATTGATCCCATTGATCCCATCGATCCCATATCCCATAGCTCCCATACCTGCTGGCAATGCCGGGTCCCGTCGCACTGATCCCATTGATTCCTATATCTCATTGATCCCATAGATCCCATAGATCCCATAGATCCCATATCCCATAGCTCCCATACCTGCTGGCACTGCCGGGTCCCGTCGCACTGATCCCATTGATTCCTATATCTCATTGATCCCATAGATCCCATAGATCCCATATCCCATAGCTCCCATACCTGCTGGCACTGCCGGGTCCCGTCACACTGATCCCATTGATTCCTATATCTCATTGATCCCATAGATCCCATAGATCCCATATCCCATAGCTCCCATACCTGCTGGCACTGCCGGGTCCCGTCACACTGATCCCATTGATTCCTAAATCTCATAGATCCCATAGATCCCATAGATCCCATAGATCCCATAGATCCCATAGATCCCATAGCTCCCATACCTGCTGGCACTGCCGGGTCCCGTCACACTGATCCCATTGATTCCTATATCTCATTGATCCCATAGATCCCATAGATCCCATAGATCCCATATCCCATAGCTCCCATACCTGCTGGCACTGCCGGGTCCCGTCACACTGATCCCATTGATTCCTATATCTCATTGATCCCATAGATCCCATAGATCCCATATCCCATAGCTCCCATACCTGCTGGCACTGCCGGGTCCCGTCGCACTGATCCCATTGATTCCTATATCTCATTGATCCCATAGATCCCATAGATCCCATATCCCATAGCTCCCATACCTGCTGGCACTGCCGGGTCCCGTCGCACTGATCCCATTGATTCCTATATCTCATTGATCCCATAGATCCCATAGATCCCATAGCTCCCATACCTGCTGGCACTGCCGGGTCCCGTCGCACTGATCCCATTGATTCCTATATCTCATTGATCCCATAGATCCCATAGATCCCATAGATCCCATAGCCCCCATACCTGCTGGCACTGCCGGGTCCCGTCACACTGATCCCATTGATTCCTATATCTCATTGATCCCATCGATCCCATAGATCCCATATCCCATAGCCCCCATACCTGCTGGCACTGCCGGGTCCCGTCACACTGATCCCATTGATTCCTATATCTCATTGATCCCATAGATCCCATAGATCCCATATCCCATAGCTCCCATACCTGCTGGCACTGCCGGGTCCCGTCACACTGATCCCATTGATTCCTATATCTCATTGATCCCATCGATCCCATAGATCCCATAGCCCCCATACCTGCTGGCACTGCCGGGTCCCGTCACACTGATCCCATTGATTCCTATATCTCATTGATCCCATAGATCCCATAGATCCCATATCCCATAGCTCCCATACCTGCTGGCACTGCCGGGTCCCGTCGCACTGATCCCATTGATTCCTATATCTCATTGATCCCATAGATCCCATAGATCCCATATCCCATAGCTCCCATACCTGCTGGCACTGCCAGGTCCCGTCACACTGATCCCATTGATTCCTATATCCCATAGATCCCATAGATCCCATATCCCATAGCTCCCATACCTGCTGGCACTGCCGGGTCCCGTCGCACTGATCCCATTGATTCCTATATCTCATTGATCCCATAGATCCCATAGATCCCATATCCCATAGCTCCCATACCTGCTGGCACTGCCGGGTCCCGTCACACTGATCCCATTGATTCCTATATCTCATTGATCCCATAGATCCCATAGATCCCATATCCCATAGCTCCCATACCTGCTGGCACTGCCGGGTCCCGTCACACTGATCCCATTGATTCCTAAATCTCATTGATCCCATAGATCCCATAGATCCCATAGATCCCATAGATCCCATAGCTCCCATACCTGCTGGCACTGCCGGGTCCCGTCACACTGATCCCATTGATTCCTATATCTCATTGATCCCATAGATCCCATAGATCCCATAGATCCCATATCCCATAGCTCCCATGCCTGCTGGCACTGCCGGGTCCCGTCACACTGATCCCATTGATTCCTATATCTCATTGATCCCATAGATCCCATAGATCCCATATCCCATAGCTCCCATACCTGCTGGCACTGCCGGGTCCCGTCGCACTGATCCCATTGATTCCTATATCTCATTGATCCCATAGATCCCATAGATCCCATATCCCATAGCTCCCATACCTGCTGGCACTGCCGGGTCCCGTCGCACTGATCCCATTGATTCCTATATCTCATTGATCCCATAGATCCCATAGATCCCATAGCTCCCATACCTGCTGGCACTGCCGGGTCCCGTCGCACTGATCCCATTGATTCCTATATCTCATTGATCCCATAGATCCCATAGATCCCATAGCTCCCATGCCTGCTGGCACTGCCGGGTCCCGTCACACTGATCCCATTGATTCCTATATCTCATTGATCCCATCGATCCCATAGATCCCATATCCCATAGCCCCCATACCTGCTGGCACTGCCGGGTCCCGTCACACTGATCCCATTGATTCCTATATCTCATTGATCCCATCAATCCCATAGATCCCATATCCCATAGCCCCCATACCTGCTGGCACTGCCGGGTCCCGTCACACTGATCCCATTGATTCCTATATCTCATTGATCCCATCGATCCCATAGATCCCATATCCCATAGCTCCCATACCTGCTGGCACTGCCGGGTCCCGTCACACTGATCCCATTGATTCCTATATCTCATTGATCCCATCGATCCCATAGATCCCATATCCCATAGCTCCCATACCTGCTGGCACTGCCGGGTCCCGTCGCACTGATCCCATTGATTCCTATATCTCATTGATCCCATAGATCCCATAGATCCCATATCCCATAGCTCCCATACCTGCTGGCACTGCCGGGTCCCGTCGCACTGATCCCATTGATTCCTATATCTCATTGATCCCATTGATCCCATCGATCCCATATCCCATAGCTCCCATACCTGCTGGCAATGCCGGGTCCCGTCGCACTGATCCCATTGATTCCTATATCTCATTGATCCCATAGATCCCATAGATCCCATAGATCCCATAGCCCCCATACCTGCTGGCACTGCCGGGTCCCGTCACACTGATCCCATTGATTCCTATATCTCATTGATCCCATAGATCCCATAGATCCCATATCCCATAGCCCCCATACCTGCTGGCACTGCCGGGTCCCGTCACACTGATCCCATTGATTCCTATATCTCATTGATCCCATCGATCCCATAGATCCCATATCCCATAGCCCCCATACCTGCTGGCACTGCCGGGTCCCGTCACACTGATCCCATTGATTCCTATATCTCATTGATCCCATAGATCCCATAGATCCCATATCCCATAGCTCCCATACCTGCTGGCACTGCCGGGTCCCGTCACACTGATCCCATTGATTCCTATATCTCATTGATCCCATAGATCCCATAGATCCCATAGATCCCATATCCCATAGCTCCCATGCCTGCTGGCACTGCCGGGTCCCGTCACACTGATCCCATTGATTCCTATATCTCATTGATCCCATCGATCCCATAGATCCCATAGATCCCATATCCCATAGCCCCCATACCTGCTGGCACTGCCGGGTCCCGTCACACTGATCCCATTGATTCCTATATCTCATTGATCCCATCGATCCCATAGATCCCATATCCCATAGCCCCCATACCTGCTGGCACTGCCGGGTCCCGTCACACTGATCCCATTGATTCCTATATCTCATTGATCCCATAGATCCCATAGATCCCATATCCCATAGCTCCCATACCTGCTGGCACTGCCGGGTCCCGTCACACTGATCCCATTGATTCCTATATCTCATTGATCCCATCGATCCCATAGATCCCATATCCCATAGCTCCCATACCTGCTGGCACTGCCGGGTCCCGTCGCACTGATCCCATTGATTCCTATATCTCATTGATCCCATAGATCCCATAGATCCCATATCCCATAGCTCCCATACCTGCTGGCACTGCCGGGTCCCGTCACACTGATCCCATTGATTCCTATATCTCATTGATCCCATCGATCCCATAGATCCCATATCCCATAGCTCCCATACCTGCTGGCACTGCCGGGTCCCGTCGCACTGATCCCATTGATTCCTATATCTCATTGATCCCATCGATCCCATAGATCCCATATCCCATAGCTCCCATACCTGCTGGCACTGCCGGGTCCCGTCGCACTGATCCCATTGATTCCTATATCTCATTGATCCCATTGATCCCATCGATCCCATATCCCATAGCTCCCATACCTGCTGGCAATGCCGGGTCCCGTCGCACTGATCCCATTGATTCCTATATCTCATTGATCCCATAGATCCCATAGATCCCATAGATCCCATAGCCCCCATACCTGCTGGCACTGCCGGGTCCCGTCACACTGATCCCATTGATTCCTATATCTCATTGATCCCATAGATCCCATAGATCCCATATCCCATAGCCCCCATACCTGCTGGCACTGCCGGGTCCCGTCACACTGATCCCATTGATTCCTATATCTCATTGATCCCATAGATCCCATAGATCCCATATCCCATAGCTCCCATACCTGCTGGCACTGCCGGGTCCCGTCGCACTGATCCCATTGATTCCTATATCTCATTGATCCCATAGATCCCATAGATCCCATATCCCATAGCTCCCATACCTGCTGGCACTGCCAGGTCCCATCACACTGATCCCATTGATTCCTATATCCCATAGATCCCATAGATCCCATATCCCATAGCTCCCATACCTGCTGGCACTGCCGGGTCCCGTCGCACTGATCCCATTGATTCCTATATCTCATTGATCCCATAGATCCCATAGATCCCATATCCCATAGCTCCCATACCTGCTGGCACTGCCGGGTCCCGTCACACTGATCCCATTGATTCCTATATCTCATTGATCCCATAGATCCCATAGATCCCATATCCCATAGCTCCCATACCTGCTGGCACTGCCGGGTCCCGTCACACTGATCCCATTGATTCCTAAATCTCATTGATCCCATAGATCCCATAGATCCCATAGATCCCATAGCTCCCATACCTGCTGGCACTGCCGGGTCCCGTCACACTGATCCCATTGATTCCTATATCTCATTGATCCCATAGATCCCATAGATCCCATAGATCCCATATCCCATAGCTCCCATACCTGCTGGCACTGCCGGGTCCCGTCACACTGATCCCATTGATTCCTATATCTCATTGATCCCATAGATCCCATAGATCCCATAGATCCCATATCCCATAGCTCCCATGCCTGCTGGCACTGCCGGGTCCCGTCGCACTGATCCCATTGATTCCTATATCTCATTGATCCCATAGATCCCATAGATCCCATATCCCATAGCTCCCATACCTGCTGGCACTGCCGGGTCCCGTCGCACTGATCCCATTGATTCCTATATCTCATTGATCCCATAGATCCCATAGATCCCATAGCTCCCATACCTGCTGGCACTGCCGGGTCCCGTGGCACTGATCCCATTGATTCCTATATCTCATTGATCCCATAGATCCCATAGATCCCATAGCTCCCATGCCTGCTGGCACTGCCGGGTCCCGTCACACTGATCCCATTGATTCCTATATCTCATTGATCCCATAGATCCCATAGATCCCATATCCCATAGCTCCCATACCTGCTGGCACTGCCGGGTCCCGTCGCACTGATCCCATTGATTCCTATATCTCATTGATCCCATCGATCCCATAGATCCCATATCCCATAGCTCCCATACCTGCTGGCACTGCCGGGTCCCGTCGCACTGATCCCATTGATTCCTATATCTCATTGATCCCATAGATCCCATAGATCCCATATCCCATAGCTCCCATACCTGCTGGCACTGCCGGGTCCCGTCACACTGATCCCATTGATTCCTATATCCCATAGATCCCATAGATCCCATATCCCATAGCTCCCATACCTGCTGGCACTGCCGGGTCCCGTCGCACTGATCCCATTGATTCCTATATCTCATTGATCCCATAGATCCCATAGATCCCATATCCCATAGCTCCCATACCTGCTGGCACTGCCGGGTCCCGTCACACTGATCCCATTGATTCCTATATCTCATTGATCCCATCGATCCCATAGATCCCATATCCCATAGCTCCCATACCTGCTGGCACTGCCGGGTCCCGTCACACTGATCCCATTGATTCCTAAATCTCATTGATCCCATAGATCCCATAGATCCCATAGATCCCATAGCTCCCATACCTGCTGGCACTGCCGGGTCCCGTCACACTGATCCCATTGATTCCTATATCTCATTGATCCCATAGATCCCATAGATCCCATAGATCCCATATCCCATAGCTCCCATACCTGCTGGCACTGCCGGGTCCCGTCACACTGATCCCATTGATTCCTATATCTCATTGATCCCATAGATCCCATAGATCCCATAGATCCCATATCCCATAGCTCCCATGCCTGCTGGCACTGCCGGGTCCCGTCACACTGATCCCATTGATTCCTATATCTCATTGATCCCATAGATCCCATAGATCCCATATCCCATAGCTCCCATACCTGCTGGCACTGCCGGGTCCCGTCGCACTGATCCCATTGATTCCTATATCTCATTGATCCCATAGATCCCATAGATCCCATATCCCATAGCTCCCATACCTGCTGGCACTGCCGGGTCCCGTCGCACTGATCCCATTGATTCCTATATCTCATTGATCCCATAGATCCCATAGATCCCATAGCTCCCATACCTGCTGGCACTGCCGGGTCCCGTGGCACTGATCCCATTGATTCCTATATCTCATTGATCCCATAGATCCCATAGATCCCATAGCTCCCATGCCTGCTGGCACTGCCGGGTCCCGTCACACTGATCCCATTGATTCCTATATCTCATTGATCCCATAGATCCCATAGATCCCATATCCCATAGCTCCCATACCTGCTGGCACTGCCGGGTCCCGTCGCACTGATCCCATTGATTCCTATATCTCATTGATCCCATAGATCCCATAGATCCCATATCCCATAGCTCCCATACCTGCTGGCACTGCCGGGTCCCGTCGCACTGATCCCATTGATTCCTATATCTCATTGATCCCATAGATCCCATAGATCCCATAGCTCCCATACCTGCTGGCACTGCCGGGTCCCGTGGCACTGATCCCATTGATTCCTATATCTCATAGATCCCATAGATCCCATAGATCCCATAGCTCCCATGCCTGCTGGCACTGCCGGGTCCCGTCGCACTGATCCCATTGATTCCTATATCTCATTGATCCCATAGATCCCATAGATCCCATATCCCATAGCTCCCATACCTGCTGGCACTGCCGGGTCCCGTCGCACTGATCCCATTGATTCCTATATCTCATTGATCCCATAGATCCCATAGATCCCATATCCCATAGCTCCCATACCTGCTGGCACTGCCGGGTCCCGTCACACTGATCCCATTGATTCCTATATCCCATAGATCCCATAGATCCCATAGATCCCATAGATCCCATAGCCCCCATACCTGCTGGCACTGCCGGGTCCCGTCGCACTGATCCCATTGATTCCTATATCTCATTGATCCCATCGATCCCATAGATCCCATATCCCATAGCCCCCATACCTGCTGGCACTGCCGGGTCCCGTCACACTGATCCCATTGATTCCTATATCTCATTGATCCCATCGATCCCATAGATCCCATATCCCATAGCCCCCATACCTGCTGGCACTGCCGGGTCCCGTCACACTGATCCCATTGATTCCTATATCTCATTGATCCCATAGATCCCATAGATCCCATATCCCATAGCTCCCATACCTGCTGGCACTGCCGGGTCCCGTCGCACTGATCCCATTGATTCCTATATCTCATTGATCCCATTGATCCCATCGATCCCATATCCCATAGCTCCCATACCTGCTGGCAATGCCGGGTCCCGTCGCACTGATCCCATTGATTCCTATATCTCATTGATCTCATTGATCCCATAGATACCATAGATCCCATATCCCATAGCTCCCATACCTGCTGGCACTGCCGGGTCCCGTCGCACTGATCCCATTGATTCCTATATCTCATTGATCCCATAGATCCCATAGATCCCATATCCCATAGCTCCCATACCTGCTGGCACTGCCGGGTCCCGTCACACTGATCCCATTGATTCCTATATCTCATTGATCCCATAGATCCCATAGATCCCATATCCCATAGCTCCCATACCTGCTGGCACTGCCGGGTCCCGTCACACTGATCCCATTGATTCCTAAATCTCATTGATCCCATAGATCCCATAGATCCCATAGATCCCATAGATCCCATAGCTCCCATACCTGCTGGCACTGCCGGGTCCCGTCACACTGATCCCATTGATTCCTATATCTCATTGATCCCATAGATCCCATATCCCATAGCTCCCATACCTGCTGGCACTGCCGGGTCCCGTCACACTGATCCCATTGATTCCTATATCTCATTGATCCCATAGATCCCATAGATCCCATAGATCCCATATCCCATAGCTCCCATGCCTGCTGGCACTGCCGGGTCCCGTCACACTGATCCCATTGATTCCTAAATCTCATTGATCCCATAGATCCCATAGATCCCATATCCCATAGCTCCCATACCTGCTGGCACTGCCGGGTCCCGTCGCACTGATCCCATTGATTCCTATATCTCATTGATCCCATAGATCCCATAGATCCCATATCCCATAGCTCCCATACCTGCTGGCACTGCCGGGTCCCGTCGCACTGATCCCATTGATTCCTATATCTCATTGATCCCATAGATCCCATAGATCCCATAGCTCCCATACCTGCTGGCACTGCCGGGTCCCGTCGCACTGATCCCATTGATTCCTATATCTCATTGATCCCATAGATCCCATAGATCCCATAGCTCCCATGCCTGCTGGCACTGCCGGGTCCCGTCACACTGATCCCATTGATTCCTATATCTCATTGATCCCATCGATCCCATAGATCCCATATCCCATAGCCCCCATACCTGCTGGCACTGCCGGGTCCCGTCACACTGATCCCATTGATTCCTATATCTCATTGATCCCATCGATCCCATAGATCCCATATCCCATAGCCCCCATACCTGCTGGCACTGCCGGGTCCCGTCACACTGATCCCATTGATTCCTATATCTCATTGATCCCATAGATCCCATAGATCCCATATCCCATAGCTCCCATACCTGCTGGCACTGCCGGGTCCCGTCACACTGATCCCATTGATTCCTATATCTCATTGATCCCATCGATCCCATAGATCCCATATCCCATAGCTCCCATACCTGCTGGCACTGCCGGGTCCCGTCGCACTGATCCCATTGATTCCTATATCTCATTGATCCCATAGATCCCATAGATCCCATATCCCATAGCTCCCATACCTGCTGGCACTGCCGGGTCCCGTCGCACTGATCCCATTGATTCCTATATCTCATTGATCCCATTGATCCCATCGATCCCATATCCCATAGCTCCCATACCTGCTGGCAATGCCGGGTCCCGTCGCACTGATCCCATTGATTCCTATATCTCATTGATCCCATAGATCCCATAGATCCCATAGATCCCATAGCCCCCATACCTGCTGGCACTGCCGGGTCCCGTCACACTGATCCCATTGATTCCTATATCTCATTGATCCCATAGATCCCATAGATCCCATATCCCATAGCCCCCATACCTGCTGGCACTGCCGGGTCCCGTCACACTGATCCCATTGATTCCTATATCTCATTGATCCCATAGATCCCATAGATCCCATATCCCATAGCTCCCATACCTGCTGGCACTGCCGGGTCCCGTCACACTGATCCCATTGATTCCTATATCTCATTGATCCCATCGATCCCATAGATCCCATAGCCCCCATACCTGCTGGCACTGCCGGGTCCCGTCACACTGATCCCATTGATTCCTATATCTCATTGATCCCATAGATCCCATAGATCCCATATCCCATAGCTCCCATACCTGCGGGCACTGCCGGGTCCCGTCGCACTGATCCCATTGATTCCTATATCTCATTGATCCCATAGATCCCATAGATCCCATATCCCATAGCTCCCATACCTGCTGGCACTGCCAGGTCCCGTCACACTGATCCCATTGATTCCTATATCCCATAGATCCCATAGATCCCATATCCCATAGCTCCCATACCTGCTGGCACTGCCGGGTCCCGTCGCACTGATCCCATTGATTCCTATATCTCATTGATCCCATAGATCCCATAGATCCCATATCCCATAGCTCCCATACCTGCTGGCACTGCCGGGTCCCGTCACACTGATCCCATTGATTCCTATATCTCATTGATCCCATAGATCCCATAGATCCCATATCCCATAGCTCCCATACCTGCTGGCACTGCCGGGTCCCGTCACACTGATCCCATTGATTCCTAAATCTCATTGATCCCATAGATCCCATTGATCCCATAGATCCCATAGATCCCATAGCTCCCATACCTGCTGGCACTGCCGGGTCCCGTCACACTGATCCCATTGATTCCTATATCTCATTGATCCCATAGATCCCATAGATCCCATAGATCCGATATCCCATAGCTCCCATACCTGCTGGCACTGCCGGGTCCCGTCACACTGATCCCATTGATTCCTATATCTCATTGATCCCATAGATCCCATAGATCCCATAGATCCCATATCCCATAGCTCCCATGCCTGCTGGCACTGCCGGGTCCCGTCACACTGATCCCATTGATTCCTATATCTCATTGATCCCATAGATCCCATAGATCCCATATCCCATAGCTCCCATACCTGCTGGCACTGCCGGGTCCCGTCACACTGATCCCATTGATTCCTATATCTCATTGATCCCATAGATCCCATAGATCCCATATCCCATAGCTCCCATACCTGCTGGCACTGCCGGGTCCCGTCGCACTGATCCCATTGATTCCTATATCTCATTGATCCCATAGATCCCATAGATCCCATAGCTCCCATAGCTCCCATACCTGCTGGCACTGCCGGGTCCCGTCGCACTGATCCCATTGATTCCTATATCCCATAGATCCCATAGATCCCATAGATCCCATAGCTCCCATGCCTGCTGGCACTGCCGGGTCCCGTCACACTGATCCCATTGATTCCTATATCTCATTGATCCCATAGATCCCATAGATCCCATATCCCATAGCTCCCATACCTGCTGGCACTGCCGGGTCCCGTCACACTGATCCCATTGATTCCTAAATCTCATTGATCCCATAGATCCCATAGATCCCATAGATCCCATAGATCCCATAGCTCCCATACCTGCTGGCACTGCCGGGTCCCGTCACACTGATCCCATTGATTCCTATATCTCATTGATCCCATAGATCCCATAGATCCCATAGATCCCATATCCCATAGCTCCCATACCTGCTGGCACTGCCGGGTCCCGTCACACTGATCCCATTGATTCCTATATCTCATTGATCCCATAGATCCCATAGATCCCATAGATCCCATATCCCATAGCTCCCATGCCTGCTGGCACTGCCGGGTCCCGTCACACTGATCCCATTGATTCCTAAATCTCATTGATCCCATAGATCCCATAGATCCCATATCCCATAGCTCCCATACCTGCTGGCACTGCCGGGTCCCGTCGCACTGATCCCATTGATTCCTATATCTCATTGATCCCATAGATCCCATAGATCCCATAGCTCCCATACCTGCTGGCACTGCCGGGTCCCGTCGCACTGATCCCATTGATTCCTATATCTCATTGATCCCATAGATCCCATAGATCCCATAGCTCCCATGCCTGCTGGCACTGCCGGGTCCCGTCGCACTGATCCCATTGATTCCTATATCTCATTGATCCCATCGATCCCATAGATCCCATATCCCATAGCCCCCATACCTGCTGGCACTGCCGGGTCCCGTCACACTGATCCCATTGATTCCTATATCTCATTGATCCCATCGATCCCATAGATCCCATATCCCATAGCCCCCATACCTGCTGGCACTGCCGGGTCCCGTCACACTGATCCCATTGATTCCTATATCTCATTGATCCCATAGATCCCATAGATCCCATAGATCCCATATCCCATAGCTCCCATACCTGCTGGCACTGCCGGGTCCCGTCACACTGATCCTATTGATTCCTATATCTCATTGATCCCATAGATCCCATAGATCCCATATCCCATAGCTCCCATACCTGCTGGCACTGCCGGGTCCCGTCACACTGATCCCATTGATTCCTATATCTCATTGATCCCATCGATCCCATAGATCCCATAGCCCCCATACCTGCTGGCACTGCCGGGTCCCGTCACACTGATCCCATTGATTCCTATATCTCATTGATCCCATAGATCCCATAGATCCCATATCCCATAGCTCCCATACCTGCTGGCACTGCCGGGTCCCGTCGCACTGATCCCATTGATTCCTATATCTCATTGATCCCATAGATCCCATAGATCCCATATCCCATAGCTCCCATACCTGCTGGCACTGCCAGGTCCCGTCACACTGATCCCATTGATTCCTATATCCCATAGATCCCATAGATCCCATATCCCATAGCTCCCATACCTGCTGGCACTGCCGGGTCCCGTCGCACTGATCCCATTGATTCCTATATCTCATTGATCCCATAGATCCCATAGATCCCATATCCCATAGCTCCCATACCTGCTGGCACTGCCGGGTCCCGTCACACTGATCCCATTGATTCCTATATCTCATTGATCCCATAGATCCCATAGATCCCATATCCCATAGCTCCCATACCTGCTGGCACTGCCGGGTCCCGTCACACTGATCCCATTGATTCCTAAATCTCATTGATCCCATAGATCCCATTGATCCCATAGATCCCATAGATCCCATAGCTCCCATACCTGCTGGCACTGCCGGGTCCCGTCACACTGATCCCATTGATTCCTATATCTCATTGATCCCATAGATCCCATAGATCCCATATCCCATAGCTCCCATACCTGCTGGCACTGCCGGGTCCCGTCGCACTGATCCCATTGATTCCTATATCTCATTGATCCCATAGATCCCATAGATCCCATATCCCATAGCTCCCATACCTGCTGGCACTGCCGGGTCCCGTCGCACTGATCCCATTGATTCCTATATCTCATTGATCCCATAGATCCCATAGATCCCATAGCTCCCATAGCTCCCATACCTGCTGGCACTGCCGGGTCCCGTCGCACTGATCCCATTGATTCCTATATCTCATTGATCCCATAGATCCCATAGATCCCATAGCTCCCATGCCTGCTGGCACTGCCGGGTCCCGTCACACTGATCCCATTGATTCCTATATCTCATTGATCCCATCGATCCCATAGATCCCATATCCCATAGCCCCCATACCTGCTGGCACTGCCGGGTCCCGTCACACTGATCCCATTGATTCCTATATCTCATTGATCCCATCGATCCCATAGATCCCATATCCCATAGCCCCCATACCTGCTGGCACTGCCGGGTCCCGTCACACTGATCCCATTGATTCCTATATCTCATTGATCCCATAGATCCCATAGATCCCATATCCCATAGCTCCCATACCTGCTGGCACTGCCGGGTCCCGTCACACTGATCCCATTGATTCCTATATCTCATTGATCCCATAGATCCCATAGATCCCATATCCCATAGCTCCCATACCTGCTGGCACTGCCGGGTCCCGTCGCACTGATCCCATTGATTCCTATATCTCATTGATCCCATAGATCCCATAGATCCCATATCCCATAGCTCCCATACCTGCTGGCACTGCCGGGTCCCGTCGCACTGATCCCATTGATTCCTATATCTCATTGATCCCATAGATCCCATAGATCCCATAGATCCCATATCCCATAGCTCCCATGCCTGCTGGCACTGCCGGGTCCCGTCACACTGATCCCATTGATTCCTATATCTCATTGATCCCATAGATCCCATAGATCCCATAGATCCCATATCCCATAGCCCCCATACCTGCTGGCACTGCCGGGTCCCGTCACACTGATCCCATTGATTCCTATATCTCATTGATCCCATCGATCCCATAGATCCCATATCCCATAGCCCCCATACCTGCTGGCACTGCCGGGTCCCGTCACACTGATCCCATTGATTCCTATATCTCATTGATCCCATAGATCCCATAGATCCCATATCCCATAGCTCCCATACCTGCTGGCACTGCCGGGTCCCGTCACACTGATCCCATTGATTCCTATATCTCATTGATCCCATAGATCCCATAGATCCCATATCCCATAGCTCCCATACCTGCTGGCACTGCCGGGTCCCGTCGCACTGATCCCATTGATTCCTATATCTCATTGATCCCATAGATCCCATAGATCCCATATCCCATAGCTCCCATACCTGCTGGCACTGCCGGGTCCCGTCACACTGATCCCATTGATTCCTATATCTCATTGATCCCATCGATCCCATAGATCCCATAGCCCCCATACCTGCTGGCACTGCCGGGTCCCGTCACACTGATCCCATTGATTCCTATATCTCATTGATCCCATAGATCCCATAGATCCCATATCCCATAGCTCCCATACCTGCTGGCACTGCCGGGTCCCGTCGCACTGATCCCATTGATTCCTATATCTCATTGATCCCATAGATCCCATAGATCCCATATCCCATAGCTCCCATACCTGCTGGCACTGCCAGGTCCCGTCACACTGATCCCATTGATTCCTATATCCCATAGATCCCATAGATCCCATATCCCATAGCTCCCATACCTGCTGGCACTGCCGGGTCCCGTCGCACTGATCCCATTGATTCCTATATCTCATTGATCCCATAGATCCCATAGATCCCATATCCCATAGCTCCCATACCTGCTGGCACTGCCGGGTCCCGTCACACTGATCCCATTGATTCCTATATCTCATTGATCCCATAGATCCCATAGATCCCATATCCCATAGCTCCCATACCTGCTGGCACTGCCGGGTCCCGTCACACTGATCCCATTGATTCCTAAATCTCATTGATCCCATAGATCCCATTGATCCCATAGATCCCATAGATCCCATAGCTCCCATACCTGCTGGCACTGCCGGGTCCCGTCACACTGATCCCATTGATTCCTATATCTCATTGATCCCATAGATCCCATAGATCCCATATCCCATAGCTCCCATACCTGCTGGCACTGCCGGGTCCCGTCGCACTGATCCCATTGATTCCTATATCTCATTGATCCCATAGATCCCATAGATCCCATATCCCATAGCTCCCATACCTGCTGGCACTGCCGGGTCCCGTCGCACTGATCCCATTGATTCCTATATCTCATTGATCCCATAGATCCCATAGATCCCATAGCTCCCATAGCTCCCATACCTGCTGGCACTGCCGGGTCCCGTCGCACTGATCCCATTGATTCCTATATCTCATTGATCCCATAGATCCCATAGATCCCATAGCTCCCATGCCTGCTGGCACTGCCGGGTCCCGTCACACTGATCCCATTGATTCCTATATCTCATTGATCCCATCGATCCCATAGATCCCATATCCCATAGCCCCCATACCTGCTGGCACTGCCGGGTCCCGTCACACTGATCCCATTGATTCCTATATCTCATTGATCCCATCGATCCCATAGATCCCATATCCCATAGCCCCCATACCTGCTGGCACTGCCGGGTCCCGTCACACTGATCCCATTGATTCCTATATCTCATTGATCCCATAGATCCCATAGATCCCATATCCCATAGCTCCCATACCTGCTGGCACTGCCGGGTCCCGTCACACTGATCCCATTGATTCCTATATCTCATTGATCCCATCGATCCCATAGATCCCATATCCCATAGCTCCCATACCTGCTGGCACTGCCGGGTCCCGTCACACTGATCCCATTGATTCCTATATCTCATTGATCCCATAGATCCCATAGATCCCATATCCCATAGCTCCCATACCTGCTGGCACTGCCGGGTCCCGTCGCACTGATCCCATTGATTCCTATATCTCATTGATCCCATAGATCCCATAGATCCCATATCCCATAGCTCCCATACCTGCTGGCACTGCCGGGTCCCGTCGCACTGATCCCATTGATTCCTATATCTCATTGATCCCATAGATCCCATAGATCCCATAGATCCCATATCCCATAGCTCCCATGCCTGCTGGCACTGCCGGGTCCCGTCACACTGATCCCATTGATTCCTATATCTCATTGATCCCATCGATCCCATAGATCCCATAGATCCCATATCCCATAGCCCCCATACCTGCTGGCACTGCCGGGTCCCGTCACACTGATCCCATTGATTCCTATATCTCATTGATCCCATAGATCCCATAGATCCCATATCCCATAGCTCCCATACCTGCTGGCACTGCCGGGTCCCGTCACACTGATCCCATTGATTCCTATATCTCATTGATCCCATAGATCCCATAGATCCCATATCCCATAGCTCCCATACCTGCTGGCACTGCCGGGTCCCGTCGCACTGATCCCATTGATTCCTATATCTCATTGATCCCATAGATCCCATAGATCCCATATCCCATAGCTCCCATACCTGCTGGCACTGCCGGGTCCCGTCACACTGATCCCATTGATTCCTATATCTCATTGATCCCATAGATCCCATAGATCCCATATCCCATAGCTCCCATACCTGCTGGCACTGCCGGGTCCCGTCACACTGATCCCATTGATTCCTAAATCTCATTGATCCCATAGATCCCATAGATCCCATAGATCCCATAGCTCCCATACCTGCTGGCACTGCCGGGTCCCGTCACACTGATCCCATTGATTCCTATATCTCATTGATCCCATAGATCCCATAGATCCCATAGATCCCATATCCCATAGATCCCATGCCTGCTGGCACTGCCGGGTCCCGTCACACTGATCCCATTGATTCCTATATCTCATTGATCCCATAGATCCCATAGATCCCATATCCCATAGCTCCCATACCTGCTGGCACTGCCGGGTCCCGTCGCACTGATCCCATTGATTCCTATATCTCATTGATCCCATAGATCCCATTGATCCCATAGATCCCATAGCTCCCATACCTGCTGGCACTGCCGGGTCCCGTGGCACTGATCCCATTGATTCCTATATCTCATTGATCCCATAGATCCCATAGATCCCATAGCTCCCATGCCTGCTGGCACTGCCGGGTCCCGTCACACTGATCCCATTGATTCCTATATCTCATTGATCCCATCGATCCCATAGATCCCATATCCCATAGCCCCCATACCTGCTGGCACTGCCGGGTCCCGTCACACTGATCCCATTGATTCCTATATCTCATTGATCCCATCGATCCCATAGATCCCATATCCCATAGCCCCCATACCTGCTGGCACTGCCGGGTCCCGTCACACTGATCCCATTGATTCCTATATCTCATTGATCCCATAGATCCCATAGATCCCATATCCCATAGCTCCCATACCTGCTGGCACTGCCGGGTCCCGTCACACTGATCCCATTGATTCCTATATCTCATTGATCCCATCGATCCCATAGATCCCATATCCCATAGCTCCCATACCTGCTGGCACTGCCGGGTCCCGTCGCACTGATCCCATTGATTCCTATATCTCATTGATCCCATAGATCCCATAGATCCCATATCCCATAGCTCCCATACCTGCTGGCACTGCCGGGTCCCGTCGCACTGATCCCATTGATTCCTATATCTCATTGATCCCATTGATCCCATCGATCCCATATCCCATAGCTCCCATACCTGCTGGCAATGCCGGGTCCCGTCGCACTGATCCCATTGATTCCTATATCTCATTGATCCCATAGATCCCATAGATCCCATATCCCATAGCTCCCATACCTGCTGGCACTGCCAGGTCCCGTCACACTGATCCCATTGATTCCTATATCCCATAGATCCCATAGATCCCATATCCCATAGCTCCCATACCTGCTGGCACTGCCGGGTCCCGTCACACTGATCCCATTGATTCCTATATCTCATTGATCCCATAGATCCCATAGATCCCATATCCCATAGCTCCCATACCTGCTGGCACTGCCGGGTCCCGTCACACTGATCCCATTGATTCCTATATCTCATTGATCCCATAGATCCCATAGATCCCATATCCCATAGCTCCCATACCTGCTGGCACTGCCGGGTCCCGTCACACTGATCCCATTGATTCCTATATCTCATTGATCCCATAGATCCCATAGATCCCATAGATCCCATAGATCCCATAGCTCCCATGCCTGCTGGCACTGCCGGGTCCCGTCACACTGATCCCATTGATTCCTATATCTCATTGATCCCATAGATCCCATAGATCCCATATCCCATAGCTCCCATACCTGCTGGCACTGCCGGGTCCCGTCGCACTGATCCCATTGATTCCTATATCTCATTGATCCCATAGATCCCATAGATCCCATATCCCATAGCTCCCATACCTGCTGGCACTGCCGGGTCCCGTCGCACTGATCCCATTGATTCCTATATCTCATTGATCCCATAGATCCCATAGATCCCATAGCTCCCATACCTGCTGGCACTGCCGGGTCCCGTCGCACTGATCCCATTGATTCCTATATCTCATTGATCCCATAGATCCCATAGATCCCATAGCTCCCATGCCTGCTGGCACTGCCGGGTCCCGTCACACTGATCCCATTGATTCCTATATCTCATTGATCCCATAGATCCCATAGATCCCATAGATCCCATAGCCCCCATACCTGCTGGCACTGCCGGGTCCCGTCACACTGATCCCATTGATTCCTATATCTCATTGATCCCATCGATCCCATAGATCCCATATCCCATAGCTCCCATACCTGCTGGCACTGCCGGGTCCCGTCACACTGATCCCATTGATTCCTATATCTCATTGATCCCATAGATCCCATAGATCCCATATCCCATAGCTCCCATACCTGCTGGCACTGCCGGGTCCCGTCACACTGATCCCATTGATTCCTATATCTCATTGATCCCATCGATCCCATAGATCCCATAGCCCCCATACCTGCTGGCACTGCCGGGTCCCGTCACACTGATCCCATTGATTCCTATATCTCATTGATCCCATAGATCCCATATCCCATAGCTCCCATACCTGCTGGCACTGCCGGGTCCCGTCGCACTGATCCCATTGATTCCTATATCTCATTGATCCCATAGATCCCATAGATCCCATATCCCATAGCTCCCATACCTGCTGGCACTGCCAGGTCCCGTCACACTGATCCCATTGATTCCTATATCCCATAGATCCCATAGATCCCATATCCCATAGCTCCCATACCTGCTGGCACTGCCGGGTCCCGTCGCACTGATCCCATTGATTCCTATATCTCATTGATCCCATAGATCCCATAGATCCCATATCCCATAGCTCCCATACCTGCTGGCACTGCCGGGTCCCGTCACACTGATCCCATTGATTCCTATATCTCATTGATCCCATAGATCCCATAGATCCCATATCCCATAGCTCCCATACCTGCTGGCACTGCCGGGTCCCGTCACACTGATCCCATTGATTCCTAAATCTCATTGATCCCATAGATCCCATAGATCCCATAGATCCCATAGATCCCATAGCTCCCATACCTGCTGGCACTGCCGGGTCCCGTCACACTGATCCCATTGATTCCTATATCTCATTGATCCCATAGATCCCATAGATCCCATATCCCATAGCTCCCATACCTGCTGGCACTGCCGGGTCCCGTCACACTGATCCCATTGATTCCTATATCTCATTGATCCCATAGATCCCATAGATCCCATAGATCCCATATCCCATAGCTCCCATGCCTGCTGGCACTGCCGGGTCCCGTCACACTGATCCCATTGATTCCTATATCTCATTGATCCCATAGATCCCATAGATCCCATATCCCATAGCTCCCATACCTGCTGGCACTGCCGGGTCCCGTCGCACTGATCCCATTGATTCCTATATCTCATTGATCCCATAGATCCCATAGATCCCATATCCCATAGCTCCCATACCTGCTGGCACTGCCGGGTCCCGTCGCACTGATCCCATTGATTCCTACATCTCATTGATCCCATAGATCCCATATCCCATAGCCCCCATACCTGCTGGCACTGCCGGGTCCCGTCGCACTGATCCCATTGATTCCTATATCTCATTGATCCCATAGATCCCATAGATCCCATAGCTCCCATACCTGCTGGCACTGCCGGGTCCCGTCGCACTGATCCCATTGATTCCTATATCTCATTGATCCCATAGATCCCATAGATCCCATATCCCATAGCTCCCATACCTGCTGGCACTGCCGGGTCCCGTCGCACTGATCCCATTGATTCCTATATCTCATAGATCCCATAGATCCCATAGATCCCATAGCTCCCATACCTGCTGGCACTGCCGGGTCCCGTCACACTGATCCCATTGATTCCTATATCTCATTGATCCCATAGATCCCATAGATCCCATATCCCATAGCTCCCATACCTGCTGGCACTGCCGGGTCCCGTCGCACTGATCCCATTGATTCCTATATCTCATAGATCCCATAGATCCCATAGATCCCATAGCTCCCATACCTGCTGGCACTGCCGGGTCCCGTCGCACTGATCCCATTGATTCCTATATCTCATTGATCCCATAGATCCCATAGATCCCATAGCCCCCATACCTGCTGGCACTGCCGGGTCCCGTCACACTGATCCCATTGATTCCTATATCTCATTGATCCCATAGATCCCATAGATCCCATATCCCATAGCCCCCATACCTGCTGGCACTGCCGGGTCCCGTCACACTGATCCCATTGATTCCTATATCTCATTGATCCCATAGATCCCATAGATCCCATAGATCCCATACCTGCTGGCACTGCCGGGTCCCGTCGCACTGATCCCATTGATTCCTATATCTCATTGATCCCATAGATCCCATAGATCCCATATCCCATAGCCCCCATACCTGCTGGCACTGCCGGGTCCCGTCACACTGATCCCATTGATTCCTATATCTCATTGATCCCATAGATCCCATAGATCCCATAGCTCCCATACCTGCTGGCACTGCCGGGTCCCGTCGCGCTCCCTCTGCAGCCGCCGCAGCTCGGCGGGGTCGGGGCGGTGCCCCCCGGGCACACGGTACCCCTCGGGCCGGGGGGCGCTGCACATCTCACAGCCCGGCCGGGTGGGCTTGTTCAGGAACGTGCACTGGGGGCATGGCCAGCCCTGGGATTGGGAATGGGATTGGGAATTAATGGGATTGGGGATTATCGGGATTGGGAATTAATGGGATTGGGATTGGGAATTAACGTGTTTGGGATTGGGAACAGGGCACATCTCACAGCCCGGCCGGGTGGGCTTGTTCAGGAACGTGCACCAGGGGCACAGCCAGCCCTGGGATTTGGAACGGGATTGGGAATTATTGGGATTGGGATTGGGAATTATTGGGATTGGGAACGGGGCACATCTCACAGCCGAGCTGGGTGAGCTCGTTCAGGAACGTGCACCGCAGGCACGGCCAGCCCTGGGAATGGGAATGGGAATGGGATTGGGAACAGGATTTGGGCTGTGGGCACAGCCAGCCTGCCTGGGAATGGGAACAGGATTGGGAATGGGATTGAGAAGGTGGCTGGGGGCATGGCCAGCCTGCCTGGGAATGGGAACGGGATTGGGATTGGGAATGGGATTGGGAACAGGAACAGGGCACATCTCACAGCCCGGTCAGGTGTGGGTGGGCAGTGCCTGGGGGCTGTGTCCACCCTGAAACGCTGGGACTGGGATCAGGGATTGGAATCAGGATGGGGATCAGGGATGGGGATCAGGGATGGGGATCAGGACAGGACCCCCCCTCCCCCCCCGTACCTGCTCAGGTGAGGGTGGGCGGGGCTCAGGGCCCGTGGGCGGGGTCCCCGCGCTGTCCCAGAGCTGCAGCGAGTCCAGGTGATCCCGGATGTCCCCGATGTCCATCCGCTCCGGGGGCTCCTCGGGGACACGGCCTGGGGACAGCCGGACACGGGAGGAAGGAGATGGAGAAAAGAGAAGGAAGGAACAGGAGCAGGTGGAGGAGGATGATGAAGAAGGAGCAGGATGATGAAAGACAAACAGGAATAGTGTGAGGATGAGGAGGAAGGAACAGGATGAGGAAGCAAGAGGAGCAGGAGCAAGATGAGGGTGAGGAGGAAGGGACAGGAGGATGGTGACAAAGGCTCTGTCAGCCGTACCTGCGCCAGGTAAGGAAAGTGCAGGAGCAGCAGGATGAGAAACAAGCAGGAGCAGGAGTAGCAGGAATGAGGATGATGAAGAAGAAGCAGGAGCAAGAGCAGCAAGAGGAGAAATAAGCAAGAGCAGGATGATGAAGGAGGACAATGAGGAAGGGGCAGGAGCAGCACAATGAGAATGGTGAGAAAGGAGCAGGCTGAGGATGGTGAGGAAGGAGCAGAAGCAGGAGCAGCAGGCTGATGATGGTGAGGAAGGGGCAGCCTGAAAATGATGATGAGGAAGGGGCAGCCTGAGAATGGTGAGGAAGGAGCAGGCTGAGGATGATGATGAGGAAGGAGCAGGCTGAGGATGGTGAGGAAGGAGCAGGCTGAGGACGCTGCTGAGGAAGGAGCAGGCTGAGGATGATGAGGAAGGAGCAGGCTGAGGATGATGATGAGGAAGGAGCAGGCTGAGGATGCTGAGGAAGGAGCAGCCTGAAGACGATGATGAGGAAGGGGCAGGCTGAGGATGCTGCTGAGGAAGGAGCAGGCTGAGGACGATGATGAGGAAGGAGCAGGCTGAGGACGCTGCTGAGGAAGGAGCAGGCTGAGGACGCTGCTGAGGAAGGAGCAGGCTGAGGATGATGATGAGCAAGGACCAGGCTGAGGACGCTGCTGAGGAAGGAGCAGGCTGAGGATGCTGAGGAAGGAGCAGGCTGAGGATGATGCTGAGGAAGGAGCAGGCTGAGGATGATGAGGAAGGAGCAGGCTGAGGATGCTGAGGAAGGAGCAGGCTGAGGACGCTGCTGAGGAAGGAGCAGGCTGAGGATGATGATGAGGAAGGAGCAGGCTGAGGATGCTGAGGAAGGAGCAGGCTGAGGATGATGCTGAGGAAGGAGCAGGCTGAGGACGCTGCTGAGGAAGGAGCAGGCTGGGGATGATGCTGAGGAAGGAGCAGGCTGAGGACGCTGCTGAGGAAGGAGCAGGCTGAGGACGCTGCTGAGGAAGGAGCAGGCTGAGGATGATGCTGAGGAAGGAGCAGGCTGAGGACGATGATGAGGAAGGAGCAGGCTGAGGATGATGATGAGCAAGGACCAGGCTGAGGACGCTGCTGAGGAAGGAGCAGGCTGAGGATGATGCTGAGGAAGGAGCAGGCTGAGGACGCTGCTGAGGAAGGAGCAGGCTGAGGATGATGCTGAGGAAGGAGCAGGCTGAGGACGATGATGAGGAAGTATCAGGGTGAGGACGCTGCTGAGGAAGGAGCAGGCTGAGGACGATGATGAGGAAGGAGCAGGCTGAGGACGATGATGAGGAAGGAGCAGGCTGAGGACGCTGCTGAGGAAGGAGCAGGCTGAGGACGATGATGAGGAAGGAGCAGGCTGAGGACGCTGCTGAGGAAGGAGCAGGCTGAGGACGATGATGAGGAAGGAGCAGGCTGAGGACGCTGCTGAGGAAGGAGCAGGCTGAGGACGATGATGAGCAAGGAGCAGGCTGAGGACGCTGCTGAGGAAGTATCAGGCTGAGGACGCTGCTGAGGAAGGAGCAGGCTGAGGATGATGATGAGGAAGAAGCAGGCTGAGGACGCTGCTGAGGAAGGCTCCAGCCCCGTACCTGCTCCAGGTGCTCCATCCCCGTGTCCCTCCCCGTCCCCGTGCAGCCCCGCGGCGCGCAGCAGCTCCTGCGCCTGCAGCTCCCGCTGCCGCTCGGGGCCCGCCGGGGCCGGGGCCGCTCCCGGGGCCGGGGCCGCTCCCGGGGCCGCTCCCGGCGCTGCTCCCGGTGCCGGGGCCGGTTCCGGCGGCGGCCGTGCCGAGAGGAGGAAGAGGAAGGCGGGGTCGCCGTCGCGGCGGATGCCGTAGGAGGCCAGGCTGCGCCCGTCCCGGCACAGGCTCTGCCCGATGATCCAGCGCTGCGCCGAGGGGGGGAACCCGTACTCGCGGAACACCTGGGGATCGGGGGGGATCACACGGGATCGGGGGGATCCTATGGGATCAGGGGGAACCCGTACTCGCGGAACACCTGGGGATCGGGGGGGATCACACCTGGGGATCGGGGGGGATCACACGGGATCGGGGGGGATCACACGGGATCGGGGGGATCCTATGGGATCAGGGGGAACCCGTACTCGTGGAACACCTGGGGATCAGGGGGGATCACACGGGATCGGGGGGATCCTATGGGATCAGGGGGATCCTATGGGATCAGGGGGAACCTGTACACCCAAAACATCTGCGGGGACAGGGATCCTATGGGATTGGGGGCACAAGGGGAACCTGTACCCATGGAACACCTGGGGGATCAGAGGGGATCTGGCGGGAACCTGTACTTGTGGAACACCTGGGGATCGGGGGGGATCACACGGGATCAGGGGGATCCTATGGGATCAGGGGGAACCTGTACACCCAAAACATCTGCGGGGACAGGGATCCTATGGGATTGGGGGCACAAGGGGAACCTGTACCCATGGAACACCTGAGGGATCAGAGGGGATCGGGGGGATCCTATGGGATCTGGGGGGAACCTGTACTTGTGGAACACCTGGGGATGAGGGGGGATCATATGGGATCAGGGGGATCCTATGGGTTCAGAGGGAACCTGTACACCCAAAACACCTGCGGGGATCAGGGGGATCCTATGGGATTGGGGGCACAAGGGAACCTGTACCTGTGGAACACCTGGGGGATCAGGGGGGGATCCTATGGGATCAGGGAGGATCAGGGGGAACCCGGACTCATGGAACACCTGGAGGATCAGGGATCGCAAGGGATTGGCGGGGATCCCATGGGGGATCCTGGGAGATCCCAGGGAGATCCTGGGGGATCCTGAGGGAACCCTGGGCAGATGCTGGGGGAGATCCTGGGGAGAGCCTGGGGGCAATCCCAGGGGACATCCTGGGGGAGATCCCAGGGGAGCTCCCAGACAAAAACCCCAGGGGAGATCCCAGATGGGATCCCAGGTAAAACCCCAGGTGAGCCCTGGGTTAGATCCGGGGGAGATCCCAGATGGGATCCCAGGTAAAACCCCAGGTGAGATCCCAGGTGAGCCCTGGGTTAGATCCGGGGGAGATCCCAGATGGGATCCCAGGTAAAACCCCAGGTGAGACCCAGGTGAGCCCTGGGTTAGATCCGGGGGAGATCCCAGATGGGATCCCAGGTAAAACCCCAGGTGAGACCCAGGTGAGCCCTGGGTTAGATCCGGGGGAGATCCCAGATGGGATCCCAGGTAAAACCCCAGGTGAGATCCCAGGTGAGCCCTGGGTTAGATCCGGGGGAGATCCCAGATGGGATCCCAGGTAAAACCCCAGGTGAGACCCAGGTGAGCCCTGGGTTAGAGCTGGGAGAGATCCCAGATGGGATCCCAGGTAAAACCCCAGGTGAGATCCCAGGTGAGCCCTGGGTTAGATCCGGGGGAGATCCCAGATGGGATCCCAGGTAAAACCCCAGGTGAGATCCCAGGTGACACCCCAGGGATCCTGGCCCCGCAGAGCAGGGGCTGGCCTGGCTCCCAGGTGACCCCATTCCCCCCATTCCCCCCAGGTGACCCCAGGTGATCCTGGATGACCCCAGGTGGCCCCGGATGACCCAAGCTGACCCCTGGGTGACCCCAGGTGGCCCCAGGTGTCCGTACCTGCTCCTTGAGGGTGCCGATGGTGATGTGGGGCTGCACCCGCAGGGTGATGCTGGCCGAGGATGTGGCGTCCTCCACTCCCACCGGCATGCTGGGATATATGGGATATATGAAATATATGGGATATATGAGATATATGGATATGGGATATATGGGGTATATGGGATGTATGGGATATATGGGATGTATGGGATATATGGGATATATGGGATTTAGGATATGGGATATATGGGATATATGGGATTGGGGTGTGGGGTGTGGGGTGTGGGTACGGCATGTTGGGAACCAGGGGGAGAGATAATGGGATTTGGGATATATGGGGTATATGGGATGTATGGGATATATGGGATATATGGGATATATGGATATGGGATATATGGGGTATATGGGATGTATGGGATATATGGGATATATGGGATATATGGATATGAGATATATGGGATATATGGGATGTATGGGATATATGGGATATATGGGATATATGGGATATATGGATATGAGATATATGGGATATATGGGATATATGGGATATATGGGATATATGGGATATATGGGATATATGGGATTGGGGTGTGGGGTGTGGGGTGTGGGTACGGCATGTTGGGAACCAGGGGGAGAGACAATGGGATATATGGGATTGGGGTTTGGGGTGTGGGATATGGTATATGGAATATGGGATTGGTTTGTGGGGTGTGGGTACGGCATGCTGGGAACCAGGGGGAGAGACATAACGGGATATATGGGGTTTGGAGTATGGGGTTTGGGATTTGGGATATGGGATTGGTGTTTGGGATACAGCATGCTGGGAATGGGGCAGAGATAATGGGATATATGGGATATATGGGATAATGGGATATGGGATTTGGGATATGGGATTGGGGTTTGGGATTGGGGGTGTGGGGTTTGGGGTTTAGGTATGGCATGCTGGGAAGGGGGAGAGACATAATGGGATTGGGGTTTGGGATTGGGGTTTGGAGATTGGGATTGGGGTACGGCATGCTGGGAACCGGGAGAGATAATGGGATATGGGATATGGGATATGGGATATGGGGTTGGGGTTTGGGGTTTGGCATGCTGGGAACATGGGAGGTAAGGGGATGACGTTGATGAGGAAGGCAGGGGCAGAGGATGAGGATGAAGATGAGGGCAAGGGCGATGATGATGACGAGGATGAGAAAGGCAGTGGGTGGGGATGAGGATGACAATGAGGGTGATGAGGATGGGGAAGGCAGGGGCAGAGAATGAACGTGAGGATGAGGATGACGATGATGAGGAAGGCAGACGGGGATAAGGATGATGACAATGAGGAAGGCAGAGGATGAGGATGATGAGGAAGGCAGGGGCAGAGAACGGGGAGACAAGGATGACAATAATGAGGAGGAAGACAGAGCATGAGGATGAGGGAGATGAGGATGAGGAAGGCAGAGGACAGGGATGAGGATGACAATGAGGATGATGATGATGCTGAGGAAGGCAGAGCATGGGGATGAGGGTAATGAGGATGATGAGGATGAGGATGAGGATGATGAGAAAGGTAGAGAAAAGGGGATGAGGATGACAATGATGAGGGTGGTGAGGATGAGGAAGGCAGAGGACAGGGATGAGGATGACAATGATGAGGATGATGACGATGCTGCTGAGGAAGGCCGAGCATGGGGATGAGGATGATGGGAATGAGGATAATGAGGATGAGGAAGGCAGAGGCAGAGGACGGGGATGAGGATGACAATGATGAGGGTGGTGAGGATGAGGAAGGCAGAGGAGAGGGATGAGGATGACAATGATGAGGATGACAATGATGAGGATGATGAGGGTGATGAAGAAGGCAGAGGACGGGGATGAGGATGACAATGATGAGGATGATGAGGGTGATGAAGAAGGCAGAGGAGGGGGATGAGGATGACAATGATGAGGATGATGAGGATGATGAAGAAGGCAGAGGATGGGGATGAGGATGACAATGATGAGGATGACAATGATGAGGATGATGAGGATGATGAAGAAGGCAGAGGATGGGGATGAGGATGACAATGATGAGGATGACAATGATGAGGATGATGAGGATGATGAAGAAGGCAGAGGACGGGGATGAGGATGACAATGATGAGGATGATGAGGGTGATGAAGAAGGCAGAGGATGGGGATGAGGATGACAATGATGAGGATGATGAGGATGATGAAGAAGGCAGAGGAGGGGGATGAGGATGACAATGATGAGGATGATGAGGATGATGAAGAAGGCAGAGGAGGGGGATGAGGATGACAATGATGAGGATGATGAGGGTGATGAAGAAGGCAGAGGATGGGGATGAGGATGACAATGATGAGGATGATGAGGATGATGAAGAAGGCAGAGGACGAGGATGACGAGGATGAGGAAGGCAGGGCCAGCGCACAGGGGTGAGGATGACGATGAGGATGGTGATGCTGAGGAAGGCACGGCAGGCTCCCCACCTGAGGTGGCCCCCGGGCGCGTCCCTGTGGCGCAGGCTCACGCTCAGCTCCGCGTGCCGCCGGGCCAGCGCCACCGCGCTCTGCGCTGCCACCGCCTCGTCCCCAAAGGTGATGGCCTCGGCCAGCCGCAGGGCCAGCTCCTCTGGGGACATGGGGACACGGGGATGGCACCCAGAGCGGGCATGGGGACACACAGGGACACACAGGGACACACAGGGACACACAGGGGACACACAGGGACACACAGGGACACACAGGGGACACACAGGGGACACAGGGACACACAGGGACACACAGGGACACAGGGACACACAGGGGACACAGGGACACACAGGGGACACACAGGGGACACACAGGGGACACACAGGAACACACAGGGACACACAGGGGACACAGGGGACACAGGGACACACAGGGACACACAGGGATGGCACTCAGAGCCCACAGAGAGCATGGGGACACACAGGGACACACAGGGGACACACGGGGACACACAGGGGACACATGGGGACATGGGGATGGCACCCAGAGCGGGCATGGGGACACACAGGGGACACACAGGGACATGGGGATGGCACCCAGAGCGGGCATGGGGACACACAGGGGACACACAGGGGACACATGGGGACACGGGGATGGCACCCAGAGCGGGCATGGGGACACACAGGGGACACACAGGGACATGGGGATGGCACCCAGAGCGGGCATGGGGACACACAGGGGACACACAGGGGACACATGGGGACACGGGGATGGCACCCAGAGCGGGCATGGGGACACACAGGGACACACAGGGACACACAGGGGACACACAGGGACACACAGGGACACACAGGGGACACAGGGACACACAGGGGACACACAGGGACATGGGGATGGCACCCAGAGCGGGCATGGGGACACACAGGGACACACAGGGACACACAGGGACACACAGGGACACACAGGGGACACAGGGACATGGGGATGGCACCCAGAGCGGGCATGGGGACACACAGGGACACAGGGACACACAGGGACACACAGGGGACACATGGGGACACGGGGATGGCACCCAGAGCGGGCATGGGGACACACAGGAGACACACAGGGGACACAGGGACACACAGGGGACACACAGGGGACACAGGGACACACAGGGATGGCACTCAGAGCCCACAGAGAGCATGGGGACACACAGGGACACACAGGGGACACATGGGGACACGGGGATGGCACCCAGAGCGGGCATGGGGACACACAGGGACACACAGGGGACACATGGGGACACGGGGATGGCACCCAGAGCGGGCATGGGGACACATGGGGGACACTGGGAACACTGGGGGTGACACCCCCAACCCCTCAGAGTGGGCATGGGGACACCAGGGTGACACTGCAGGGTGGCACCCCCAGCCCCGGGGCAGGACTGGCCCAGCCCAGGGACACCATGGGGACACCGTGGGGACACCGTGGGGACAGGAGGTGACCCCAGGGGAGGTTCCGGGGGGATTGCAGGGAATGTCCCCCTGGGAAGGGCTGTCCCCCCGCCATCCCTGCGCAGGTGGCACTTGGGGACAGGCTCAGGTGGCCCTGGTGTGTCCCACCCTAAGTTCCTGGCATGTCCCTGGCGTGTCCCAGCCCAGTCCCCGTGTCACCTGTCTGGGCCAGCTCCAGGACCTGCGCCTCCTCCGCGTCCTGCTCGGGACCCTCGGCGGGTGGCACCAGCGATGTCCCCGTGGGCGGTGGCACCAGAGATGTCCCCGCGGGCGGTGGCACCAGCGATGTCCCCGTGGTGTCGCCCTCGGCGGCTGCGGGAGCACGGCAGGGACGGGGCTGTCGCTGCTGTCCCCACTCTTCCCACTGGCACTACTGTGCCCCGTCCCCAGTGTCCTCAGTGTCCGCCAATGTCCCCCCAGTGTCCCCAATGTGCCCAGTGTCCCCAATGTCCCCTCAGTGTCCCCAATGTCCCCCCAGTGTCCCCAATGTCCCCTCAGTGTCCCCAATGTCTCCCCAGTGTCCCCAATGTGCCCAGTGTCCCCAATGTCCCCAATGTCCCCTCAGTGTCCGCCAATGTCCCCCCAGTGTCCCCAATGTGCCCAGTGTCCCCAATGTCCCCTCAGTGTCCCCAATGTCCCCCCAGTGTCCCCAATGTCCCCCCAGTGTCCCCAATGTGCCCAGTGTCCCCAATGTCCCCCCAGTGTCCCCACTGTCTCCAATCCCCCCAATGTCCCCAATCCCCACAGTGTCCCTCAATGTCCCCAATGTCCCAATGTCACCAGGGTCCCTGATGTCCTGATGTCCCCCCATCCCCAATGTCCCCAGTGTCCCCAATGTCCCCCCAGTGTCCCCATATCCCCAATCCCCCCAATGTCCCCCCAGTGTCCCCATATCCCCAATGTCCCCAGTGTCCCAAATGTCCCTCCAGTGTCCCCAGTGTCCCCAATGTCTCCAGTGTCCCCATGTCCTTGTCCCACCTCTGCATGCCTCCCTGAGGGAGCTGCTCAGCACCATGTCCCCAATGTCCCCAGTGTCCCCAATGTCCCCAATCCCCCCAGTGTCCCCGATGTCCCCAGTGCCCCCAATGTCCCCAATCTCCCCAATGTCCCCAGTATCTCCAATCCCCCCAATGTCCCCAATGTCCCCCCAGTGTCCCCATATCCCCAACGTCCCCATATCCCCAATCCCCCCAATGTCCCCAATGTCCCCCCAGTGTCCCCAGTATCCCCCCAGTGTCCCCATGTCCCTGTCCCACCTCTGCGTGCCTCCCTGAGGGAGCTGCTCAGCACCGTGTCCCCAATGTCCCCCCAGTATCCTCAATCTCCCCAATGTCCCCCCAGCGTCCCCATATCCCAAATCCCCCCAATGTCCCCCCAGTGTCCCCAGTGTCCCCAGTGTCCCCAGTGTCCCCATGTCCCTGTCCCACCTCTCCGTGCCTCCCTGAGGGAGCTGCTCAGCACCGTCCACCACTGCTGGGCCTCACGCTCCTCGGGGAACCGCAGCGCCACCACCTCCTGTGCCACTGTCCCCGATGGTGTCCCTGCTGGTGTCCCCAGCGCTGTCCCCGCTGGTGTCCCCAGCGCTGTCCCTGCTGGTGTCCCCAGCGCTGGCAGCTGCAGCTCGTGGCTGGCGGGGCCACACACGCGGTAGGAAACGTCCCGCAGGTCACACTCTGCCAGGGGCTGGGGACAACGGGGAACAAGGGCAGAGGGGACAGGGATGGGACAGGGACAGGGAGGGGGATGGGGACAGGAGAGGGACAGGGACAGGAGGAGACAGGGACAGGGATGGGGACAGGAATGGGACAGAAAGGGACAGGGACAGGGATGGGGACAGGAGGGGACAGGAACAAGGATGGGACAGGGATGGGGACAGGGATGGGAAAAGATGGGACAGGGATGGGACAGGGATAGGGATGGGACAAGGACAGGGACAGGGACACAGAGACAGGGATGGGATAGGGACAGGGATGAGGACAGGAATGGGACAGAAGGGGACAGGGATGGGACAAGGACAAGGATGGGACAGGGGTGGCGGACAGGGACAGGGATGAGGACAGGAATGGGACAGAAGGGGACAGGGATGGGACAAGGACAAGGATGTGACAGGGATGGCGGACAGGGACAGGGATGGGGACAGGGACAGGGAAAGAAAGGGACAGGGATGGGACAGAAAGGGACAGGGATGGGACAGAAGGGGACATGAACAGGAGAGGAACAGAGATGGGGACAGGTGTGGGGTCACCATGGGGTCACCACAGGCTCGGGTCACCCCCTGATGCACTGGGAGAGCCCGGTCACCCCTGGGGTCCCCTGGTTACCCATGGTCACCCCTGGGGTCCCCTGGTCACCCCTTTGAGTGCTCTGGTCACCCTTGGGACACTTTGGGTGCCCTCAGACCACCCTCAGGGTGCCCCTGGCCACTTTGGAAGGGTTCTGCTCACTTTTGGGGTGCCCTGAGCCTCTCACTGTCCCTGTCTCTTGTCCCTGGCTGGGGGTGACACGGGACAATCCCAGGGTTCCCCCCCTTCCCAAACCTCCCAGGACTCCCCAAACCCCGGGACCCTCCAGGGACCCCCTGGCCCCTCGGGGGGAGACAATCCCAGGGGACAATCCCTGGGGACAATCCCAGGGGGACAATCCCGGGTAATTCCCATGGGGACAATCCCAGGGGGACAATCCCAGGGGGACAATCCCGGGTCATTACCATGGGGACAATACACGGGGGAGAATCACATGGGGACAATCCCGGGGACAATCCCTGGGGACAATCCCAGGGGGACAATCACGGGTCCCCAATCCCGGATCCCCCCCAGGACAAGCCCGGTTCCGCCACCGTTCCCTCCGGGCTCTGGGGCCGCGCCCCCCACCCCCCCCCCATTTCCCCGCCCCCTCCCCTCCCCCCGACCCCCGGGGCGCCCCCCGGGCCCCTCCCCCGCCCCCTCCCCTTCCCCTCACCGCGCCGCCCCCCGCCTCCGCCCGCCGCAGCGCCAGGCGGAAGCGGCGCCGCCCGTCGGCTCCCGGTTGCACGCTGAGCTGCAGGCGGAGCGCGGCGCCGGCGGCGGGCAGCAGGCGGCAGGGCGCGGCCAGCTCGGCCCGGGCCGCCATCAGCACCGTGGCAAAGGCGGCGGCGGCCGGGCCGGGCCCGGGCGCTCCGGGCGCCGCCATGGCGGCCCCGCCACTTCCGGCCTCCCGCCCGCGCGGTCCGGTCGACAACGGGGTCCCCTCCGGGGGAGCGGGCGGGAAACGCGGCGGAGCGCGCGGGAGTTCCGGGGGAGGAGCGTTCCGTCGTGGCCACGCCCATGGCCGCGCCCTCCCGGCCACGCCCCGCTGTGATTGACAGGCCCTCCCCCCGTCTTTGTCCGCGCCAGCCAATAGGAGAGCCGAGCGCCCCCGCGGTGGGTGGGGCCGCGGGCTCTGCGCGGATTGACGTTGGTGTCAGCCAATGAAAGGCGGGCATGGCGGTGATTGACGGGTATTGTCGCCAATGGAATCGCGGGCCGCGGGCGCCTTTCGGGCAGGGCGGGCGCGGGCGGGGCGGTGCCGCCGCTGTTGCCGTCCGGTGCCGCAGGAGAAGGTCGCCCGCTCGCTCGCTCGCTCCGGGGGACTCCCAGGATCTCGCTCAGCCGCTCGCACCGTCCCGAGCACTCGGGGACATGTCGAGGTGGGCGGAGGCCCGGTGGGCCGGCGCCAGACGGCGGACGGCGGCCGCGGCACACGCGCCCTCCTCGAGCTTTCCCCGGAGACGCCTCCCTTTACACGCGCCCCGAGCCTGAAGGCGCTGCCACGGCGAAGAGGCACCGATAGGTAGCAGGACGCACCGGTAAGCCCGCTCGGCCCGCCGCCCCTTCCTCTGCGCGCCCACCAGCCGCGCGGACTACAACTCCCAGCATGCCTCGCGCCACCCAGGCGCGGCTTTGCACCGCGCGCAGCCGCGGGGCAGGATGGGAGCAGTAGTCCAGCAATGGCTTAGCTGCGCCGTTCGCGCGGAGCATGGCGGGAGCCGTAGTCCGCCAATGGATCGCGGCTGTGTTCCGCGCGGGGCATGCCGGGAGCTGTAGTCCAGCGCGCGGTGCACGCCGGGACACCACTTCCTGTGGCGCCGCCCGGGACTGGGGCAGACTTTTCCGCGTCCTTTTCCCGCTTTTTTTTCTCCTTTTCCTTCTTTTTTCCCTTCTCTTGTTCTTCCTCTTCCCCCTCTGCTTCTCCCCCTCCGCCTGTCACCATTTCCCACTTTGCGGTGCCGCTGCCAGCTCCGCTTGAAGCTCCTCTTCCTCCTCCTCCACTTCCTCTTCCTCCTCCTTTCGTTTTCCCTTTCTGTTGTTTTTTCATTTTTCCCTTTCCCGTTCCCATTCCCATTCCCATTTCTGAATTTCCTTTCTTTTCCCCTTTCCCATTTCTTCAGTTTTTCCCTCTTTCCCCTTTCCCTTTCCCATTTCCACTCCCATTTTTGCGTTTCCCCTTTCCCATTTCTGCATTTCCCCTTTTCCTACTTCTGAATTTTCCCCTTTCTCGTTTTCCTTTCCCCCTTCCCATTTCTGCATTTCTGCCTTTCTTATTTCCACTCTCATTTCTGCATTTTCTCTCTTTTTCCCTTTCCGTTTTTTGTATTTTCTTTTTCCCTTTCCCATTCCCATTTCTGTATTTCCCTTTCCCGTTCCTGCGTTTTCCGCTCCCTCTCCCTCCCCAGTTTCCCACTCCCAGAAAATTCACGCTCCCCATTCCCTCCCCGCTGTCTCTGGGGCTCAGCTGCTGCACGGGGGGAGCTGCACCGGGGATCTCGGGAGGCTGCACCACCGGGAATTTCCCCGGGAATTTCCCCTGGAGGGGAGGATGAAGCTGCTGGAGAACTCCAGCTTCGAGGCCATCAACTCCCAGCTGACCGTGGAGACCGGAGACGCCCACATCATCGGCAGGTCAGCGGGATGGGCAGCGCTGGGAACCCGGGAATGCTGGGAATCTGGGAATTCTGTCCTGAGAATCTGGGAATGCTGCCCTGGGAATCTGGGAATGCTGGGCCCCTGGGAATCTGGGAATGCTGGGCCCCTGAAACCTGGGAATCGGGGAATGCTGGCCCTGGGAATCTGGGAATGCTGCTCCCCTCGGAATCTGGGAATTCTGTCCTTGGGAATCTGGGAATGCTGGGCCCCTGAAACCTGGGAATCTGGGAATTCTGTCCTGGGAATCTGGGAATGCTGGGCCCCTGGGAATCTGGGAATGCTGGGCCCCTGAAACCTGGGAATCTGGGAATTCTGTCCTGGGAATCTGGGAATGCTGGGCCCCTGAAACCTGGGAATGCTGCCCTGGGAATCCGGGAATGCTGGGCCCCTGGGAATCTGGAAATCTGGGAATTCTGTCCTGAGAATCTGGGAATGCTGGGCCCCTGAAACCTGGGAATGCTGCCCTGGGAATCTGGGAATGCTGGGCCCCTGGGAATCTGGGAATGCGGGGAATGCTGGGCCCCTGAAACCTGGGAATTCTGTCCTTGAGAATCTGGGAATGCTGGCCCTGGGAATACTGCCCTGGAAAAGCTCTGGGAATCTGGGAATTCTGTCCCAGGAATCTGGGAATTCTGTCCTGGGAATCTGGGAATTCTGGCCCCGGAAAAGCTCTGGGAATCTGGGAGTGCTGTTCCCGGGAACCTGGGAATGCTGTCCCTGGAAAGCCCCAGGAATCTGGGAATGCTTCCCCAGGAATCTAGGAATTCTGTCCCGGGAATATGGGAATGCTGGCCCTGGAAGTCTGGGAGTTCTGTCCTGGGAATCTGGGAACGCTGTCCCTGGAATCTGAGAATGTTGGCCCTGGAATCTGGGAATGCTGGCCCTGGAAAAGCTCTGGGAATCTGGGAGTGCTGTTCCTGGGAATCTGGGAATGCTGCCCTGGGAATCTGGGAATGCTGGCCCTGGAAGTCTGGGAATTCTGTCCTGGCAATCTGGGAATGCTGCCCTGGAAAAGCTCCGAGAATCTGGGAATGCTGGCCCCCGGAAAAGCTCTAGGAATCTGGGAATTCTGTCCTTGAGAATCTGGGAATGCTGCCCTGGGAATCTGGGAATGCTGTCCCGGGAACCTGGGAATGCTCGTCCTGGAATCTGGGAATTCTGTCCTTGAGAATCTGGGAATGCTGCCGTGGGAATCTGGGAGTTCAGTCCCGGGAATGTGGGAATGCTGGCCCTGGAAAAGCTCTGGGAATCTGGGAGTGCTGTTCCTGGGAATCTGGGAACGCTGTCCCTGGAAAGCCCCAGGAATCTGGGAATGCTGCCCTGGGAATCTGGGAATTCTGTCCCTGAAAAAGCCCTGGAAATCTGGGAATTCTGTCCCCATGAAACCTGGGAACACCAGCAACACTGGCCCTGGATTCTGGGAATTCTGTCCTCAGGAATCTGGGAATTCTGCCCTGGAAAATTTTCGGGAATCTGGGAATTCTCTCCCCGGGAATCTGGGAATGCTATCCCTGGGATCTGGGAATTTTGTCCCTGGGCACCTGGGAATCCTGCCCCATGAAACCTGGGAATTCTTTCATGGGAATCTGGGAATTCGGTCCTTGAGAATCTGGGAATGCTGCTCCTTTGAAACCCGGGAATCTGGGAATGCTGTCCCTGGGAATCTGGGAATTCTGCCCCGGGAAAAGCTCTGGGAACCTGGGAATGCTGCCCCGGGAAACCTGGCAGGGCTGTTCCTTTGAAACCCAGGAATCTGGGAATGCTGGGACAGCTATTCCAGGGCTGGAGCAGCCCTGGATTCTCCGGGAATTCCATCCCAAAAATCCCATCACAGTATTCCTTGGGAAGCCATTCCCTGTTTCCCGTCCCTGCAGCCGTTACCCCAAACCCTTCTGCAGCTCTCCCAGGAAATCCCTGGAAAAGGCTCTGGGGGGGCTCTGGGATCCCCTGGGAGGGTTTTTGGGATCCCCTGGGTGGGATTTTGGGATCCCCTGCGTGGGATTTTGGGATCTCTGGGATCCCCTGGGAGGGTCTGTGGGATCTCTGGGGTCTATGGCTGGGTTTCTGGGATCCCCTGATTGGTTTTTTTGGGATCTCTGGGATCCCACAGGATCGAGAGCTGCTCGTGCGAGCTGGCCGGGATCGACAGGGATCCCCCTGGGAGGGTTCCTGGGATCTCTGGGATTTCTGGGGGGGTTTCTGGGGTTTCTGGGGGGGTTCCTGGGATCCCTGGGATTTCTGGGAGGGTTTTTGGGATTTCTGAGTGGGTTTTTGGGATCTCTGGGAGGGTTTTTGGGGTCTCTGAGTGGGTTTTTGGGATCTTTGGGAGGGTTTTTGGGATCTCTGGGAGGGTTTTTGGGATCCCTGGGAGGGTTTCTGGGATCTCTGAGTGGGTTTTTGGGATCCCTGGGAGGGTTTTTGGGGTCTCTGAGTGGGTTTTTGGGATCCTGGGAGGGTTTTTGGGGTCTCTGAGTGGGTTTTCGGGGTCCCCGGGCAGGATCGAGAGCTACTCGTGCAAGCTGGCCGGCATCGACAAGCAGCTCTTCAAGCAGTTCTGCCAGGAGGGGCAGCCCCACGCGCTGGAGGCCCTGAGCCCGCCCCAGAGCTCCGGCCTCAGCCCCGGCAGGTGGGAATCGGGATTCTGGGAACGCTGGGAATGCTGGGAATGCTGGGAATGCTGGGATTGGGGATGCTGGGAACGCTGGGAATGCTGGGATTGGGCAAACTGGGAACACTGGGGGCCCTGAGCCCGCCCCAGAGCTCCGGCCTCAGCCCTGGCAGGTGGGAAATGGGAACACGGGGATGGGCACTGGGAACACTGGGAAACTGGGCACTGGGAAACTGGGATTGGGGGCACTGGGAAACTGGGGTGGGAACTGTAGTGGGAAACCAGGATGGGCACCGGGGTCACGGGATGGGCATTGGGATCGTGGGGTGGGTACTGGGATTGTGGGGCGGGCACTGGGATGGTGCGATCGTCACTGGGATCAGCCCCAGGATTAACCCGGGATCTCTGGGATCAGCCCCAGGATCTGCCCGGGATCTCTGGGATCAGCACTGGGATCTCTGGGATCAGCCCCAGGATCTGCCCAGGATCTCTGGGATCAGCACTGGGATCTCTGGGATCAGCCCCAGGATCAGCCCGGGATCTCTGGGATCAGCACTGGGATCTCTGGGATCAGCCCCAGGATTAGCCTGAGATCTCTGGGATCAGCCCCAGGATTAACCCAGGATCTCTGGGATCAGCCCCAGGATCTGCCTGGGATCTCTGGGATCAGCACTGAGAGTTTGGGATCAGCCCCAGGATTAGCCTGAGATCTCTGGGATCAGCCCCGGGATCAGCCCCAGGATTAGCCTGGGATCTCTGGGATCAGCCCCAGGATCAGCCTCAGGATTAGCCCGGGATCTCTGGGATCAGCCCCAGGATCAGCCCAGGATCTCTGGGATCAGCACTGGGAGTTTGGGATCAGCCCCAGGGGCAGCTCTGGAATTTTGGGATCAGCCCCAGGAGCGCTGCTGTCCCTCGGTGCGCCTGGTGTCCCTGTGGTGACACTGGTGACATTGCCAGGCTGGGGAAGGGGCCACTCCGTGACACTGGTGACACCTGTGGTGACACTGGTGACACTGGTGATGCTGTGGTGACACTGGTGTCCCTGTGGTGACACTGGTGACACTGGTGTTCCTGTGGTGACACTGGTGACATTCCCAGGCAGGAGAGGGCCCGCTCAGTGATGTGCTGTCCCTGTGGTGACACTGGTGACACTGTGGTGACACTGATGTCCCTGTGGTGACACTGGTGACATTGCCAGGCTGGGGAAGGGCCTGCTCAGTGATGTGCTGTCCCTGTGGTGACACTGTGGTGACACTGGTGACACTGGTGATGCTGTGGTGACACTGGTGTCCCTGTGGTGACATGGGTGACATTCCTGTCCCCCCCAGGCAGGGTAGGGCCCGCTCAGTGATGTGCTGTCCCTGTGGTGACACCGGTGTCCCTGTGGTGACACGGGTGACATTCCTGTCCCCCCCAGGCAGGGGGAGGGCCCGCTCAGTGACACGTGCAGCCGCAAGACGCTGTTCTACCTGATCGCCACCCTGAACGAGGCCTTCCGGCCCGACTACGACTTCAGCGCTGCCAAGAGCCACGAGTTCAGCCGCGAGCCCAGCCTCAACTGGGTACGGACTGGGAGCACTGGGAGGGACTGGGAGCACTGGGATGGGACTGGGAGCACTGGGAGGGGGCTGGGAGCCCTGGGATGGGGCTGGGATGGGACTGGAATGGGGCTGGGAGCACTGGGAGGGGGCTGGGAGCCCTGGGATGGGGCTGGGATGGGACTGGAATGGGGCTGGGAGAGCCACGAGTTCAGCCGCGAGCCCAGCCTCAACTGGGTACGGACTGGGAGGGACTGGGATGGGACTGGGATGGGACTGGGAGAGCCACGAGTTCAGCCGCGAGCCTAGTCTCAACTGGGTACGGACTGGGAGGGACTGGGATAGGGCTGGGAGCACTGGGATGGGACTGGGAGCACTGGGAGGGGGCTGGGAGAGCCACAGGTTCACTCATGAGCCCAGCCTGAGCTGGGTACGGACTGGGAGGGACTGGGAGCACTGGGATGGGGCTGGGATGGGACTGGGAGCACTGGGAGGGGGCTGGGAGAGCCATGAGTTCAGCCGCGAGCCCAGCCTCAACTGGGTACTGGGGGCACTGGGAGCACTGGGATGGGACTGGGAGAGCCACAGGTTCACTCATGAGCCCAGCCTGAGCTGGGTATGGACTGGGAGGGACTGGGAGAGCCACAGGTTCACTCATGAGCCCAGCCTGAGCTGGGTATGGACTGGGAGGGACTGGGAGAGCCCCGGGTTCCCCTGTGAGCCCAGCCTGAGCTGGGTGCGGGGCATGGAATGGGGTGGGATCCCCTGGACTCACCCGGGGAGCGGGAGCAGGAGGAACCCTCAAACTCCAAACTCCTCCAGCCTGGCCTTGGGCACAGCCAGGGATGGGGCAGCTGCAGCTTCTCTGGGAGTCCTTTCCATCCCTTCCCTGCTCCCAGAGCCAGGAACTGCTTCTCCACATCCCCCCATCCTGCATATCCCCCCATCCCCAATCCTGAAAACAGCATTCCCTGTCCCGGGGGGTCGCTCTGTGCCCATGGTCATTTCCCTGGAGCCCCTTCAGTCACTGGAAGCTTTGTCCAACCTGGCCATGGATGCTCCCAGGAGCGAGGAATCCACAGCCTCCCTGGGCAGTGTGGTCCTGGGCCAGCCCCATTCCTGTGTCCCTGGTTCCTGGGCCAGCCCCATTCCCATGTCCCCCGTTCTTGGGCCAGTCCCGCTCCCATGTCCCCAGTTCCTGGGCCAGCCTTGTTCCCATGTCCCCTGTACCTGGACCAGCCCCGTTCCCGTGTCTCCCATTCCTGGGCCAGCCCTGTTCCCATTCCTGTGTCCCTCACCCCAGTTCCCGTTCCCGGGCCAGCCCCGTTCCCGTGTCCCACGTTCCCATTACTGTGTCCCCACTTCCTGTCTCCCCCTGCCATTTCCATGTCCCCTGTCCCCGTTCCATGTCCCTCGCCCCTGTTCCCGTGTCCTCCGTCCCCATTCCCATGTCCCACATTCCCATTTCTGTGTCCCCAGTCGCTGTTTCGTGTCCCCAAGTCCCTGTTCCCAGGCCAGCCCAATCCCTGTCCCCATTCCTATGTCCCCCTTTCCCGTGTCCCCTGTCCCCCATCCCACATTCCTGTGTCCCTTGTCCCCATTCCCCTGTCCCACATTCCCGTGTTGCCCGTCCCCTATCCCATGTCCCTTGTGCCTGACCCCATGTTCCCTGTACCTGTTCCTGTGTCCCCTGTCTCCATTCCTGTGTCCCCTGTCCCCATTCTGTGTCCCCTGTCCCCATTCCATGTCCCCTGTCCCCATTCCAGGTGATAAATGCCGTGAACTGCAGCCTCTTCTCGGCCGTGCGCGAGGATTTCATCCCCATTCCGTGTCCCTTGTCCCCAATCCCGTGTCCCCATTCCATGTCCCCTGTCCCCATTCCCGTGTCCCTGTCCCCATTCTGTGTCCCCTGTCCCCATTCTGTGTCCCCTGTCCCCATTCCCATGTCCCCTGTCCCCATTCCCATGTCCCCTGTCCCCGTTCCGTGTCACAGGTGGTGAATGCTGCAAACTGCAGCCTCTTCTCGGCCGTGCGCGAGGATTTCATCCCCATTCTGTGTCCCTTGTCCCCAATCCCGTGTCCCTTGTCCCCATTGGGGATGTCCCACATCCCCATTCCCATGTCCCCTGTCCCCATTCCCATGTCCCCTGTTCCCATTCTGTGTCCCCTGTCCCCATTCCATGTCCCCTGTCCCCATTCCAGGTGATAAATGCCGTGAACTGCAGCCTCTTCTCGGCCGTGCGCGAGGATTTCATCCCCATTCTGTGTCCCTAGTCCCCAATCCCGTGTCCCTTGTCCCCATTCCCGTGTCCCACATCCCCATTCCCATGTCCCCTGTTCCCATACTCTGTCCCCTGTCCCCATTCCATGTTCCCTGTCCCCATTCCAGGTGATAAATGCCGTGAACTGCAGCCTCTTCTCGGCCGTGCGCGAGGATTTCATCCCCATTCCGTGTCCCTTGTCCCCATTCCTGTGTCCCCTGTCCCCATTCCCACGTCCCCTGTCCCCATCCCCTGTCCCTGTTCTGTGTCCCCTGTCCCCAATCCCATGTCCCCTGTCCCCTCTCTGTGTCACAGGTGATAAATGCCGTGAACTGCAGCCTCTTCTCGGCCGTGCGCGAGGATTTCAAGGCGCTGAAGCCGCTGCTGTGGGACGCGGTGGATGAGGAGATCTGCCTGGCCGAGTGTGACATCTACAGGTACGGGGGCGCCTGGGGCTGGCCCTGCCTCATCCCAGGGGATCCCGGCCATTCCCAAAGGATCCCGGCCCTGTTCCCATCCATCCAGGCCTTTTCCACTTCTCCTGTCCCAAATGCCGGGACTTTTCCTGTCCCCCATCCCATGACTTCCCCACTTTTCCTGTCCCCAGTCCCATCCAGGCTTTTCCCCCTTTTCCTGTCCCCAGTCCTGTGGCTTTCCCACTTTTCCCAATCCCGTGACTTTCCCCCTTTTCCTGCCCCCAGTCCTGAGCCTTTCCCACTTTTCCTCTCCACAGTCCCATCCAGGCTTTCCCCACTTTTCCTGTCCCCCATCCCGAGCATTTCCCACTTTTCCTGTCCCCAGTCCCATGACTTTCTCACTTTTCCTGTCCACCATCCCGTGACGTTCCCACTTTTCCCAATCCTGTGACATTCCCACTTTTCCTGTCCCTCATCCTGTGACATTCCCACTTTTCCCAATCGCATAACATTCCCACTTTTCCCGTCCCCATCCCGTGACATTCCCACTTTTCCTGTCCCCAATCCTGTGACATTCCTACTTTTCCCAATCCCGTGACGTTCCCACTTTTCCCAATCCCGTGACGTTCCCACTTTTCCCAATCCCGTGACATTCCCACTTTTCTCAATCCCATGACATTCCCACTTTTTCTGTCCCCAGTCCCATGACTCTCCCACTTTTCTCCATCCCGTGACATTCCCACTTTCCCCAATCCCGTGACATTGCCACTTTTCCATCCCCCAATCCCGTGACATTACTACTTTTCCTGTCCCCAATCCCGTGACATTCCCACTTTTCCCAATCCCGTGGCATTCCCACTTTTCCCAATCCCGTGACATTCCCGCTGTTCCCGTTCCCAGCTACAACCCCGACCTGGACTCGGATCCCTTCGGGGAGGACGGCAGCCTCTGGTCCTTCAATTACTTCTTCTACAACAAGAGGCTGAAGAGGATCGTCTTCTTCACCTGCCGCTCCATCAGGTCAGGGGCGACATTCCCATGGGGATTCCCGGAATTCCAGAGAGCGTTCCCATGGGGATTCCCCGGAATTCCAAGGGACATTTCCCAGGGGATTCCCCGAAATTCCAGGGGGCATTCCCCATGGGGATTCCTGGAATTCCAGGGGGCATTCCCCAGGGGATTCCCTGAAATTCCAAGGGGCATTCCCCAGGGGATTCCCAGAATTCCAGAGAGCATTCCCATGGGGATTCCCAGAATTCCAAGGGGCAATTCCCAGGGGATTCCCCAAAATTCCAGGGGGCATTTCTCAGGGGGTTCCCGGAATTCCAGGGGGCATTCCCCAGGGGATTCCCAGAATTCCAGAGAGCATTCCCATGGGGATTCCCCGAAATTCCAAGGGGCATTTCCCAGGGGATTCCCCGAAATTCCGGGGGGCTTTCCCCATGGGGATTCCTGAAATTCCAGGGGGCATTCCCCAGGGGATTCCAAGGGCTCTTGCCCAGGGGGTTCCAGGGGCCCTTCCTGAGGGGATTCCCCAGAATTCTGGGGACCATTCCGAGGGGATTGCCCAGAATGCCAGGGGATGTTCCCGAGGGGATTCCCTGGAATTCTGGGGGCCATTCCCAGGGGGATTCCAGGGTCCCTTCCCAAGGGGATTCCCCACAGATCCCTGTAGAGGATTCCCCAGAATTTCAGGGGCCATTCCCAAGGGGATTCCTCAGAATTCCAGGGGGATTCCTAGAATTCCAAGGGCCTTTCCCAAGGGGATTTCCCACAGTTCTGGGGGAGGGGGGAGGGAAGTTCCCAAGGGGATTTCCCACAATTCTTCGGGGGATTCCCAAGGGAGTTCCCTGGAATTCCAGGGGCCCTTCCTGAGGGGATTCCCCAGAGTGTTCCCCGCGGGGATTCCCCAAAATTCCAGGGGCTCTTCCCAGGGGGTTTCCCAGGATTCCAGGGTCCCTTCCCAAGGGGATTCTGCGAAATTCCAGGGGGCCATTCCCGAGAGGTTTCCTAGAGTTCCAGGAGCCATTCCCTAAGGGGATTCCGTGGAATTCCAGGAGCCATTCCCGAGGGGGATTCCCTGGAATTCCAGGAGCCATTCCCGAGGGGATTCCCTGGAATTCTGGCCTTTCTCTCCCGCAGTGGCTACGCCTACACCCGGCCGGACACCGGGACCGAGCTGGACATGGACCTGGGCGAGGGGGACACCGAGAAGGGCGACAGCGGCGACCCCGAGGGCGGCGGCATCGAGGAGGACAGGTGGGCAGGGCGGGGCAGGGTGGGGCAGGGGGGCGTGGCTGCAGGAGAGGCAGGTGACCCTCCCTGTCCTCGTTTCAGGCTGCAGGTGATGTGCATGTGAGATTCCCGGCGGGATCCGAGACACCGGGAACGGAACCGGCAATGGGAACGGAACCAGCAATGGGACTGGAAACGGACTGGGAACCAAACCAGCACCAGGAACGGGACTGGGAACGGAACCGGGACTGGGAACGGAACCGGGACTGGGAACGGGACTGGGAACGGAACCGGGACTGGGAACGGGACTGGGAACGGAACCAGGACTGGGAACCAAACCAGCACCGGGAACGGAACCGGGACTGGGAACGGAACCAGCACTGGGAACGGGACCGGGAACGGGACTGGGAACGGAACCAGGACTGGGAACCAAACCAGCACTGGGAACGGAACCAGGAATGGGAACGGAACCAGGAATGGGCCCGGGACTGGGAATGGAAATGGGAATGGAACCAGCACTGAGAAGAGAACCGGGCCTGGGAACGGGACTGGGAACAAAACCAGGACTGGAACCGGGCCTGGGAATGGAACCAGCACTGGGAATGGAACCAGGAATAGAACCAGCACTAGGAAAGGAATGAGGAACGGAACCAACACTGGGAACAGAACCAGGAGCAGAACTGGCACCAGGAAAGGAACCAGGAATGGAACTGGAACCAGAACCAGGAACGGAACCAGAACCAGGAACAGAACCAGAACCGGGAACGGAACCAGAACCGGGAGCGGAACCAAGAGCAGAACTGGCACCAGGAAAGGAACCAGGAATGGAAGCAGGAATGGAACCAGAACCAGGAACGGAACCAGAACCAGGAACGGAACCAGAACTGGCACCAGGAAAGGATCCAGGAACGGAACCAGGACTGGCAACCAAACCAGCAACGGCACCGGGAATGGAGTCAGGAACAGAACCGGGAAAGGACCCGGCCCTGTCCTGGCGCCGCTGGTCCTTCCTGAGCCGTGTCCCCCCCCGGTGTCCCGGTGTCCCCATGTTCCCCCCCTGGACACTGGAGCCCCCCAGGAATCCCGGAGCCCCGGAAGCTTCGCTGCACTTTATGGCTCCTGCCCTCGGCTGCACTGATCCCCGTCCCACCTGCCCAGGCTCCTGACGGGCTCCATCCGTCCATCCTGGCCCTGCCCGGGGCAACATCCCACATCCCACCCCCAGGAACTGCCCCCCTGCCCCCCCGTCCCGAGTCCGTGTGTTTCAAGAGTTTGGCTTTGCTCTCCGTCTGCTCCAGCTCTGCTTTTCTTGCTGGGAGCTCACCTGGGGGAGATCCAGGTGAGCCCTGTGCCTGAGGCTGGCGGGGCCCAGCTGCGCCTCCCTTGGGATCTGGGATTTGGATCAGGGGATCCCACCTGCACCTCCCTTGGGACCTGGGATATGGATCAGGGGGGCTCACCTGCACCTCCCTTGGGGTCTGGGTCTGGAACAGGGGGATCTGGATCTGGGATTTGGATCAGGGGATCCCACCTGCACCTCCCTTGGGATCTGGGATCTGGATCTGTCGCATCTGGATCTGGGATTTGGATCAGGGGATCCCATCTGCACCTCCCTTGGAACGTGGGGTATGCATCAGGGGGTCTCACTTGCGCCTCCGTTGGGATCTGGATCAGGAGGTTCCACCTGCACCTCTCTTGGGATCTGGATCAGGGGATCCCATCTGCACTTCCCTTGGGACCTGGGATTTGGATCAGGGGATCCCATCTGCACCTCACTCCGGATCTGGATGTGGGGGATTCCACCTGCACCTCCCTTGGGATCTGGGATCTGGATCAGGAGGTTCCACCTGCACCTCCCTTGGGATCTAGGGGATCCCACCTGCACCTCCCTTGGGATCTGGGATATGGATCAGGGGGTCTCACCTGCACCTCCCTTGGGATCTGGATCAGGGGGATTCCACCTGCACCTCCCTTAGGATCTGGGATCTGTGGGATCCCACCTGCACCTCCCTTGGGATCTGGGATCTGGATCAGGAGGTTCCACCTGCACCTCCCTTGGGATCTAGGGGATCCCACCTGCACCTCCCTTGGGATCTGGGATATGGATCAGGGGATCTCACCTGCACCTCCCTTGGGATCTGAATCGGGGGGATTCCACCTGCACCTCCCTTAGGATCTGGGATCTGTGGGATCCCACCTGCACCTCCCTTGGGATCTGGGATCTGGATCAGGAAGTTCCACCTGCACCTCCCTTGGGATCTGTGGGATCCCACTTGCACCTCCCTTGGGATCTGGGATCTGTGGGATCCCACCTGCACCTCCCTTGGGATCTGGATCTGAGGGTCCCACCTGAGCCCTCTGTGGGAAGCGAATTCTGGTGGAATTCTAGAGTAGAGGGGTCCCACCTCCCTTGGGATCTGGGATCTGGATCAGGGGGTCCCTCCTGCGCCCTCCATGTTGAACAAATTCTAGTGGAGTTCTAGAGTAGGGGGGGGGGTCCCATCTCCTTTGGGATCTGGAACATGGGGGGGGGGGGTCCCTACCTGCACCTCCCTTGGGGTCTGGGATCTGGAGTGAGGGGTCCCATCTGCAGCCTCCATGGGAATTGAATTCCAGTGGAGTTTGGGAGCAGGGGAGTTCCACTCTCATCCTCAAGGGTATTTGGATCAGGAGAGCTCCTGACGTCCCCCGACCTCTCCAGGCGCAGATTTCAGGGTCTGATTCTGGCCCTGTTCCCACTCCAGATCCAGGCTTCAGCTGGCCACGCACAAGGAGGGGCCACCGAGCCCTCCCAAAGCCCCTCCTGCCCCCCCAAGTTGGGGGCAGTTCTGTGGGGATCCTGTTGTTCTCACCAGCAGCTCCCCCAGCCCCATGGGAGTCAGTTTGTGCTCCTCCAAATTCCCTGGGGGGGGGATTGCCCCAGTTCCTTCCTTCCCCCTAAACTTGCCCTGGAAAGTTGGAATTCCGCCCCATCGCAGCGTCCTGCCAATAAAGGATTTCTGGGATTTTTCCCCCAATTCCTGGGGGATCCCCCTGGGATGTCACTGTTGCCACAGGGAGGGTCCTGGCCCAGGATGGGCTTTGGGACCTCATGGGTTAAGGCCCGAGGGGTGCCTCAGCCCCGCTTTATCCTCTGCTTTAATCCTTTATCCTCTGCTTCAACGTCGGTTTTCTCCTCTGAACGCTTTATTTCCCATTTTCACGGAATCTCCGGGTGGTTTGGGTTCGGAGGGACATTAGGGATCGTGTTCTTCATCAGCCGATGGGCAGGGTCACCCTTCCACTGTCCCAGGCTGCTCCAAGCCCTGCCCAGCCTGGCCTTGGGCACTCCCAGGGATCCAGGGGCAGCCACAGCTGCTCTGGGAAATCCGTTCCGGTCCCTCACCACCCGCACGGGCAGGAATTCCTTCCCCAGGTGCCATCCATCCCTGCCCTGTGGCAGTGGGAAGCCTTTCTGCCTCGTGCTGTCGCTCCAGGCCCTTGTTCAAAGTCACCAGAACAGGATCAGGTGGGGGAAAATGAGTTTAGTTTAGCTGGGTTTGGCTAAATCTAGTTTAATAATTAACAATTGCAGACCCTTCACCTCCGCTGGAGGAGAACACCAGTTCCAGGGTTTAACTCTCACTACTGGACGTGGACATTGGAATTTCAGGCTCTAAAGTGACAACTGAGAGTCGGAGCCCGGGCAGTTCTGAGGATTTTGGAGGATAACAGTGGGTGCCAGGGCTGGGGGACACAAGGGGGTCCTGCTGGACCTTGTGGGGTGTCCTTGAGAGATAAAATGTCTGCCAAGCGTCGCTATGGAGCACGACACGGTGCAAAGCACCAGGACGCCGTCAGAAGGGTGCACAGGAGAGATTCATTACAACAACACGTTGCCTTTATTGGTTTTCAAGATATTTACATTTACTTCACAGACACCTTGTTCACTGCCCATTGGTTGTAAGAAAGAAGCAAAGTTCTCAACAGGTGAACAAGGAGCCATGTCATTTGTCAGCCAGCCTGAGCCCATATCTTTTAACTTCTTCATCACATCCCCATGGTGACCGCCTTGATGTCTTCCTCGAGAGAGATTCAGGACTTCCCTTATCATCAGGAGGCCTTTGCTGGCTCACAAGAACAGCACAAAATGCCTTTCCTGCAATTCCCCCTTTTTGTGGGTGACCCACAAACACAACTGCCGAGGACTTCTGCAGGGCCCTCGCAAAAATCCGAGCAGACAGAGGATCCGTCCTTCATTCACTTACAGATAACCAACTTCTACCAACTCCACAATCTTAGGGTTCACATACAAACAAAGCACATAAAAACAGATCTTCAAATACCGTTACAGACCCCGCAATTTCCGGATGACACATTTGCAGGAGAGTGGCACCTTCACCTCTAATCCAATAACTTTCACCCACACAGAGTCAGAGACCAAGCCACCTGCCTGGTCACCACTTAGAACCAGGTAGCATCCACTCAACTTTACAACTGGCTGCTGCTGTCATACTGGGCAGCCAACCTGGTTGCTCAAGGTGTGGAGTTCAGCTGCTGATTCAGCCCCTGTACAGAGGGAACACTTCTCCCTTAGGGACATCAAATTCCCCTGTTTTGGGACCGTCGGTGCCCTGCAAAAGGAAATGGTACGAGACACATTTCTCAGTACTACCAACCTCTCTGTAAGAGAACTCAAGGAAAAGAAGCAAAAGTAACACCCGCTAACCTAAATTTTGGATTTTCAGTGTAAGCCTATGACTCCCTTCACTCTGTCTCGAATTACCATCTTTACCACACATTCCTTGAGGGGCCATGGTCCCATCCACCCAATAACCAATGCAATTGCCTACTCATTTTGCTCTCACTGTAGAACCACCCATGCTATCCTTTCCTGTGTGCTCCAAGTAAGGTTTAACACAACGGGCAGAGACCCAACGAGAGCCATTTCCTGTTAAAACACACGCATATACTCTTCCCCCCCCCGTGTTCTAATTCTGCGGGGCCAATCCACTTTCCCGTGATTTAATCTTTTGCCCGTACCTTAATACCTTCCTGAAAGTTTGGTTGTTTTGAATTCAAAGGTGAAAAATGATAGAGTGTAGGAGACACTTGTAAGTCAGGTAAAGGACGCAGAAAGTTTAACACATAAATGGTTTTATCTAATCTCACTTGAGGTGGCTCCCTCTGCATTCCCCCTTTTTGTTTTTGTGCCTGGCGCTTCAACACACCATGAGCACGTTCAATAATTGCTTGGCCTGTCGAAGCATGAAGAATACCAGTAGAATGACCAACACCCCAGGCACGAAAACCACACTTGTGATTTCTTTGAAACATACGCCGGGCCATTATCTGTCTTTACATGTGATGGAATGCCTAAAACGGAAAAGGCGTGGCAAAAGTGACAAATAACACCCCGAGCTGTTTCACCTGCCAGCGCTGAGGCAGGCGTGGCATGAGGAAAGGTGTCAGTTGTAACGTGAACACGCTTTAAATGGCCAAATTCAGGCACGTTTGTAGCATCTGTTTGCCATTCTTGCAAAGGGAGTAAGCCTCTGGGATTGGTGCCGTAACATTGTGAAACATGAGACGTAATTAACTGAGGAGACCCTTGTTGAAGCATTGCTTCATATTCCCACATCCTTCTTCCGGGCTACAGCAGCTTTTCCAGGGCTTCCTGATCCATCTGTAAAAACTGTCACACCTTCTTCCACTGGCCCAGAAGAGCAAAGTTGTTTCCCCTGAAGGGGAATCCTCTTAGTGAAATTCAAAATAGGATGAGAAGGTAAATGATGTGCTATTTGACCTGTAAAGGAAGATAAAGCAGGTTGCAGCTCATGGTTGTTTTGAAAACACCACTCAAAATACCATTGTTGTACCGGTATGACAATAGTTACAGGATCACAGCCTAAATCTCATGGCAGCGTCTGCGACCTTTGATAATCATGTCTGCAAAAAGCTCATATAGACCTGGAGCTGTTTTTTGGTACCTGAAAGACAAAAAATATCCACTGCAAAACATGCAATTTATCTTCCCATTTATCATTCCATTGACACAACAATCCGCATGGTATTTCATCATCTCTCAAAATAAATAATTGCACACCAGCAGAAACATCTATCCTGGTAAGAAATTTAGATGTCAAGGCCAGTTCAATTTCTTCCTCAGCCTTTTTTGCTGCAGCAGTCAAAAGTCTCTCATTGATAGAGGAAGTAATCCCTGATAGTAAATCAAACAAAGGTTGCAGTTGGCGATTGGTTATCCCCAAGTATTGCCTCAGCCAACCTGTTGCACCAACCATTTTCTGCACTTCAATTTTAATTAATGTTTTAATTTCAATGTCCAGTTTTACAGGTTGAGGCACAATTTGTGTGTTGTTGATTATCAACCCCAAGTATTTCCAAGGCATCTGCCTTTGAACTTTCTCCAGGGTGATAACCAAACCAACTTGAGTGTACACATCGTCCAGCAGTTTGAGGGCATTGGGTCTTCACATGCCCCGATTCTCCACAAGCAGAACATCTGGGTGAGGACTTCATGACTTCAGCCAAAGCCCCCATTTTGTGCTCAACCGAACCAACCTTTGAGCAAGCAACTACAAGATCAGACAGTGAGGGATCTCCCGGTAAAGAATAATAATTTTCCTGCAATCATCATTCACGTTTTCCCATGCTAGCTGTCTGCACAAAATTTGCCTCCACTCATCTTCTACTTGCTTCTCAAGGGCTGCAGCAGCCCTCTCCACAAACTGCAGAGAAGGTTCCTTCGCCCCTTGCTGGATGGTAATATAACTTGGTTAGGAGCTGCCATCTCCATTGATTTTAAGCAAGGCACTCACACCCAGCTGCTGGGCCTGTGCCAGAGCCAGGGGGTCCTATCTTGCCTGCAAATCCGGGTTAGAGAATGGTCCATTACCCAGCAAGGCATCAACAGCGTGACGTGGATCCTGCTGAGGTTACTGCAAATTGTCCAATGCTGCTCTTTCACCCATTTGTTTCCAGGTAGCCTGAAACCCACCATGCTGCACTGGCTGAAACAGAATCCTAGCAAGGTGAGCAATATCATAAGGTGCAGGTGCGTCAGCATTTAGAACACGAATCACTTGCATCACCCGCGAAGAGTTAACACCACACTGATCTACTTTTGACTGAAGGTCCTGTACAACCTTCCATGCAAAAACCTGGTGGCTGTCTTGTCCGGAATTAGGAGCAGCTTTGAAAACAGGAAAAGCCACAGCCCACCAGAAGCAGCAGAAGCCATCCCCATCCTTTTAGGTGGACCTATTTTCTCTGACAAATTCCAATCTCCCACTTCAGCTCCTTTCATTCTCACATGCTCCCAAAATTGCAAAGGGCATCGAGGAGTCACAGCCACCTGGCAGGGAGGCAGAGTCCGAGAAACAGCAGGCCTGGATCTGCTGTGAGGTTTAACAGAAACAGATTCCTGCGTCTTTTTAGGTGTCCTTATAACCGGCTGTTCATCGTCAGAACTATCACTAGACAAGGAAGGACGCAATGTTTAAGGTTGCATTTGTTCAACCAGTTCAGGAGGGAGGCGGGGGGCAGAGGGATAAACTGGGGGCGGAGCGGAGGCAGGCGGCTCCAAGGAGGGCAGAGGAGGGGCGGACGGCTCAAGGGAAAGGGGGGGAACAGGGGAGGATGAGGGGGGGAACAACCGAACCAGGGAGAGACAGAAGGGCGGACGATCCAGCCTGGTTTTCACTTCGCTTCTTCTGTAACTTCATTTTGGCTAATTGCTGTGCAGGCGTAAGATACGCCTTCGGTTTAGCACTCGGTTCAGCTAACCCCTGAGCAGGTGAGTTATACACAGGTTTAACACGGTCTTTTGGAGATAAACTCCGAGGAGCAGTCTTAGCCTGTTTGATTCTCACGATAGCAAACCCTGGGGGAAGCTCCACAGCAGCAGCAGCAGCAGCCTCCTCAGGGGGAGATTGATTCATTGACAGGCTCAGCCTCATCTTCCTCCTGTTCCTCTACTCGAGTTTCCAACTCTAATTCCTGCTCCTCCAATTCCTCCCCTCTATCTTGTTCTGCTTGCCATTCCCTCAACACCTCATACAACAGTCTCCAGGTAGCAGCCAAATCAACAACTGTCCTATCCCCCCTTGGATATCACTTCCCATAGTCCTTTCCCAACTTTTTCCATGCCCGGACACTGAAGGCAGTGGCGGCATCAGCTTCGAAGTCCTGTGATTTGCACCATATCAGTAAACTACCAAGAGCATAATCAGAAGCTTGAACATTTTTTTCTTTTCAATAAAGTTTTCCATGTGGACAAAACAGTCTTTTCCTCATCTGAAAAATTATTTCTCAGTTTTCCACGTGGACAAAACAGTCTTTTCCTCATTTGATAAATTATTTCTCCTCATTTTTCCCAATCGCTCACCTTGAATCAGACGTCTGGATTAGGTCCAGACCTCCGCAGCATCCTTGCTGCCCTCACTAATTTTTTAGGGTACCCTTCAGCTTTTTTTTTTTCTCTTTTTTTCTCTTTCCTTTTTTACAGCCCAGTTCCCATCATGGCGGGGCCACCAGACGTTGCTGCACAGCGCGACATGGCGCAAACCAACAGGACTCCATCAGAAGGGTGCATAGGAGAGATTTATTATAACAACATGTTGCTTTTATAGTTTTTCAAGATATATACATTTACTTAACAGACACGTTCACTGCCCGTTGGTCATAAGAAAGAAGCAAAGTTCTCAGCAGGTGAACAAGGAGCCGCGTCATTCTGTGAGCCAGATGAAGTCCATAACTTTTAACTTCCTTTCCTTCATCACGTCGCCGTGGTGATGGGCCTAGCTCGATGGGCCCGTGGTGCCTCAGGCCATCAGGGCAGGGATGCCACCTACAAGTGGGCATGAGACCGAGGGGTGGATCTAACCATGGACAGTATTTCCAGGGGTGGATCTAACCATGGACAGTATTTGCATGGGTGGATCTAACCATGGACAGTATTTCCATGGGTTGATCTAACCATGGACAGTATTTCCAGGGGTGGATCTAACCATGGACAGTATTTCACAGGTTATCCATGACTGTGAGACGTGTGCTGCCATCAAGCAGGCCAAGCAAGTGAAGCCCCTGTGGTACGGTGGGCAGTGGTCCAAGTACAAGTATGGGGAGGCCTGGCAGATTGACTCCATCCCACTGCCCCAGACATGCCAGGGCAAGCGCCACGTGCTGACCATGGTGGAAGCCACCACTGGATGGTTGGAAACCTACCCTGTGTCTCACACCACTGCCCAGAACACCATCCTGGGCCTGGAAAAGCAAATCCTGTGGAGACATGGCACCCCTGAGAGAACTGAGTCAGAGAATGGGAGCCATTTTAAGAATGGCCTTATCAACACCTGGGCCAGGGAACATGGCATTGAATGGATCTATCGCATCCCCTACCATGCACCAGCTGCCGGGAAAGTTGAACAGTGCAATGGACTGCTTAAAACTACCCTGAAGGCACCTGGGGAGGGGACTTTTAGAAATTGGGAAGTGAACTTAGCAAAAACCACCTGGATGGTCAACACCAGAGGGTCCATCAGTCGAGCTGGTCCTGCCCAGACTGAACCCCTGCACAGCGTGGATGGAGATAAAGTCCCTGTTGTACACATGAAAGGTATTTTTGGAAAGGTCTGAACCCCTGCACAGCGTGGATGGAGATAAAGTCCCTGTTGTACACATGAAAGGTATTTTTGGAAAGGTCTGAACCCCTGCACGCCGTGGATGGAAAAAAAGTCCCTGTTGTACACATGAATGGTATTTTTGGAAAGGTCTGAACCCCTGCACACCGTGGATGGAAAAAAAGTCCCTGTTGTACACATGAAAGGTATTTTTGGAAAGGTCTGAACCCCTGCACACCGTGGATGGAAAAAAAGTCCCTGTTGTACACATGAATGGTATTTTTGGAAAGACTGTTTGGGTTACTCCCACCTCAGGCAAAGACAAACCCATCCGTGGCATTGTTTTTGCTCAAGGGCCTGGTTACACTTGGTGGGAAATGCAGAAAGATGGAGAAAGCCGTTGTGCACCACAGGGAAACCCAGTCTTGAGTGAGAGCTGTGTGTAAGGTTTCATTGAGATGCAGATTGGGAAATAGAATAAGGGGTGGATAATGTCCTAGATTGCCAAGGAAATTGTGTTCCATTTGCCATCTGCATGGCAGCTGTCTTCTGTTCCGTGGGCAGTTTTCCTTATCTCTCACACAACTGCGGAGACACCTGCTGATAACAGGCTGTTGAATGTCCCTGCATGGCTGATAAGAACTATAACATCCCATGGGGAGATGCTCCGCCCAGAGGGAGGAGCCAAGCATTCCTACCTGGATAGAATCTGGAGATTCTGGAACACCAGCACGGCTTCTGCACTGGATTTCCCAGAGGAACAGCAGCTCCTTCTTCCACTGGATATTCAGAAATAAACCACACCCTTCTCCAGGATCCCTGCTCCAGCAGAACCACCCCTGACGCTGCAGGAGGGCTGAGCCAAATTTCCAATGGTTCTGCTGCCAGCACCCTGACCCACAGGCTGTCAGGCTGTGTTCTGACTCTGTTCCAGTGTTGTTGTAGTTCACTGCATTGCTTATTTTATTTTTTTAAATTTTCTTCCCTCGTAAAGAGCTGTTACATCCCGCTCCCATATTTTTTGCCCGAGAGCCCCTTAATTTAGAATTTGTAGCCAGTCAGAGGAGGGAGGGGGAGATTTAATTTTTCCATTTGGAGAGAGGCTCCTGCCTTCCTTGGCAGACACCTGTCTTCCCAAACCAAAAGAGTAGCTTAGGGAGTTATTCTAGCCAGGGGTTAATACACAGACCGTTGTTCTATTTGTCCTTACTTTCTACTTCTTGTATAACTTTTCTGCTGACAAATCTCATGGCTGCCACTTGGCTCTTAACCGCAGTTCTGCTGCCTCTGAGGCCTGCCTTTTGCAGCTTTAACAAAACCCTCTGATTTTAAAGGTTCCCACACACCCCCGCCCACTGCCAAAACCAATAATTCAGTTTTAAATGTCTGCTGCAAAGGTGACATTTCGGGAGTCACAGCCAGCTGCAGTCCCGTAGGCTCCGTTGGCCCTTCAGTGGCACCCGTTCGGTCTGCGAGCAATGAAACACGTCCCCCAGTCATGCAGGACCAGTCCTCGTGCAGTTCCCAACACTGGCTGACAGGCTGAGGGTTCCGTGCTGCTCTGAAGGTGAACAGGGGAGAAACGGAACCCACAGGATAAAACTTGGCCCCCTTTTTGTCAGGGGGTGATGGTCACGCTCAGTGAGCAGCTGGGAGTGGGACTGGGGGGCACTGGGGGGACGTGGGACCCTGGGACCGTGGCATTGGGGTTCTGGTGGGGGGGAGAAATAAGAGAGAAAGAGAAGAGAAAGTTTCAGTTCCCCTGAAGGTGCTGGATAGGGCTTAAAGATGAACTAGCAAAAATTCACAGAAGGATATAAAAGTGTGGACACAGCAGGGCAAACATGGCTGGAACCCGTGGAGGAACAGATAAAGGGAACTCCAGTGAGGGTCTTTTGCAAGTTCTGGACCACAGAAGGAGCAGCGACTGCTCAAAATGAAAGTTTGAGGCGAGGTTATCTGGCGTATTGGGGCACTCATGGAAAACTACACTGAGAAACCTCATATTTAGAACTCGCCAGCACCATAAAAGGATTTCAAGAAAGAGGCGGAGCCATGCAAATTATTTCTAGGAAAAGTGAAGTTTCTGTACTTGGTAAGAGACACATTTTCATGAATATTTATAATTACGATGGATAAATAGCCTGTGGCAAAGCCCCCCCTGACCTGCAGGACCAGGACAGATCTGCTGTGAGCCTGAGCTGATAAGGAATTCCAGCTTTCTGCTACCTCCAGTTCCATCAGGGAGTTCACTCCAGCTGATTTTGGTATCGGGACTGGGGGGACTCTGGGGGGATTCTTGGGGGGACAAGGGACTGAGGGATTGGGATTGCGGTGCTGGGTGGACACTGGGGGAGTCACAGGTCAGGGATTGGGGTAATGGGGGGCTCTGGGGGAAATGAGGGGGGACACGGGATGGTGAGAGTGGATTGGGGTGATGGGGAGGCTGGGAGACACAGTGGGGGCAGAGGGTGATGCCTGAATTTGGGTTGAGGCTCTGGGGTGACACCAAAGGAACTGGGGAAGGAGAGTGGGATTGGGGTCTGGGGATGAGCCGAGGGGGACACTGGTGGGCTCCAGGAGTGACCCCAGGATCTGAGGGGACTTGTATTCATGGGAGTAGGACTGGGCTTCTGGGGGGCCAGGAGGACACGGTGCTGTGGGATTGGGGCTCCTGGGGCTGGGGGACATTGGGGAGGGATAAGTAACCCCAGGATTTGGGATCAGGGAGCCCAGACATGCCCAGGGCTCTGCTGGCCAGGAGTGCCTCCCTTCCCCCTGGGCTGACCCCACTCCCCGGCCCAGTCCCTCACTGATGAACCCTCCCCGTGTCTCCCATGTGTCCCCTCTGTGTCCTCCAGTGTCCACACCGGTCCCTGTGGCCTCTCCCCTCCATGGCCGTCCTGGCACAGACCCTGGCACTGCTGGCAATGGCCGTGGCCACCACGGGCATCGAGGAGGTGCCCCTGGACATGGCCCAGGACTCCTTCGATGACCAGTACCAGGGCTGCGGCCCTGCCATGACTGAGGCGTTGCCAGCCCTCAACCGCTCCGAGTTTGAGCAGAACCCTCTCTTTGCCCAGGCCTGGACTAAGGCCAGAGCTGAGTGGCAGAGTCGGGGGTCCCCTGTGTCCCCTCTGTCATCCCCAGCCCAGGCCATCGCCCTCATGGCCTACACAATGAATGACCTGTACAGAGAGTTCAACGCAGCTGTGCGCACGGCCGGGCAGGAATACCGGGACAATTTCCACTTCAAAACTCTGCATTTCCTGCTGACCCAGGCCCTGGCGACATTGAGGGTCACTCGGGGTCCAAAGTGTCAGAACGTGTACCGGGGGGTGCGTGGGGTCAGGTTCCAGGCAGGGTACGGTGACATCGTCCGTTTCGGTCAATTCACGTCGGCATCACAGAGTCAAACAGCCTCCCAGCAATTTGGGAGAGACACAATGTTCCAGGTGCACACGTGCCACGGTGCAGAAATCCGGGAATTCTCCAAATATCCTGGCGAGAAGGAGGTGCTGATCCCACCCTTTGAGACCTTTGAGGTTGTCGAAGTCAGAAAGAAAGGAGAAAGCGCGTGGATCCAGCTCCGCTCCAACGGGACCTTCAGCAAATACAAGTGCGAGTGGCTGCAAGGTGACGCCACAGATGAGAGCCTGGGGCGATGGGGACACCCACTGGGGATGAGGCAGGGACATGGGCACCCACTGTGGCTGCGGGGACAAGGACACCCCATGCTGGGCAGGAGAGGGAAAGCCAGTGCTGGGGACACTCACTGGATGTGGTGAGAAACCAAGTGCTGGGGGCACCCACTGTGGCCATGGGGACACCAGGATAAGGCACAGGGGACAATGACACTCACTGGGCATGGGGGGACAGCGACACCCAGTGCTGGGGAGAGCCACTGTGGACAGGGAATACCCACGACAGGGCACAGAGGGTGGGGACACTCAGTGAGAGTTTGGGGACAGGGACAGCCCATGCTGGGGACGCCAATCTCAGGACACCCATTGTGGGCACAGGGACAGGAATGCCCATGACAGGCACCGGGTGGGGACCCCCACACCTGGGAGGAGACAGGGTCAGGGACAGTCCAGCCAGGGGACCACAGGGACAGGGATGTCCCCATTCTGATCCTGTCCCTCCCCACCAAAGGCAGTGCTGTGGGGATGGACCCTGTGTGCTGGACGTGGGTGGGCTGGGAGCCCTCATGGCCCTTCCTGAACCCCTGTCCCCAGCTGTCATCCGCCATGGCACCTCCTGACTCCCCCTGATCCCTGTCACCCCTACGACCACCATGACCCCTCTGCCATCCCTGGGCCTCGTGCCCCCCTGTGCCCCCCCACAACACCCTGTCACCTGTCACCTCATGGCCCCCATCTCTCCTGTCACCCCTAATCCCCCATTATGGTCGCCCCCCCAACCCCCTCACTCCCCATATGATCCCCCTGACGTCCGTCTCTTTGTCTGCCAGGTGGCAGCATCCCCAGGGCTCCCTTCCATGTCGGAGGACTCCTCCTGGCCACTACAGCCCTGGCAGTGGCCACTGGGATCCTCTGAGCCACGAGGCCACTGTGGTCTCCAAGGTCGCTGTGGTCACTGTGGCAAGCATGGCCACCATGGCAACCAAGGTCATCCCCGTGGCCACCACAATCACCAAGACCACCATGACCTCTGGAGAAACGAGGCCCCCAAGGCTACCAAGGCCACCACAGCCACTCTGGCCACCTTGGCAGCTATTGCCACCATGAGGTCACTGTGGCCACCGTTGCCATTGTGGCACTGCGGCCACCACAGCCTCTCTGGCCTCATGGTCACAAAAATCAACAAGGCTTCTGTGGCCACCATGATCACCAAGACACCTGGAGCCACAAAGTTACAACAGCCACTGTAGCCACTGTGGCCACCAGTATCATTGTGCAAAGAAATTCTATTAAATAATTCTATCACAACAATTCCATTAAATAAATCTGACAAAGCCAGAAAAAAGTGACAATTCTTATGCAGGGCTCAATGTCAGTCCTCACACCAACACTCCTGGGATGGTCTCTTTCTTTCTGCCTCAAGGAGGATCCCTGGGGAGCACTCCGTCCCAAGGGAGGAACCTCACACACATTTCATTTCAAGCAGGAACAGGGGAAAGGAATCTCAGTCCGAGAGGGGACTGGACATTCCCAGGGTCAGTTGCTCGATGGCCAGGCCCAGTTCTGGCACTTCATCCTCACTTGTCAATTTGGAGTTCATGATTTGGGCTGGTTTTAGCCCAATTCAGCACCAAAAAATCAGCAGCAGACCCCTCTCAGCACAGCCCTGATGACCACAAATGGGGCATTGTCCCTTGGCCACATTCCAGGCAGAGCATCCTGCCACATCCTGCACTTCAGGGTGATCTTAAAGGCTGGAAACTGGGAGGTTCAAGAGGACAAGGGCAGGTCTTGTCCCTGGGGAGGGACAGTCCCCAGTGCCATTCCTGGCTGGTGGGACCTGCTGGAGCAGTACTGGAGAAGAACCTGGGGGTGCTGGCAGGTGACCAGTGAAGCTGGCCATGTGGCCTGGGGCCTGGAGGGATCCAGGGGGTATCAGGAAGTCCGGGAGTGACCGTGGCTCTCTGTCCTTCCCAGGGAGGCACATCAGGAGTGCTGTGTCCAGCTCTGGCAGTGCAGTGTCCAGTTCTGTCCAGTGCCATGTCCGGTTCTGGGCTGCTCTGGACCCAATCCTGTGCTCAGGGATGATTCTGCCTGAGCTGGGAGGTTGGACCAGGTGCCCACTCTGGGTCCTTCCAGCCTGACCCATTCTGGGATTTGGGGATTCTGGCAGTTGTGGTTCAGGAATTGTCCACCGGAGGGCAGCAGCGAGCATGGGAAATCAGCAGCACTGCGCATGCGCCCCCCCAGCTGCAGTTCCGGGTGCCAACAGCAGGCGGCAGCACGAGCTGCTGGCGCTGCCGAGCACCCGCCCCGCCCCATCCCGGCCCCGGGGGCTCTGCAATGGTTTGAGATGGAGCGACCTTAAAGCCCGTCCGGTGCCAGCCCTGCCATGGGCAGGGACATCTTCCCCTGGGCCGGGCTGTTCATGGCACCGCCCATCCTGGCCTTGAACTGTTCCAGGAGTGGGGCAGCCACAGCTTCTATGGGCAGCCTGTGCCAGGGCATCACCACTGCCACAGGGAAGGATTTTATAGGAAAGATAGGTGCTGATGTCTTTGTAAAACTACTCGGAGGGTCAAGGACCTTTAGGAGACATTGTTGTCAGTGTCTTCAAAATGGGTCTTGATATGTCTACACAAGAACACATGTGGTTTGTCATAGAACCCTGGTGGCTTGACCAGAAAGTTTGAAGTCCTGAACATTCGTCCAATAAGAGAAATTGTTCCCCACAATTTTTCACCAGACAGCCTGAACTTCTGAACTTCTGGAGAATATTATAGCTTCAAGGGGGATGTGGGGTAGGTGCTTTGGGACAGCTGCCCCTTCCTGGTACCACAGCCAATGGGGAAAGGGAGAGGGCAACTTGCAGCCCTGAGTTTGGGATAAAAGGAGGCTGTGCTCTCCGAATCCTCAAGAGAGAAACCCCACAGGGATATGGCTGTGGAAACTCTGTCCCTTTATTCCATTCAAGGTTCAAGACTACTTTGTGAACACTTGGCTTTTCATAGTGTGGCTTTTCCCCAGATACTGAAGGTGCTGGGTAGAGCTTAAAGTCTGACTGGCAAAAATGATAAAAGGATGTAAAAGTATTTATACAGGACAATAAAAGTGGCTGGAAGCAGTGGAGAAAGAGATAAAGGGAACTCCAGCGGTGTTTTTGACAAATTCTGAAACACAGAAGGAGCTGCATCTGCCCAAAGCGAAAGTTGGAGGCAAGGTCATCTGAGATATTGGAGCACTCAGTGAAAATGACCCCCAGAAACCCCAGTTTTATGACCCTCCAGGAAAATAAAAATTATTTCCTAAAAGAGGCAGAGCCATGGCAATTATTTAAGGAAGCAGTGCTGGTTTTGGATTAGCTAAGAAGCTCATTTGAATGAATATGTATAATTAGGACTGATAGATTTTGTGTGGCAAAGTCCCTTCTGTTGTGCAGCACGAGGAGAGATCACGGCCCCTCCTGGCCCCTCCCGGCCCCTCCTGTACCCCTGTAATCCCTGACCTCTCTCTGACCCGCCTCAACCCCCTCACCTCCATGGACCACTCATTCTCCTCTTTTTCCGCCCAGGTGGGAGCATCCCCAGGGCCCCCTCCCACCTCAGAGGGCTCCTCCTGGCCACTACAGCCCCGGCTGGATTGTCTGAGCCACAAGGCAATGAAGGTCACCGTGGTCTCCAGGATCACCAAAGCCACCGCGACCCCCAGAGAAAAGAGGCAACCAAGGCTACCAAGGCCACCACTGCCATTTTCCCTGGGCAGAAAAAAGGGAAAAAAGAGGAAGAGAAGAGAAAAAGAAAATTCTACCTACTCCCCACACCCCAATATTTCATTAAATGCCCTTTACCTTTTAGGAGATTCATTGATTTGCATTCTTGCCCAAATCCTGTGAATTCCCACATATTCAGCACTTAAACCAAACCAAACTCTATTTCCGCATCCCAATTAATTTAACCTACAAAGGAATAAGAGATATGTTTCTTTACAAATAGATTGTGTGAATCTGGTAGTGGATAAGGCCTGGGACTTGTAGAGAAGGAAGTGACCAGAGAAACCATCAGTTTCAGAAAATGTTCCTCACTGACATGGACTGCTGCTCAGACAAGGTCCTGCCAAATTCCTGAATTTCAAGAAGAACAAAGAAATAACAGGCTTATGAATAATAATTCCCCCACCGATGGTGAAGTTAAAACTCATTTTAATGGTCATGTGTCTGTGTTACAGAAGGGCTGGGTGCGTAGCAAGGGGAACATTCAGCAGGTGGATTGGGAAGTCTGCACCTTCTGAATAACTCAGGCAACGGGAAGGGGAGTGGGAGATATGGGTGGGAAATTGGGATAAAATGGAGGCTGCATCGTCCAGCAACTTGAGACAACCCATGGTGAAATTCCCCATGGCCTCTTCCTTTATTCATGAATAAAATTACAGGACTCTTCTGTCTCCTTTCTGCAAGTAAACCTCTGGCAAGGTGAATTTTTCTGATCAAATGGTCAATAGCAAAAATGTTGTTCTACTTGAATCCTAAGCGATGTGCTTAGCTGCAGCCAGAGTCTCATCCACAAAATGGCAGCTCTGCCTTTTATACTCCGGGTATAGCATCAGCCAAATACACATTCATAAGCAGTCATACATATTCAAATGTTTTCCTTCTATATCCCTGGCCCCATTCAAAGTCTTCCAGCAGACTCTTCCTTGCTGTCCATTGATGGAGACCTTCCTGCAGTCTGATTGGAGGTGAGGTGAGGCATGCCATGCCTCCCCAGCAACAGGCTTGGCCCTTCCCCAACTGCCTGATGCAAGGGGCACAGGTACACGCCCCCCATCCACATGTTCCTGACAGCCCTGATAACCTGGGCCTTCTGGTGGCAACAACATAGAGGGGGGAAAGGAGGCTCAGGGAAGAAAAGAGGTTGTCCGAAAAACAAACCACAATAACGTAACCATAAAAAACAGAACTTCTCTGAACATACAAACATGTACATCCCTTAATTGTGAGAGCCAATCATCATGTTACCCATCTATAACAAAGCTGTGGCTGCCCCACCCCTGGCTGTGTCCAAGCCCAGACTGGGCCAGGCCCGGAGCAGCCTGGCCCAGGGGAAGATGTCCCTGTCCATGGCAGGGCTGGCATCAGAGGGGCTTTAAGGTCGCTCCATCCCAAACCATTGCAGAGCCCCCGGGGCCGGGATGGGGCGGGGCGGGCGCTGGGCAGCGCCAGCAGCTCGTGCTGCCGCCTGCTGTTGGCACCCGGAACTGCAGCTGGGGGCGGCGCATGCGCAGTGCTGCTGATTTCCCGCGCTCGCTGCTGCCCTCCGGTGGACAATTCCTGAACCACAACTGCCAGAATCCCCAAATCCCAGCATGGGTCAGGCTGGAAGGACTCAGAGTGGGCACCTGGCCCAACCTCCCGGCTCAGGCAGAATCATCCCTGAGACCAGGACTGGGTCCAGAGCAGGGCAGAAAGGGACGTAGCACTGGGCAGAACTGGATAGAGCACTGCCAGATCAGGACACAGCACTCCTGATGTGCCTCAGTGGGAAGGGCAGAGGGGTACAAACACTGCCTGACTTACTGGGCCTGCTCTTCAGGATATTCCCTGGATCCCTCCTGGCCCCAGGCCACATGGCCAGCTTCACTGGTCACCCACAGGCACCCCCAGGTCCCTCCCCAGAACTGCTTCAGCAGGACCCTCCAGGCCTGGATTGCCACTGGGGACTGTCCCTCCCCAGGGGCAGAACCTTCCCTTGTCCTCTTGAACCTCCCAGTTTCCAGCCTTTAAGGTCCTCCTGAAGTGCAGGATGTGTCAGGAATGTGCCCAAGGGACAATGCCCCATTTGTGGCCATTGGGACAGCATTGAGTGGGGTCTTGATCCGATTTGGGTTCTGAGTTGGACTAAAACCAGCCCAAATCCCCAGTCCCGAATTGACAAGTGAGGGTGGATCACCAGAGCTGGGCCTGGCCATCCATCAGTCGACCCTGGGAACATCCAGTCCCATCTGAGACAGAGATTTCTCACCCCTATTCCTGCTTGCAACGAAATGTGTGTGAGTTTCCTCCCTCGGGAAGGGGATGCTCCCCAAGGATCCTCCTTGAGGCAGAAGGAAAGAGATGTTCCTGTGAATGTTGGTGTGGTGAGTGTCATCAAGCCCTGCTTTAAATTGTCACTTTTGGCTGGCTGTGACAGATTTATTTAATGGAATTGTTTTGATCAAATTATTTAATGGAATTGTTTCATTAGAGTTTTTAATAGGATTTCTTTGCACAATGGCTTTGGTGGACACAGTGGTCACAGCCTCTGTGGTAGCCTTGTGGCTCAGGGAGTCTTGATGATCACGGTGGCCACAGCTGCCACAGCTGCCACAGTGACTTCAGTGACCTTGGTGGTGCTGAGAATTTGGTGGTCACTACCAGGGCTGTGGTGGCCAGGAGGAGTCCTCCAAGTTGGAAGGAAGTCCTGGGGACAGCCCCACCTGGGGACAAAGAGAGGCATCAGGGGACCATGAGGGGAGTGAGGGGGTCTTGGACAGCCATAATGGATGGTTTGGGGTGGCAGGAGAGATGGGGGCCATGAGGTGACAGGGTTTCAATGGGGACACAGGGGGGTACATGGGAGGGATCAGGGAGACCAAAGGGGTCAGGGTGTGCTTAGGGGTGACAGGGTTGAGGGGGAGTCAGGGGGAGCCATGGGGGTGACAGAGGTTCAGGGATTGCCATGGGGGTCCCGACTCACTCGTGTCCAGCACACAGGGCCCATCCCCACAGCACTGCATTTGATGGGGAGGGACAGGGTCAGGACAGGCAGGGCCCAGTCTCTGTCCTCCCCTGGCAGGGGTGTTCCTGTCCCTGTCCCCTCCCAGATGTGGGGCTTCCCTCTCCCTGTGCCCTGTCATGGACATTCTTGCCCCCATGCCCACAATGGCTGTCCCCACACCTGGTCTCCCAGCAGTGGATGTCCCTGACCCCAAACTCTCAGCGAGTGTTCCCACAGGTGGCAGGGAGTGTCCTCACCCCCTGTGTCCTATCATGTGTGTCCCCTGTCCCCATATTGGGTGTTCCCAGCACTGGGTGTCTCTGTCCTGGTCCCTCGCTGTGGGTGTCCTTGTCCCGCCCACACACAGTGGTTGACCCTGTCCCCTCCCCATTCCCCCCGTGCCATATCATGGCTGTCCCCAAGGCCACACTGCGTGTCCCCATCACCCCAGGCTGTCCCCTGTGCGTCACCTCACAGCCACGCGCAGTTGTGTTTGCTGTAGGTCCCGGTGGAGCGGAGACTGATCCATGCCCTCTTCCCATTCCGGGTGACTTTGGTGACCTCAAAGGTTTCGTATGGCGGGATCAGCACCTCTCGGTTGCTCAGATAGAAGGAAAAAGCCTGGATGTCCACACCGTGGCACGTCTGAACCTCAAATATGGTGTCTGTTCTGTACTTCTGGGCGACCTCTTTGCTCAGCGACGTTGATGTGAATTGGCCAAACCGGATCTTCTGTCCACGCCGTGCCTGGAACCGGACATCATGCACACCCCGGAACACGTGGTGACACTTTGCCTTTCTGAGCATGTCTCAGTGTCACCAGGGCCTGGGTCAGCAGGAAATGCAGCGTTTTGAAGTGGAAGTTGTTCGGTATTCCTGGCGGGAGCGCCCGGCCACACGCACGGCTGCGTTGAAGTCCTTGTAAATGTCCTTTGTTGTGTAGGCCATGAGAGCCACGGCCTGGGCTGGGGACGCCAGAGGGGACACAGGAGAGCCCCGCTTGTGCCACTCAGCCTCGGCCTTCACCCAGGTCTGGCTGAAGAGAGGATTCACCTGGAACTCAAAGTTGTGGAGGGCCGGCAACACCGCCGTCATGGCAGGGCCGCAGCCCCGGTACCGGTCATCGAAGGAGTCCCTGGCCATGTCCAGGGGCACCACCTTGATGGCCGTGACGGACAAGGTCATTGCCAGCAGTGCCAGGGAGCGAGCCAGGAGGGCCATGATGGGGAGAAGCCTCTGGGAGAAGCCAAGGGACTGGTGTGGGACACTGGGAGACAAAAGGGGACACACTGAGGGGACAATTAGGGCACACAGGGCTACAGAGTAAAGCTCCCTCTGTGAGGGGCTGGGGAGGGAGTGGAGGGGGAAAGCTCTGGTTAGAAGACCTGGAATGCTGATTGGAAAACCTGGGGTAATTCCAGGACTCCCCAGTGTTCCTTAGACCGCCTGGACAACAATCCCACTCCCATGGTCTCATACCCTCAATCCTTAGTGGCCTCCCAGCCCCCCAGGACCAGGATTCAAATTCTGGGGTCACTCCCTGACCCTTGAGCATTGCGCCCCATGACCCAAAATCCACTCCCACAATGCCCCCCCTGGATCCCACTGCTGTGTCGCCCCCAGTGTCGTCCCTGTGCCCACAAGCCCCACAGCCCCACCCCAGCCCTTCTGCAGTTCCCCAGCCCAAACCCTGGGGACAATCCCTGACCCCCCCATGTCCCCTCAGTGCTCCACCAGCCCCCCTCCCAATGCCAGTCCTGTGTTTACCCTTCCATTGTCCCCCCAGTGCTCCCCTCATCCTCAATCCTGCTCCCAATCCTCTGCAACGCTCTTGTAGCGCCGGGCTGGTTACAAACCCCAACTAAATCCCTAAAGCCACTGCCTCAGCCCCCATTGTCCTCCTCAGCCCTCTCCCAGACCCCAGTCCCACTCCCAGTCCCCTGATCCGGTTGGTGTACCCCAGGACTCCAACCCAAATCCAGAGGTCACTCCCTGCCCCCATAACATCCCCCTGAAGCCCCCATGGCCCCACCCTGCAATCCCAGTCCCGTGTCCCGCCCTCAATACGACCCCAGTGTCCCCCAGTCCCTGATACCGAAATCAGCCGGAGTGAACTCCCTGATGGAATTGCAGGTATCAGAAAGCTGCAATTCTTTCTCAGCTCGGAATCACAGCAGATCTCTCCTGGTCCTGCACATCAGGGGGGATTTTGCCATGGGGTATTTATCCACCACAATTATAAATATTCATTAGAAGGGGCTTCTTAGCTAATGCAGATACATCACTTTCTCTGGAAATAATTTGTATGGTTCTGCCTCTTTCTGGAAGTCCTTTTATGGTACTAGAGGGTCATCCAAAGGGGTTTCTGTGTGTGGTTTTTGCTGATTGCCGCAATATGCCAGATGACCTTTCCTGCAACTTCTGCTTTTTGCAGGCGCTGCTCCTTCTGTGGTTCAGAATTTGCAAAAGACCCTCACTGGAGTCCCCTTTATCTCCATGGATTCCATCCACGTTCATCCTGGTTACCCTTAATTCTACCTCCTTTTCTTGCTTTTGCCCGTTCATCATTAAGCTCAATCCAGCACCATTAAGGGATCTGAAACTTTCTATTCTCTCTCTTATTGCTCACCCACCACAACCCCAATCTCACAGTCCCATGTTCCCCCAGTCCCCCCCAGTCCCCCTCACCATTTCCCACTGAGTCGCTGTCACCCCTCAGATACCAAATAAGGTCCCCTATCAGATGCCATCCCTGCAGGCACCTTGAGCCTGGGGATGATCTCTTGGGGGAGTGCCTGGGTGAGTTCCCTGGCCTTGCTGGTTTGGCAGGAGAAGTTCTGGACCTCAAAAAAGGGATCCAGCAACACCAGGAGATACCTGAGCCCATGGTGGAGTGGTAGCTCAGAAAATCCATTTGCCGGTAATCCCCAGGAGTGTTTCCACTTCCAGGGATGCCTGGAGGTGATGGTTTTCAATTCAAAGGGTTCTTCTAAAAATACATCGGGCATTGCTCTGTAACAGACCTGACAATTTTGTCCTATAAGTCACTGAGGATCTGAGGCCACAGACCGGTCCCCATCTCATTGATTCCCCAGAGCTTTGCTGGTGCTTTTCTCCTTTACAAATTGCAGCAGCAGCTGGGGAATTCCTGACCTGGTTATTGCCAGTAACCTCTCTCCTACCCAGCCACCCTCTTTATTGTGGGCTTTTACATAAGCAGCCAATTTTCAATCTGCCCAACTCTATCCAAGCCTCACCTCTGGCAGTGAAATTCCTTTCTCAGGAATTAACACCAGGATGCTTTGTTGTGGAACCTCTCGTGCAGCTTTAGTGCAAGTGTATTTCCCACAGGGATTTGTCAGTCCCCAAGCTGGCGTGCCCTGGATTGTGGTACGGCCACTTCTTTGGGCAGCTGGGAGGAATCCAGGAGGGACAATAATTCTTGTTTATATTTAATTGGAGATCCCTGTGCTGTTAATTGACTTCTTTCTTCCCCTATGGCTCCATGGGCACGAGCAATGCTCAAAGCAGATGGCAAATGAGTTCCTACATTTGCCTGGGACTGTGGGAGTGGGACTGGGGATCTGGGCTCTGAGCAATAAGAGAGAGAATGAAAATCAAAATCCCTCAGTAGTTCTAGATGGAGGTTAAAGATGAATGGGCAAAAGCATGAAAAGGAGGTAGAATTAAGGGTAACCAGGATGAACGTGGATGGAATCCATGGAGATACAGACAAAGGGGACTCCAATGAGGGTCTTTTGCAAATGCTGGACCACAGAAGGAGCAGTGACTGGAAAAAGCAGAAGTTGCAGGAAAGGTCATCTGGCATATTGGGGCAATCAGTGAAAACCACACCCAGAAACCCCTTTGGATGACCCTCCAGTACCATAAAAGGACTTCCAGAAATGGGCTGGAGCATGCAAATTATTTCCAGAGAAATTGATGTATCTGCATTAGTTAAGAAGCCCCTTCTAATGAATATTTATAATTGTGGTGGATAAATACCCCATGGCAAAATCCCCCCTGATATGCAGGACCAGGAGAGATCTGCTGTGATTCCGAGCTGATAAAGAATTCCGGCTTTCTGCTACCTCCAGTTCCATCAGGGAGTTCACTCCAGCCGATTTCGGTATCAGGGATTGGGGGGACACTGGGGTCGTATTGAGGGCGGGACACGGGACTGGGATTGCAGGGTGGGGCCATGGGGGCTCCAGGGGGATGTTTTGCGGGGCAGGGGATGAACCCTGGACTTGGGTTGGAGTCGTGGATTGGCATGAAATGGGTATCGAGACTGGGAGCAGGTTTTGGGTCTGGGAGAGGCATTTGGGGTACACTGGGGGGGTGAGGGCGTGGCTCTTGGAGTCTGGGTGAAGTCCTGGAAGGGCTCTGGTCCACACGTGGTCTAAAGAGATGTGGGAGCAGGAGTCAGGTCCTGGGGAGCCGTGGGGGGAACAATGGAATGTTAAACACAAGACCAGGTTTGGGATGAGGGGCTGGTGGGGCACCGCGGGGACACTGGGGAGGTAAGGGATTGTTCCCAGGGTTTGGGCAGGAGCGACACTACTGGGGGAACTGAGGCAGGATTGGGAGAGGGGTTGTGGGGCTGGTGGGCGCAGAACAACACTGGAAGGCACACAGCACTGGGGTCCACGGGTCACTGCTGCAGGGACAGAGAGCGACCACAGAATTTGATATAATTTCCTGCGGGTCTAGGAGGACACTAAGGGTGGAGGACATGGGACCAGGGGAGTGGGATTGTTGTCCTGGGGGTCTGAGGGGAGTCCAGGAATGACCCCAGGATTTGGAATCAGCATGTTCAAGCTGAAACTGCCCCCCTGCCCCATGACTGCCCTCAATTCCCCTCCTCAGCCCCTCACAGAGGAACCCTTCCCATGTACCCCCGTGTGCCCCAATTGTCCCCTCAGTGTGTCCCTCTTTGTCCCCCAGTGTCCCACACTGTTCGTGGTGGCCTCTCTCCAGCATGGCCCTCCTGGCTCACACCCTGGCACTGCTGGCATTGACCATGGCCACCGTGGCCATCAAGGTGGTGCCCCTGGACATGGCCTTGAATTCCTTTGATGACCAGTACCGGGGCTGTGGCCCTGCCATGAATGCAAAGTTGCCGTCCCTCTACAACTCCGAGTACCAGAAAAATCCTCGCTTTGCCTGGGGCTGGTATCATGCAGATGCTGAGTGGCGCAAGCGGGGCTCTCCCGTGTCCCCTCTGACGTCCGAGTGGCAGGCCCTCGCTCTCATGGCCTACACCTCGCAGCACGTGTACAGGGACTTCAACGCAGCCGTGCGCACGGCCGGGCGCTCCCGCCAGGAATACCGGAACAATTTCCACTTCAAAACTTTGCATTTCCTGCTGACCCAGGCCCTGGTGACACTGAGGCAGGCTCAGAAAGGGCAGTGTCACCGCGTGTTCCGGGGTGTGCATGACGTTCGTTTCCTGGCACGGCGTGGCCGGAGAGTCCGGTTTGGTCAGTTCACATCGACGTCGCTGCGTAAAGAGGTTGCTCTGCGATTTGGGACAGACACAATTTTCGAGGTGCACACATGCCATGGCGCGGACATCCGTCAGTTCTCCGTGTATCCAGGGGAGGAGGAGGTGCTGATCCCGCCCTTCGAGACCTTCGAGGTCACCAAAGTCACCCGGGATGGGAAGAGGACATGGATCTGGCTCCGATCCACTGGGACCTACAGCAAATACAACTGCGAGTGGCACTGAGGTGAGAGCACAGGGACAGCCTGGGGTGATGGGGACACCCACTGTGGCCCTGGGGTCACCCATGATAAGGCACAGGGGACAATGATACTCACTGGGAGTGGGGGACAGGCACACCCACTGTGTGTGGGGGGAGAAGGACACCCAGTGCTGGTGACATCAAATTTGGGGGCACCCATTGTGGGCATGAGGACAGGAACATCTATGACAGGGCGCAGGGATGGGGATTCCCACTTCTGGGAGGGGACAGGGACAGGAACACCCCTGCCAGGGGAGGGCAGAGACTGGGCCCTGCCTGTACTGACCCTGTCCCTCTCCGCTAAAGCAGTGCTGTTGGGATGGGCCCCGTGTGCTGGACGTGGGTGGGCCACAACCCCCCATGGCACTCCCTGAAGCCCTGTCACCCCCTGTCACCCTCCATGGCACCCCCTGACTCCCTCTGACCCCTGTCATCCCTAAGCCCACCATGACCCCGCTGACCTACCTAGCCCCTCTACCCCCCATATCCCCCCACCTACGACGTCCTGTCACCTGGCACCTCATGGCCACCATCTCTCCTGCCACCCCTAATGCCCCATTTTGGCTGTTCCCAACCTCCTCACTCCCCACATGGCCTCCCATTGTACCCCTTTTTGTCCCCCAGGTGGGAGCATCCCCAGGGCCCCCTTCCAGAGGACTCCCTTGTCCCCCACAGCCTTGGCATGGGCCAATGGGATCCTCTGAGCCATGAGGCCACCAAGGTCACCGAGGTCACCGAGGTCGCTGTGGGGACCCTGGCCACCACGATCATGAAGACTCCCAGTAACAAGGCTGCCATAGCCTCTGCGACTGCTGTACACACCAAGGTCATTGAGCAAAGCAATTCCAATCAATAATTAAATCATAACAATTCCATTAAATAAATCTGACAAAGCCAACAAAAAGTGACAATTCCTAAGCAGGGCTCCATGTCGCTCCCCAATCCAACATTGGTGGTCACATCTCGTTCTCTCAGTTTTGAGGAGGATCCTTGGGGAGCATCCCCTTCCCGAGAGAGCAATCTCACTCACATTTCATTCCAAGCAAGAATATGGGTGAGGAATCTCTGTCTGAGAGGGGATTGGACATTTCCAGAGTCAGCTGACGGATGGCCAGGCCCAGTTCTGGTGGTCTACCCTCAGTTGTCAATTCCAGGTTGGTGATTTGAGCTGCTTTTAGCCCAATTCAGCACCAAAAGCAGCACCAGACCCCTCTCAATGCTGTCCCAATGGCCACAAATGGGGCACTGGCTCTTGGGTACATTTCAGGCTGAGCATCCTGCCACATCCTGCACTTCAGGGGGAGCTTAAAGGCTGGAGACTGGGAGGTTGAAGAGGGCAAGGGCAGGTCCTGCCCCTGGGGAGGGACAGTCCCCAGTGGTAGTCCAGGCTCAGAGGGTCCTGCTGGAGCAGATCTGGGGAAGGACATGGTGAGTGCCTGTAGGTGACCAGTGGAACTGGCCATATGGCCTGGGGCCAGGAGGGATCCAGGGGGCATCAGGAGGGGTGGGGCCAGGAGGTCAGGAAGTATTTGAGACCCTCTGCCCTTCCCGGTGAGGAACATCAGTAGTGCCATGTCCAACTCTGTTCAGTGCTGTGTTGAGTTCTGTCCAGTGCCATGTCCCTTTCTGCACTGCTCTGGGATGATTCTGCCTGAGCTGGGAGGTTGGGCCAGGTGCCCACTCTGGGTCCTTCCAGCCTGACCCATCCTGGGATTTGGGGATTCTGGCAGTTGTGGTTCAGGAATTGTCCACAGGAGGGCAGCAGCAAGCGTGGGAAATCAGTCGCACTGTGCAGTTCCGGGTGCCAACAGCAGGCGGCAGCACGAGCTGCTGGCGCTGCCCAGCGCCCGCCCCGCCCCATCCCGGTCCCGGGGGCTCTGCAATGGTTTGGGATGGAGCGACCTTAAAGCCCGTCCGGTGCCAGCCCTGCCATGGGCAGGGAAGCTTCCCCTGGGCCAGGCTGCTCCAGGCCCTGCCCTGCTTGGCCTTGAACCCTTCCAGGAGTGGGGTATCCACAGCTTGGTTCTAGATGAGTAATATGATAATTGACTCTCTCAATTAAAGAGTGAGTATTGTGTGTATGATAAGAGAAGTTTTGTTGATTGACAGTAATGTGATTGTCGTTTGATTTTTGGACACCCTTTGTTCTCTCCACTGTCCCCTTTCCCCCCCTCAATGTTGTTCCCACCGGACGGCCCAGGTTGTCAGGGTTGTCAGGGATATGTGGAGGCCAGACATTGGGTAATTGGGAATGGGGAAAACCTGTTGCTGGGGAGGCGTGGCATGCCTTGCTTCACCTCACCTCACCTCACCTCAACTCACCTCACCTCACCTCACCTCCAGTCAAGTTACAAGAAGGTCTCCACCAGTGGATGGTTGGTTGACAGGCTTTTAGAGAGCCAGGTTTGGCTGATGCAACACTGGGGTATAAAAGCTGAAGCTGCCATTTTGTGGATGAGCCACTGGCAGTCGGCCATGGTCCTAGTGCTGCCTATTTTCCTTATTCAGTCCCTTTATTGTGTTTGTTGGGGTTTAATAAACCTTTAAAAATTTAAAGTGAGAGGTCGTTTCTCACAGTCACCATGCACCATGGTCACCATGACCACCATGACTCCCAGAAAATATGGTCACCAAGGCCACCAGTGCCATTTTCCCTGGAGGAAAAGGGAAAAAAGGGAGAAGAGTAGAGGAAGAGAAGAGGAAAAACAATAATCTTCCCTACCCCCTCTCTCCACCAACATCTCCATGACTGGCCTTTACTTCTTTAGAAATTCATTCATTTGCATTCTTGACCAAACTTTGAGCTTTCCCACATATTCAGGATTTAACCAAACCAAACTCTATTTCTGCTCCACAATTTATTCAGCCCTGAAAGGAATAAGAGGAATGTTTCTTCACAAAGAGATTGTGTGGATCTTGTGGTAGATTGGGCCAGGGATTTTTAAATGTGGAAGTGACTGGAAAAACAATCAGTTTCAGAAAATATTCCTCACTGACATGGACTGCTGCTCAGACAAGGTCCTGCCAAATTCCTGAACTTCAAGAAGAAGACGAGGAAAGACTTAGCAGGCTGAAGAATTTTAATTTCCCCACACCGGGTGGAGTTAATGCTCATTTTAATGGTCATGTGTCTGAGTTACAGAAGGGTGGGATGTGTAGCAAGGGGGATATGCAGTGGCTGGATTGGGAAGTCTGCACCTTCCGAATACCTCGGCCAGTGGGGAAATGAGTAGGAGATATGGCTAGGAAATTGGGGTAAAAAGGAGGCTGCATCATCCAGCAACTTGAGACACTCCATGAGGAAATTCCCCACAGCCTCTTCCTTTGTTGATGTATAAAATTACAGGACTCTTCTGTCTCCTTTCTGCAAGTAAACCTCTGGCAAGGTGAATTTTTCTGCTCAAAAGGTAGATAGAAAAAATGTTGTTCCACATGAATCCTAAGCGGTATGATTAGCTGCAGCCAGTCTCATCCACAAAATGGCGGCTCTGCCTTTTATACCCCTGCTGTTGCATCAGCAAATACATATCCATAAGCAGTCATACATATACAAAAATTTTCCTTCTATATCCCTGGCCCCTCCCGAAGTCTTTCAGCTGACCCTTCCTTGCTGTCCATTGGTGGAGACTTTCCTGCACTCTGATTGGGGGTGAGGCATTGTCATGCCACGCCTCCCCTGCACAGTTTCTCCCATTCCCAGCTGCCCCATGCAAAGGGCACAAATACAAGCCCATGTCCCTGACAGCCCGGACAACCAGGGCCATCTGGTGGCAAGAATACAGAGGGGGGAAAAGGAGACTATGAGTGTCCTGGTTTAGGGCAAATTTGGGAGAAAACCTCCAAAATGGGCCCCACCAGAAATTAAACCTACATGACTCCTCCCCCCAGCTGGTTCAGGAAAGAACTTCCTTGGACAGAAGTGGAAAGAACCTGTTTATTTAACAGGCCAAGCACTCCCCAGCGCACAAAATGAAGAATACCAGATGACAACACTCATTCACTGCTCTGAAGAGATGACAAATTCAGAAAGTCTCTCCTGTGGGTGGTCACTCTGTTATCAGTCCCTTCGGTGCTGGGAAAAGTTGCGGAATAGGCCCCGTCAGGCTACAAAGTGCCAGCTCTCAGTGTTTCCCTGGGTCTCAGTCTGGAGCAGGTTTGAATGGTTCCAAGGAAAGGGAAAGAAAAAAAGTCCAGGGAAAACTCAGACTGCCTCAGCTAGCTAAACTAACTGACTAACCAACCAAAAAAGCAAAAGGAGCATGGTATTCTGCCCCGTCCATGCATAGACGTCAACAGTGTGCCAGCAGAATGTGGAGGAGGAGTCCAGTTCCTGATAACAAAACTCTGTGCCTCTTCTTCTCCCCGCCTTCACTCTAAGCCAGTCTTGAGGGCACAGAATATAATATCGAGCATAAACAGAACACACGACTGGGGATACAAGCATCATAACCTCACCCTAGGACAATGGGAAAACAGAGAGTGTCCAAAAACCAAACCACAAAAACATAATCATGCATCAACAAAACTTCTCTTTACATGCAACCAATATTCATCCCTGATTTGTGAGAGCCAATCATAATATTACCCATCTATACCAAAGCTGTGGCTGCCACACACCTGGAACGGTTCAAAGCCAGACTGGGCCAGGCCTGGAGCAGCCTGGCCCAGGGGACGATGTCCCTGCCCATGGCAGGGCTGGCACCGGACGGGCTTTAAGGTCGCTCCATCCCAAACCATTGCAGAGCCCCCGGGGCCGGGATGGGGCGGGGCAGGTGTTTGGCAGCGCCAGCAGCTCGTGCTGCCGCCTGCTGTTGGCACCCGGAACTGCAGCTGGGAGCGGCGCCATTGATTTCTTGCACTCACTGATGCCCTCCGGTGGACAATTCCCAAACTGCAACTGCCAGAATCCCCAAATCCCAGCATGGATCAGGCTGGAAGGACCCAGAGTGGGCACCTGGCCCAACCTCTCAGCTCAGGCAATGACATCCCTGAGCACAGGATTGGGTCCAGAACAGCCCATAAATGGATATGGCACTAGGCAGAACTGAACATGATCACTTCCTGACCTCCTTGTCCTGCACCTCTTGATGCCCCCTAGATCCCTCCTGGCCCCAGGACACAAAGCCAGCTTCACTGGTCACCTACCAACACCCCCTCGTCCTTCTCCAGTACTTCTCCAGCAGGTTGCCCCCATCTGGGACTGACACTGGGAACTGTTCCTCCCCAGGGACAGGACCTGCCCTTGCCCTCTTCAACCTCCCAGGTTCCAGCCTTTAAGGTCCCCCTGAAGTGCAGGATGTGGCAGGATGCTCTGCCTGAAATGTGCCCAAGAGACAATGGCCCATTTGTGGCCATTGGGACAGCATTGAGAGGGGTCTGGTGCTGATTTTGGTGCAGAATTGGGCTAAAAGCAGCTGAAATCACCAACCCCGAATGGAGAACGGAGAATGAAGCACCAGAGCTGGGCCTGGCCATCCATCAGCTGACCCTGGGAACGTCGAGTCCCCTCTCAGACAGAGATTCCTCTCCTCTATTCTAGCTAAAATGAAATGTGTGTGAGGTTCCTCCCTCAGGAAGGGGATGCTCCTCAAGGATCCTCCTCAAGAAAGAGACGTTCCCAGGGGTGTTGTTCGTGGGAGTGACATTGATCCCTGCTTAAGAAATTGTCACTTTTGGCTGGCTGTGTCAGATTTATTTAATGGAATTGTTTCAAACAAATTGTTTCATGGAATTGTTTTGATAGAATTTTTTAATAGGAATGCTTTTCTCAATGACCTTGGTGGGCACAGTGGTCACAGTGGCTGTGGTAGTCTTGTGGCTCAGGGAGTCTTGATGATCATGGTGGCCACAGATGCCACAGCAACCACAATGACCATGGTGTCCTTGGTGACCTTGCGGTCCAGAAAATTCTGGTGGCCACTGCGAGGGCTGTGGTGGCCAAGAGGAGTCCTCTGCGGTGGAAAGGGGCCCTGGGGATTGTCCTGCCTAGGGGACAAAAAGGGGCATAATGAGAGGCCATGTAGGAGTGCGGGGGTTGGGAATGACCATAATGGACGGTTAGGGGTGGCAGGAGAGATGGAGGCCATGAGGTGCCAGGTGACAGGATGTCGTGGGTGGGGCGGCATGGGGGGTAGAGGGGCTAGGTAGGTCAATGAGGTCATGGTGGGCTTAGGGATGACAGGGGTCAGAGGGAGTCAGGGGGTGCCATGGAGGGTGACAGGGGGTGACAGGGCTTCAGGGAGTGCCATGGGGGGTTGTGGCCCACCTACGTCCAGGACATGGGGCCCATCCCAACAGCACTGTTTTGGCAGGGAGTGACAGGGTCAGTACAGGCAGGGCCCAGTCTCTGCCCTCCCCTGGCAGGGGTGTTCCTGTCCCTGTCCCCTCCCAGAAGTGGGAATCCCCATCCTGTGCCCTGACATGGATGTTCTTTCCCTCTTGCCCACAATGGGTGCCCCCAAATTTGGTATCACCAGCACTGGGTGTCCTTCTCCCCACACACACAATTGGTGTCCTTGTCCCCCATGCCCAGTGAGTATCATTGCCCCCTGAGCCATATCTTTGGTGTCCCCAGGTCCACAGTGGGTGTCCCCATCACCCTAGGCATTCCTCTCTGTTGTCACCTCACAGCCACGCGCAGTTGTGTTTGCTGAATGTCCCAGTGGAGCGGAGACTGATCTTTGTCTTCTGCCCATCCCGGGTGATTTTGGTGACCTTGAAGGTCTCAAAGGGTGGGATCAGCACCTCACGGTTGCCAGGATCGTAGGAAAAAGCCTGGATGTCCACGCCATGGCATGTGTGAACCTCAAATATGGTGTCTGTTCCATACTTCTGGGCGACCTCTTTGCTCAGCGACGTCGATGTGAATTGACCAAACCGGACCCTCTGCCCATGCCGTGTCTTGAAATGAACGCCCCGCACGCCCCGGTACACATGGTGACACTTCCCCTTCTGAGCGTGCCTCAGCGTCCCCAGGGCATCGGTCAGCAGGAAATGCAGCGTTTTGAAGTGGAAGTTGTTCCGGTATTCCTGGCTGGACTGCCCGGCTGTGCGCACGGCCGTGTTGAACTCCTTGTATAGGTACTTCATTGTGTAGGCCATGACAGCCACGGCCTGCCCTGGGGACGCCAGAGGGGACACAGGGGAGCCCCGCTTGCGCCATTCAGCGTCCGCATGATACCAGCCCCTGGCAAAGTGAGGATTCCTCTGGTACTCGAAGCCGTAGAGGGACGGCAGAGCCGTGATCATGGCAGGGCCGCAGCCCCGGTACTGGTCATCGAAGGAGTCCCGGGCCATGTCCAAGGGCACCACCTTGATGGCAATGGCAGTTGCCATGGTCATTGCCAGCAGTGGCAGGGTGTGAGCCAGGAAGGCCATGGCAGGCAGAAGTCACCGGGACCGGTGTGGGACACTGGGGGACAAAGAGGGACACGCTGAGGGGACAATGAGGGCACACAAGGGTACATAGGAAGGGTCCCTCTGTGAGGGGCTGAGGTGGGGCGGGGGGGTGTCAGCCAAGGGGATGGGGAGTAGCTCTGGTTGGAAGACCCTTGGAAACAGCCTGGAATGTTGATCTGAAAACCTGGGGTCATTCCAGGACTCCCCAGTGTCCCTCAGACCCTCAGAGCAACAATCTCACACCCATGGTCTCATATCATCAACCATTAGCAGCCTCCCAGTCCCCCAGGACCATGATTCAAATTCTGGGGTCACTACCTCTCCACCCAGCTGTGCCCTCCATGATCATAATCCCACAATGGCCGCCCTGGATCCCACTGCTGTGTCCCCTCCCGTGTCATTCCTGTGCCCACAAGCCCCAGAACCCCGCTCCCAGCCCTGTGTCCCTTCCCCCCTAGTGTCACCCCAGCCCCTCTGCAGTTCCCCAGCCCAAACCTTGGGGACAATCCCTGACATCCCCAGTGTCCCCTCAGTGCCCCACCAGCCCCCCTCCCAATGCCAGTCCAGTGTTTCCCTTCCATTGTCCCCCCAGCGCTCACCAAAAACTCAAGCCTGCTCACAATCCTCTGCAACCTTCTTGTGACTCTGGACTGATTACAAACCTCAAATAAATCCCTAAAGCCAGTCCCTGACCCCCACTGTTGTCCTCGGCCCACTCCCAAACCCCAGTTCTACTCCCAGCCCCGTGACCCTTTCAGAGTCACCCCAGATCTCCAACCCAAATCTGGGGGTCATCCCCTGCCCCTGCAGTGTCCTGCTGGACCCCCCCATGGCCCCACTCCACCACTCAGTCCTGTGTCCCCCTCTAAAATGACCCCATTGTCCCCCCAGTCCCTGATACCGAAATTGCCTGGAGTGAACTCCCTGATGGAACTGGAGGTAGCAGAAAGCCGGAATTCTTTATCAGCTCGGAATCACAGCAGATCTCTCCTGGTCCTGCACATCAGGGGGACTTTGCCATGGGGTATTTATCCATCATAATCATAAATATTCATTAGAAGGGGCTTCTTAGCTAATGCAGATTCATCAGTTTCTCTGGAAATAATTTGCATGGTTCTGCCTCTTTCTGGAAGTCCTTTTATGGTACTGGAGGGTCATCCAAAGCGCTTTCTGGGTGTGGTTTTCACTGATTGCCCCAATATGCCAGATGACCTTTCCTGCAACTTCTGCTTTTTCCAGTCACTGCTCCTTCTGTGCTCCAGAACTTGCAAAAGACCCTCACTGGAGTTTCTTTATCTGTTTCTTCATGGATTCCATCCACGTTCATCCTGATATACACACTTCTACCTCCTTTTCATGCTTTTGCCCATTCATTTTAAGCTCAGTCCTACATCTTTATGGGATCTGAAACTTTCTATTCTCTCTCTTATTGCACACCCACAATGACCTCAATCCCAGTCCCATGGTCCCCCAGTGCCCCCCAGTCCCCCTCATCACAGCTCACTGAGTTGCTGTCACACCTCAGATACCAAATAGAGTCCCCTATCAGATGCCATCCCTGTAGGCACCTTGAGCCTGGGGATGATCTCTTGGGGGAGTGGCTGGGTGATTTCCCTGGCCTTGCTGGTTTGGCAGGAGAAGTTCTGGACCCCCAAGAAGGGATCCACCAACACCAGGAGATACCTGAGCCTATGTTGGCGTGGTAGCTCAGAAAATCCATTTGCCAGTACTCCCCAGGAGTGTTCCACTTCCAGTGACGCCTGGAGGTGATGGTTTTGAATTCAAAGGGTTCTTTTCAAAACATATCCGGCATTTCTCCGTAACAGACCTGACAGTTTTGTCCTAAGGACACTGAGGATCTGAGGCCACAGAGAAGTCCCCATCTCATGAATTCCCCAGTGCTTTGCTGGGGCTTTTCTCCTTTACAAATTGCAGCATCAGCTGGGGAGGGCCTGACCTGGTTATTGGGAGTTACCTCTCACCCACTCAGCCACCCTCTTTATTGTGGGCTTTTAGATAAGCAGCCAATTTTCAATCTGCCCAACTCTATCCAGGCCTCACCTCCTGGTGGTGAAATTCCTTTCTCAGGAATTAACACCAGCATGCTTTGTTGCACAACCTCTCGTGCAGCTTTAGTACAAGTCTATTTACACACAGGGATTTGTCAATCCCCAAGCTGGTGTGCCCTGCACTATAGTACAGCCACATCTCTGGGCAGCTGGGTAGTATCGAGGAGGGGCATTAATTCTTGTTCATATTTTATTGGAGATCTCTGTGCTGTTAATTGACTTCTATCTCTCCATATGGCTCCATGGGCACGAGCAATGCTCAAAGCAGATGGCAAATGAGTTCCTACGTTTGCATGGGCCTGTGGGAGTGGGACTGGGGATCTGGGCTGTGAGCAATCAGAGAGAGAAAGAAAATTTCAGATTCCTCAATAGTGCTAGACAGAGCTTATAGATGAATGGGCCAAAACAAGGAAAGCTGGTAGAAGTGTGAATAGTCAGGATGAACATGGATGGAATCCATGAAGAAACAGATAAAGAAACTCCAGTGAGGGTCTTTTGCAAGTTCTGGAGCACAGAAGGAGCAGTGACTGGAAAAAGCAGAAGTTGCAGGAAAGGTCATCTGGCATATTGGGGCAATCAGTGAAAACCACACCCAGAAACCCCTTTGGATGACCCTCTAGTACCATATAAGGACTTCCAGAAAGAGGCAGAACCATGCAAATTATTTCCAGAGAAAGTGATGTATCTGCATTAGCTAAGAAGCCCCTTCTAATGAATATTTATAATTGTGGTGGATAAATACCCCATGGCAAAGCCCCCCCTGAGCTGCAGGACCAGGAGAGATCTGCTGTGATTCCGAGCTGATAAAGAATTCCGGCTTTCTGCTACCTCCAGTTCCATCAGGGAGTTCACTCTGGCCAATTTCACGACCAGGGGCTGGGGGACAATGGGGACACTTGTGGGAGGACATGGGACTGGGATTGTGGAGTGGGGCCATGGGGGCTCCAGGGGGACATTGCAGGGGCAGGGGTGACCTCTGGATTTGGGTTGGGGTCCAGGGGTGACATGACATGGGAAATGGGACTCGGTTTGGGACTTGGGTCGGGGAGTGGGAGCTGAGGGACACTGAGGTTGGTGAGGGAGCAGCTTCAGGCATTTGGGTGGAATCCCAGAGAGACCTGGGGTTGCAAGAAGGTTGCAGAGGACTGGGAGCAGGCTTGAGTTTATGGGGAGCCTGGTGGGGACAATGGAATGGTAAAAACAGGACTGGGATGGGGAGGGTGGCTGGTGGGGCACTGAGGGGACACTGGAGAGGTCAGGAATTGTTCCCAGGGTTTGGGCTGGGGGGCACTAGGGGGGGAAAGGACTGGGAGTGGGGTGGTGGGGCTGTTGGGCACAGGGACAACATTGGGGGGAACACAGTGCCTTTATTACCCCTGGTGTTGCATCAGCAAATACATATCCATAAGTAGACATACATATTCAAAAATTTTCCTTCTAGATCCCTGGCCCCATTCAAAGTCTGACAGATGACTCTTCCTTGCTGTCCATTGGTGGAGACCTTCCTGCAGTCTGATTGGAGGTGAGGTGAGGCATGCCATGCCTCCCCAGCAGTAGGCTTGGCCCTTACCCAACTGCCTGATACAAGGGGAACAGGTACACGCCCTCCCTCCACATGTCCCTGAGAGCCCTGACAACCAGGGCCTTCTGGTGGCAACAATACAGACGGGGCAAAGGAGACTAAGAGGAGAACAGAGGGTGTCCGAAAAACAAACATACCCATAAATTGACAAAACTTCTCTTTACGTACACACAATATTCATCCCTTAATTGTGAGAGCCAATCATCATATTACCCATCTATAACAAAGCTGTGGCTTCTCCACTCCTGGCCATGTCCAAGGCCAGTCTGGGCAGTGCCTGGAGCAGCCTGGCCCAGGGGAAGATGTCCCTGCCCATGGCAGGGCTGGCACCGGACGGGCTTTAAGGTCGCTCCATCCCAAACCATTGCAGAGCCCCAGGGGCCGGGATGGGGCGGGGCGGGCGCTCGGCAGCGCCAGCAGCTCGTGCTGCCGCCTGCTGTTGGCACCCGGAACTGCAGCTGGGGGCGGCGCATGCGCAGTGCTGCTGATTTCCTGCGCACGCTGCTGCCCTCCGGTGGACAATTCCCAAACTGCAACTGCCAGAATCCCCAAATCCCAGAATGGGTCAGGCTGGAAGGACCCAGAGTGGGCACCTGGCCCAACCTCCCAGCTCAGGCAGCATCATCCCTGAGACTAGGATTGGAAACCAGAGCAGCCCAGGACTGGACACTGCACTTGGCATAACTGGACATGGCATTCCTGATGTGCCTTCCTGGGAAGGACAGGGGCAGGAACACTCCCTGACCTTCTGGCCCTGCTCTTCCTGATGCCTCCTGGATCCCTCCTGGCCCCAGGCCACTGGTCACCCACCAGCACCCCCAGGTCCTTCTCCACAGCTGCTCCAGTAGGTCCCACCCAGCCTGGACTGGGGACTGGGGACTGTCCCTCCCCAGGGACAGGACCTGCCCTTGCCCTCTTGAACCTCCCAATCTCTGGCCTTTAAGGTTGCCTGAGCTGAGGATACGGCAGGATGCTTTGCCTGGAACGAGCCCAAGGGACAATGGCCCATTTGTGGCCATTGGGGGTGCATTGAGAGGGGTGATTTTGGTGCTGAATTGGGCTAAAACCAGCCCAAATCACCAACCCCGAACTGACAACTGAGAGTGCAGCACCAGAGATGGGCCTGGCCATCCATCATCTGACCCTGGGAATGTCCAGTCCCCTCTCAGACAGAGATTCCTCTCCCCTATTCCTGCTTGGAATAAAATGTGTGTGAGGTTCGTGCCCCTGGATGGGGATGCTCCCCAAGAGAGGAGGTTGAGCGAAAGAGACGTTCCCACGAGTGTAATTCTGGGGAGTGACCTTGAGCCCTGCTTCAGAATTGTGACATTTTGCTGGCTGTGACAGATTTATTTAATAGAATAGTTTTGATGGAATTATTTATTAAAATGGCTTTGCACAATGGCCTTGGCGGCCACACTGGTCCAGGTGGCTCTGTTAGACTAGTGGCTGAGGGAGTCTTGATGATCATGGTAGCCATGGTTGCCAAAGTGACCACAGTCACCTCAGTGACCTTGGTGACCTTGGTGGCCTCGTGGTTCAGAGGATCCTGGTGGCCACTGCCAGCACCATGGTGGCCTCGAGGCATCCTCTGAGGTGGAAAGGTTCCATGGGGATGCTCCCACCTGGGGGACAAAGACGGATGCCAGGGGCATCATGTGGGGAGTGAAGGGTGTGGGGACAGCCATAATGGGGAGTTAGGGGTGGCAGGCGATATGGGGCCGTGAGGTGACAGGTGACAGGATATCAAGGAGGTCATAGGGGTGTTAGGGGATAGGGATGTCCAGGGATCATGGTGGGCTTAGGGGTGACAGGGTTCAGGGCTTGCCGTTGGGTTGACAGGGGGTGACCGGGGTTCAGAGAGGGAGTACCAGGGAGGGTCCTGGCCCACCTGCATTCGGCACACAGGGCCTGTCCCAACAGCACTGCCTTTGGTGTGGAGGGACAGGATCATTACAGGGGGTTTCCTGTCTCTGTCCCTGTCCCTGTCTCTGCCCTGGCAGTGGTGTCCCTGTCCCCGTCTCCTCCCAGATGTGGGGATCTCCATCCCTGTGCCCTGTCATGGGCCCGCAATCAGAGTCACCAGATTTGGTGTCCCCAGCATGGGGTGTTCCTGTCCGCAAACTCTCAGTGAGTGTCCCCCCTCCCAGTGCCCTGGCATGGGTGTTCCCTGCCCACCGTTGGCATCCCCAGCACTGGGTGTCGCTGTCCCCACACCTACAGTGAGTGTCCAGAACACTGAGTATCCCTGTCCTTTTCCCCAGCTGGGGACATCCTTGTCCTCCCACTCAGAGTGAATGCCTCTGTCCCCCATCCCCAGTCAATGTCATTGTCCCCTGTGCCTTATTATGTGTGTGCCCATCACCCCAGGCTGTCCCCTGTGCCGTCACCTCACAGCCACGCGCAGTTGTGTTTGCTGTAGGTTCCGGTGGAGCGGAGAGTGATCCATGCTCTCTTCCCATTCTGGGTGACTTTGGTGACCTCAAAGGTTTCGTATGGCGGGATCAGCACCTCTCGGTTGCTCAGATAGAAGGAAAAAGCCTGGATGTCCACGCCGTGGCACGTCTGAACCTCAAATATGGTGTCTGTTCCGTACTTCTGGGCGACCTCTTTGCTCAGCGACGTTGATGTGAATTGGCCAAACCGGACCCTCTGGCCACGCCGTGCCTGGAACCGGACATCATGCACACCCCGGAACACGTGGTGACACTTTGCTTTCTGAGCATGCCTCAGTTTCACCAGGGCCTGGGTCAGCAGGAAATGCAGCGTTTTGAAGTGGAAATTGTTTCTGTATTCCTGGCGGGAGTGTCCAGATGAACGCACGGCTGCGTTGAAGTCCTTGTAAATGTCCTTTGTTGTGTAGGCCATGACAGCCACGGCCTGGGCTGGAGATGCCAGAGGGGACACATGGGAGCCCCGCTTGCGCCACTCAGCCTCGGCCTTCACCCAGGTCTTGGCAAAGAGAGGATTCTTCTGAAACTCAAATTTGTAGAGTGCTGGCAACGCCTTGGTCATGGCAGGGCCGCAGCCCCGGTACTGGTCATCGAAGGAGTCCTGGGCCATGTCCAGGGGCACCACCTTGATGGCCACCGTGGCCACGGTCACTGCCAGCAGTGCCAGGGTGCGAGCCAGAAGGGCCATGGCGGGGAGAGGCCACGAGGAGTTGGGTGAGACACTGGGGGACAAAGAGGGACACACTGAAGGGAAAATAAGAGTACATGGGGTTACATGGGAAGGGATCCTCTATGAGGGGCTGAAGGGGAAAACTGGGGTCAGCCTGGAGCAGGGCTAGAGGGGCAGCTCGGGCCAGAAGACCCGAGGACACATCCTGGAATGCTGATCCCAAATCCTGGTGTTATGCCTGGAATCCCCAGGGTCCCTCAGAACCCCAGGACAACAATCCCACTCCCATGGTCCCATGTCCCCTACCACTGGTTTCCCCCTAATGACCCCCAGGAACTTGATCCAAGTTCTCAGGTAACTCCCTGTCCCCCCAGGAGTGACCTCCTGAATCCCATTCCTGTGACCCCTACAGCGTTGTCCCTGTGCCCACTAGCCCCACAACCCCACTCCCAGTCCCGTGTCCCTTCCCCCCTAGTGTCACCCCAGACCCTCTGCAGTTCCCCGGCCCAAACCCTGGGAACAATCCCTGACATCCCCAGGGTCCCCTCAGTGCCCCACCACACCCCAGTCCCAATCCCAGTCCTGTGTTTACCCTTCTGATGTCCCCCCAATGCTCCCCAGGAACTCATTCCTGCTCCCACACCTCTTTAGACCACTTGTGACCCCAGGGCCCTCAGGAACCTCACCCAAATTCCCAAAGCCACTCCCTCACCCACCCCAGTGTGTCCCTCAATGCTCTCCCACACCCCAGTCAAGCTCCCAGCCCCATGATCCTTTTGGTGTCACCCCAGGACCCCAACCCAAATCTGGAGATCCATCCTTGTCTCCCGCTGGAGCCCCCCATGGCCCCACGCTGCAACCCCAGTCCCGTGTCCCTCCCTCAAGTGTCCCCAGTGTCCCCCAGCCCCTGATACCAAAATCAGCCGGAGTGAACTCCCTGATGGAACTGGAGGTATCAGAAAGATGGAATTCTTGATCAGCTTGGAATCACAGCAGATCTCTCCTGGTCCTGCAGCTCAGGGAGACTTTGCCATGGGGTATTTATCCACCACAATTATAAATATTCATTATAATCAGCTTCTTATCTCGTACAGAAACAGCACTTTCTCTAGAAATTATTTGCATGGCTCCACCTTTTTCTGGAAGTTCTATTATGGAACTGGAAGGTCATAAAAATGGGGTCTCTGAGGGCCATTTTCACTGACTGTCCCGATATGCCAGATGACCTTATCTGCAACATTTGCTTTTTGTAGGCGCTACTCCTCCTCCTCCTTTTTGTGTTGCCAAAAAACCCTCACTGGAGTTCCTTTACCTGTTTCCCCATGGGCTCCGTGTTCATCCTCAGTATCCACCCATTTTCATCCTGTTCATGCTTTTGTCAGTCCGTCTTTAAGCTCTGTCCGGTGCCTTCAGGGAAAATGAAACTTTCTGTTTTATTTCTATCAACTGAGACTTCAGGTGACCTGTGCGGGGCTTTTCCAAACAACTCAATCAGCCACGACTGGCCCAGGTCAATGTGGGCTGTGGCAGCAAATGCTCTCCTCATCCAAGAGGCCGGGAAATCCAATTTGGGACAAAAGTTTGTGGTATATACTCTGCTCACCGCAACTGCAAGAAGATGTGGAACAAGGGGCCGAGCTCGGTGTGTTACAAAGAGCTCTGGAATTGGCAGTGAGAGAAAGAGCAAACATTGGAACTCACTTGCCATCTGCTTTGAGCATTGCTCATGCCCATGGATGCACATGGGAAGAAAAAAGTCAAATACCAGCACAGGGATCTCCGATTAAATATGAACAAGAATTATTGTCCCTCCTTGATAACAGCAAGGTGCCCAAAGAAGTGGCCGTACTACAATCCAGGGCACACCAGCTTGCGGATTGAAAAATCATTGTGGGTTAATACACTTGCAATAAAGCTGCACGAGAGGTTCCGCAACAAAGCATCCTGGTGTTAATTCCTGAGAAAGGAATTTCACCCCCATAGTTGAGGCCTGGATAGAGTTGGGCAGATTGAAAATTGGCTTCTTATCTAAAACCCACAATAAATGGGTGGCTGCATGGGTGAGAGGTAACTCCCAATAACCAGGTCAGGCCCTCCCCAACTTTTGCTGCAATTTATAAAGGAGAAAAGCGCCACTGCTCTGGGGAATTCATGAGATCGGGACTGATCTGTGGCCTCACATCCTCAGTGTCCCATAGGACAAAACTGTCAGGTCTGTTACAGACCAATGCCCAATACATTTTCAAAAGAACCTTTTGCATTCAAAACCATCACCTCCAGGCATCACTGCAAGAGGAAACACTTCTAGGGTTTACTGGCCATGGGAAATGGAAATATGGAAACTTCCACGCATTCAGAAGGGTTTGATCTGCAACCTTGAAAGGAGCTTGAATTGGTGTAAGAATAAAGTACACAGACATTAAGTAGAAAAATCCTAAATTGATGTTTCTCAAGTTGTGAGTAAGAATATGCCTGAAGTAAGTAAGAAACTGTATTGGGCAAAGATGGTGAAGGGTCTATAGTACAGAAATGTGATTGCATAGAGTAAGTGAAGAGTTTAAGAGTTATAATAGAAGCAAAGGTGTGCACGTGAGTTAGAAGCCCATTGGGTAAAACCATCTGCAGTGCATTGGAAGTGAGTAAAGGCGGTAGGTTAGAAAAGCAAAATAACAGTCCATTGGATTAGATAGTTAAATAGTGTCTTGCAACAAAGAACTTGTGACTACTTTGTGCTATTGCTGACTGCTTGCTCCTCTAAATTCCCATGGCCTCTATGACTGATGTTTATCTGAGCAATAAATGCTTATTAGCCCACTGGCAGTCGCATCTCTTCATTAAAAGTGGTGGCAATGATAACTGGCAAATGGAACTTCTGAGCTACCACACAAACATGGGCTCAGGTATCTCCTGTTGTTGGGGGATCCCTTCTTGGGGGGTCCAGAAGTTCTCCTGTCACACCAACAAGGCCGGGGAAGTCACCCAGGTGACTTCCCAACCACTCCTCCAAGAGATCATCTACAGGCTCAAGGTGCCGAGAGGGATGATAGGGGACACCAGTTGGTATCTGAAGTGTGACAGCAAGGCAGTGAGCAGCTGGGAGAGGGGCTGGGGGGAACTCTGGGCATGTGGGACAGTGGGAGAGTGGGAGCAGGACTGGGGTGTTGAGGGGGGGCTGTAGCCATGATGTTTTCTGAAAAATCCTTACCTTAGGATTTTTTCTCCTGAGAAGCTGAGAGGCCTCAGGAACAAAATGTAAACAATAATTATCTGCTGCTGTGGAATGCAACAGGTGCATCTGTGATTGGCCCATGTTGGTTGTTTCTAATTAATGGCCAATCACAGTCAGCTGGCTTGAACTCTCTGTCCGTGACGCAAGCCTTTGTTATGATTCCTGCTTTTTCTACTCTCAGCTAGCCTTCTGGTGAAATCCTTTCTTCTATTCTTTTAGTATAGTTTTAATATAATATATTTCATAAAATACTAAATCAAGCCTTCCGAAACTTGGAGTCAGATCCTCGTCTCTTCCCTCATCCTGGGACCCCTGCAATCACCGTCACAGGGGGCGAAAGAGAAGAAAGAAAAGGAAGTTTCAGTTCCCCTGAAGGCTCTGGGTAGAGTTTAAAGACTGACTGCCTAAAGCAAGAAACGGATGTAAAAGTGTGGATATGCAGGATAAAAGTGGAGGCGACTGAGAGCAACCACCCTCTTTATTGTGGGTTTTAGATAAGAAGACAATTTTCAATCTGCCCAACTCTATCCAGGCCTCAACTATGGGGGTGAAATTCCTTTCTCAGGAATTAACACCAGGATGCTTTGTTGCGGAACCTCTCGTGCAGCTTTATTGCAAATCTACTTACCCACAATGATTTGCCAATCCACAAGCTGGTGTGCCCTGGATTGTAGTACGGCCACTTCTCCGCACAGCTTGGTGTTATCAAGGAGGGACTATATTTGTTCTTTATACTTAATTTGAGGTCCCTGTGCTGGTATTTGACTTTTTTCTTTCCTAATGGCTCCGTTGGCATGAGCAATGCTCAAAGCAGATGGCAAGTGAGTTCCAATGTTTGCTCTTTCTCTCACTGCCAATTCCAGAGCTCTTTGTAACACACCGAGCTCTGCCCCTTGTTCCACATCTTCTTGCAGTTGCGGTGAGCAGAGTATATACCACAAACTTTTGTCCCAAATTGGATTTCCCGGCCTCTTGGATGAGGGGAGCAGTTGCTGCCACAGCCCACATTGACCTGGGCCAGTCGTGGCTGATTGAGTTGTTTGGAAAAGCACCGCACAGGTCACCTGAAGTCTCAGTTGATAGAAATAAAATAGAAAGTTTCATTTTCCATGAAGGCACTGGATAGAGCTTAAAGATGGACTGACAAAAGCATGAACAGGATGAAAATGGGTGGATACTCAGGATGAACATGGCTGGAGCCCATGGGGAAACAGGTAAAGGAACTCCAGTGAGGGGTTTTTGGCAACACAGGAGGAGCAGCACCTGCAAAAAGCAAATGTTCCAGGTGAGGTCATCTGGGATATTGGGACAGTCAGTGAAAATGGCCCTCAGAGACCCCATTTTTATGACCTTCCAGTTCCATAATAGAACTTCCAGAGAAAGGTGGAGCCATGCAAATAATTTCTTGAGAAAGTGCAGTTTCTGTACGAGATAAGAAGCTGATTATAATGAATATTTATAATTGTGGTGGATAAATACCCCATGGCAAAGTCTCCCCTGAGCTGCAGGACCAGGAGACATCTGCTGTGGTTCCAAGCTGATCAAGAATTCTGTCTTTCTGATACCTCCAGTTCCATCAGGGAGTTCACTCCGGCTGATTTTGGTATCAGGGGCTGGGGGACACTGGGGACACTTGAGGGAGGACACGGGACTGGGGTTGCAGAGTGGGGCCATGGGGGGCTCCAGCGGGAGACAAGGGTGGATCCCCAGATTTGGGTTGGGGTCCGGGGGTGACACCAAAAGGATCATGGGGCTGGGAGCTTGACTGGGGTGTGGGAGAGCATTGAGGGACACACTGGGGTGGGTGAGGGAGTGGCTTTGGGAATTTGGGTGAGGTTCCTGAGGGCCCTGGGGTCACAAGTGGTCTAAAGAGGTGTGGGAGCAGGAATGAGTTCCTGGGGAGCATTGGGGGGACATCAGAAGGGTAAACACAGGACTGGGATTTGCACTGGGGTGTGGTGGGGCACTGAGGGGACCCTGGGGATGTCAGGGATTGTTCCCAGGGTTTGGGCCGGGGAACTGCAGAGGGTCTGGGGTGACACTAGGGGGGAAGGGACATGGGACTGGGAGTGGGGTTGTGGGGCTAGTGGGCACAGGGACAACGCTGCAGGGGTCACAGGAATGGGATTCAGGAGGTCACTCCTGGGGGGACAGGGAGTTACCTCAGAATTTGGATCAAGTTCCTGGGGGTCATTATGGGGAAACCAGTGGTAGGGGACATGGGACCATGGGAGTGGGATTGTTGTCCTGGGGTTCTGAGGGACCCTGGGGATTCCAGGCATAACGCCAGGATTTGGGATCAGCATTCCAGGATGTGTCCTCGGGTCTTCTGGCCCGAGCTGCCCCTCAGCCCTGCTCCAGGCTGACCCCAGTTTTCCCCCTCAGCCCCTCATAGGGGAACCCTTCCCATGTATCCCGGTGCCACCTCACTGTCCCCTCAGTGTGTCCCTCTTTCTTCCCCAGTGCCCCACACTGCTCTCAGTGGCCATTTGCTGCAATGGCTCTCCTGGCTCACACCCTGGCACTGCTGGCAATGACCGTGGCCACGGTGGCCATCAAGGTGGTGCCCCTGGACATGGCCCAGGACTCCTTCGATGACCAGTACCGGGGCTGCGGCCCTGCCATGACCAAGGCGTTGCCAGCACTCTACAAATTTGAGTTTCAGAAGAATCCTCTCTTTGCCAAGACCTGGGTGAAGGCTGAGGCCGAGTGGCGCAAGCGGGGCTCCCATGTGTCCCCTCTGGCGTCCCAGTGGCAGGCCATTGCTCTCATGGCCTACTCAATGAAGGACATTTACAAGGACTTCAACGCAGCCGTGCGTACAGCCGGGCGCTCGCGCCAGGAATACAGAAACAACTTCCACTTCAAAACGCTGCATTTCCTGCTGACCCAGGCCCTGGTGACACTGAGGCAGGCTCAGAACAGGCAGTGTCACCAGGTGTTCCGGGGTGTGCGTGACGTTCATTTCAAGGCACAGCAAGGCCAGTGGGTCCGGTTTGGCCAATTCACATCGACGTCGCTGCGTAAAGAAATTGCTCTGCGATTTGGGTCAGACACGATATTCCTAGTGCTGACATGCCATGGTGTGGACGTCCGTCAGTTCTCCAAGTATCCAACAGAGGAAGAGGTGCTGATCCCGCCATTCGAGACCTTTCAGGTCACCCAAGTCACCTGGGATGGGAAGAGGACATGGATCTGGCTCCGCTCTGCTGGGACCTTCAGCAAATACAACTGCGAGTGGCACTGAGGTGACCACAGGGGACACCCTGGGAGGATGCGGACTCCTACTGTGGGCATGGGGACTCCCATGATAAGGCTCAGAGGACAATGACACTCACGGGGGATGGGAGACAGGCGGATAGGGACACCCACAGTGTGTGGGTGGACAATGACACCCACAGCTGGAGAGAAACACAGGGATACCCAATGCTGGGGACACCCAGTGACAGTGTGGGGACAGGGACACCCAGCCCTGGGGAGAGCCACTCTTGGCTGGGGACACTCATGACACGACACAGGGGGTTTGGGGACACTCCCTGCAACCTGTGGGGACACACACTGAGAATTTGGGGACAGGGACATGCTGTGCCTGGGATACCAAGTCTGGAGACACCCATTGTGGGCATGGGGAAAGGAACACCCGTGACAGGGCACTGGGATGGGGACCCCTTCAGCTAGGAGGGGACCGGGGAACAGGGACCGGGACACCACTGCCAGGAGAGGCCAAGGACACAGACAGAGACAGGGATGTCCCCGTACCAACCCTGTCCCTCCCCACCAAAGGCAGTGCTGTGGGGACGGGCCCTGTGTGCTGTGCGTGGGTGGGCCGGATCCCCATAGCATTCCCTGAACCCCTGTCACCCCCTGCCAGCCCCATGGCATTCCCTGACTCCCCCTAACCCCTGTCACTGCTAAGCCCACCATGACACCTCTTACACCCCTGGCCCCCATACCCCGCTCCCCTGGCACACCTTGTCACCTGTCACCTCATGGGCCCCATCTATCTTGTCATCCCTAACACACCATTACAACTGTCCCTGACTTCCTTACTCCTTCCATGGTCCCCCTGACCCTCCTCTTTCTTCCCCAGGAGCATCCCCAGGAGCATCCCCACGGCCCCCTTCCACCTCAGAGAACTCCTGCTCGCCCCACATCCCTGGAAGTTATCACCAGGATCCTCTGAGCCACAAGGCCACGAAGGCCACAGGCTCACTGTGGTGACTGTGGCAACCACGGCCACCATGGACGCCAAGGTCACTGTCATTGCTGTGGCCGCCACGCCACACTCAGCAAGACCACCAAGAGCCCCATGGAAATAAGACCCCCTAAGCTGCCAAGGCCACCACAGCCACTCTGGCCACCATGCTCACTGTGACCACCAAGGCCACCATGACCACCAGGATCACCAAGACTCCCTGAGCCACAAGGCTACCACTGGCACTGTGACCACTGTGGCCCCCAAGACCATTGTGCAAAGCAATTCTATTAAATAATTCTATCATAAAGATGCCGTTAAATAAATCTGTCACAGCCAGCCAAAAGTGATTATTCTTAAGCAGGGTTTGATGTCATTCCCCACACGAACACGCATGAGAATATCTCTTTCTCTCAACTTAGAGGAGGATCCTTTGGGAGCATCCCCTTCCCAAAAGAGGAACCTCAACGACATTTCATTTCTAGCAGAAATAGGGGAGAGGAATCTCTATCTGAGAGGGGACTGGACATGGCCAGAATCAGATGACGGATGGCCAGGCCCAGTTCTGGTGCTTCACACTCAGTTGTCGATTTGAGGTTGGTGATTTGGGCTGGTTTTCACCAATTCAGCACCAAAATCAGCACCAGACCTCTCCCAATGCAGCCCTGATGGCTGCAAATGGGGCATTTTCCCTTGGCCGCATTCCAGGCAGAGCATCCTGACACATCCCGCAGTTCAGGGGACATTAAAGCCTGGAAATATGGAGGTTCAAGAGTGCAAGGGCAGGTCCTGTCCCTGGGGAGGGACAGTCACCAGTGCCATCCCTGACTGGTGGGACCTGCTGGAGCAGTTCTGGAGAAGAACTTGGGGTTGCTGGTGGGTGACCCGTGAAGCTGGCCATGTGGCCTGGGGCCAGGAGGGATCCAGGGGGTATCAGGAGGGGTGGGGTCAGGAAGTCAGGGAGTGACCATGGCCCTCTGTCCTTCCCAGGGAGGCACACCCAGAGTGTTGTGTCCAGCTCTGTCCAGTGCAGTGTCCAGTTCTGGGTTGCTCTGGACCCAATCCTGGTCTCAGGGATGATTCTGCCTGAGCTGGGAGGTTGGGCCAGGTGCCCACTCTGGGTCCTTCCAGCCTGACCCATGCTGGGATTTGGGGATTCTGGCAGTTGCAGTTCAGGAATTGTCCACCGGAGGGCAGCAGCGAGCACGGGAAATCAGCGGCACTGCGCATGCGCCGCCCCCAGCTGCAGTTCCGGGTGCCAACAGCAGGCGGCAGCACGAGCTGTTGGCGCTGCCCAGCGCCCGCCCCACCCTGCCCCATCCCGGCCCCGGGGGCTCTGCAATGGTTTGGGATGGAGTGACCTTAAAGCCCGTCCGGTGCCAGCCCTGCCATGGGCAGGGACATCTTCCCCTGGGCCAGGCTGCTCCAGGCCCTGCACAACCTGGCCTTGAACTCTTCCAGGCATGGGGCAGCCACAACTTTGCTGTAGATGGGTAACATGATGATTTGCTCTCATAATTAATGGATGAATACTTTGTGTATGTTAAGAGAAATTTTGTTGATGCATGGTATTGTTGTTTGTTGTTTGGGCGCTCTCTGCTCTCCCCATAATCTCCTTCCCATCTCTCATATTGTTGCCACCAGATGGCCCTGGTTGTCATCGTGCCAGGGACATGTGGAGGGAGGGCACGTGCCTGTGCCCCTTGCATGGGACGGTTGGGAAATGGGAATGCCTGTTTCTGGGGAGGCATGGCATAACAACACCTCACCTCCAATCACACAGCAGGAAGGTCTCCACCAATGGACAGCAAGGAAGAGTCAACTGGCAGACTTTGGGAGGAGCAAGGGACTTATAAGGAAAATGTTTGAATATGTATGATTCCTTAGGAATATGTATTTGGTTGATGCAACACCAGGGGTATAAAAGGCAGAGCTGCCATTTTGTGGCAGTTGGCCACACTCCCAGAACTGTCCCTTTTTCCTTATTCAGTCCCTTTGTTATGTTGTTGCGGTTTAATAAACCTTTAAAAATTTAAAGTGAACGGTCGTTTCTCACAGTCACTGTGGTTTCCATTACCACCAAGGCCACCATGACCCCAAGAAAAGAGAGGTCACCAAGGTGCCACCCCTGACATTATCCCTGGAGGAAAAGAGAAAAACGGGAAAAGAGAATGGAAGACAAATCAAATCTCTTGGCTTTTTGCAAATATTAAGATGAATGCTACATGTATATGCCCAAATATCTTTGCTTTTATTTCTGCTTTTAACAAAAGGTTGGACATAGTAATAGTGGTAGCTGATATTGTCACCAGTGAACTGTCTGTTTGGTTGAGATAACACCCAGTGGACATGTCATGAGGACCCCGCTGTTGAAATGCCAACTTTCAGCATCTGCTGTCTGAAGAAAGTATGGACCAAGGCCCAGACTGGAAGTGATAAAGAGAAGGAGTCAAAACTGCAGCCAAGAAGCAGGCATGCTCTAAAAAAGGCTGACCCAAGGAAGGGCCATGTTAAATAGTTCCTGGAATATGGAAACTAGTCTATGGAAATATATGGATATGTGTAACGGTCTAGGAATATGCAATCCCAGTCCCATGTCTCTCCACAAGTGTCCCCTGGAGTCCCCCCAGCCACCAATATAGAAATTGGCCAGAGAAAACTAACTCATGGAACTGGAGGTAGCAGAAAGCCAGAATTCTTGATCAGCTCGGACTCGGAGCAGATGTCTCCTGGTCCTGCACATCAGGGGGGACTTTGCAGACAGAATCTATCTGACCTCATTATACATATTTATCAAAATGGGCTTCTTAGCTAATACAAAACCAGCACATTTCCCATAAATAATCTGCAGGGCTCTGCCTCTTTTAAGAAATAATTTTTATTGTCCTGGAGGGTCATAAAACTGGGGTGTCAGGTTGTGGGTTTCACTAGGTGCCCTAATATTCCAGATGACCTTGCCTCAAACTTTCACTTTTGCAGGCATTGCACCTGCTGTGTTACAGATCTTGCCAAAAACACCTCACTGCAGCTCCCTTTATCTCTTTCTCCACAGGTTCCAGTAACCTTTGCTCTTCCGTGCCCTCACTTTTACATTCTTTTATTATTTTTTGCTAGTTCTTCTTAAAGCCTTATCCATCATCTTCAGGGGATCTGAAACTTTCTATTCCCTCTCTTATTGCTCAGCCCCAACAACGCCAATCCGACCATCCCTTGTCCGCAGAGTTTCCCCCAGTCCCACTCCCCACTGCTCGCTGAGTTGCTGTCACACCTCAGATACCACTTGGGGTCCCCTATCAGATGCCATCCCCGTAGGCACCTTGAGCCTGGGGATGATCTCTTGGGGGAGTACCTGGGTGACTTCCCTGGCCTTGTTGGTTTGGCAGGAGAAGTTCTGGACCCCCAAGAAGGGATCCACCAAAACCAGGAGATACCTGAGCCCATGTACGTGTAGTAGTCCAGAAAATTTGCCAGTAATCCCCGGGAGTGTTTCCTCTTCCAGTGATGCCTGGAGGTGATGGTTTTCAATTGAAAGGGTTCTTTTGAAAAGGTCCCAGGCATTGCTCTGTAACACACCTGACAGTTTTCTTTACAGTAAGCAGAGTATATACCATAAACCTTTGTCCCAGATTGGATTTCTTGGCCACGTGGATGAGGAAAACAGTCACTGCTGTGCCCCACATTCATCTGTGCCAATCATGGCTGATGTTGAGTTGTTTTGAAGAGCACCCCATAGATCTTGTGAAATCTCCCCCACAAAGCAGGCACCGGACTGACCTTTGATTTGGACTCCTAAGGAAGGACACACATTCTGTAACTCAAAGATGGCCCTGAGGTCCACATTTCCCATGGGATTTCCTCTCCTTGGAGATTTTTGTGTAACAACAAAAGCAGCAGGCCCTGGGTGTGCTGGCAACCACCCAGCTGCCCAAAAAATGGCCGTACTACAATCCAGGGCCCACCAGCTTGGGGATTGACAAATCCCTGTGGGAAATAGACTTGCACTAAAGCTGCACAAGAGGTTCCACAACCAAGCATGCTGGTGTTAATTCCTGAGAAAGGAATTTCAGCCCCAGAGGTGAGGCCTGGAGAGAGTTGGGCAGATTGAAAATTGGCTGCTTATCTAAAAGCCCACAATAAAGAGGGTGGCTGGATGGGTGGGTGAGAGGTAACTCCCAATAACCAGGTCAGGCCCACCCCAGCGGATGCTGCAATTTGTAAAGGAGAAAAGCACCAGCAAAGCTCTGGGGAATCGATGAGATGGGGACCGGTCTGTGGCCTCAGTGTTCATAGGACAAAACTGTCAGGTCTGTTACAGAGCAATCGCTAATATCTTTTGAAAAGAACCCTTTGCATTCAAAACCATCACCTCCAGGCATCACTGGAAGAGGAAACACTCCTGGGGATTACTGGCAAATGGATTTTCTGAGCTACCACGCCAACATAGGCTCAGGTATCTCCTGGTGTTAGTGGATCCCTTCTTGACGGGTCCAGAACTTGTCCTGCCACACCAGCAAGGCCAGGGAAATCACCCAGGTACTCCCCCAAGAGATCATCCCCAGGCTCAAGGTGCCTGCAGGGATGGCATCTGATAGGGGACCCCAACTGGTATCTGAGGTGTGGCAGCAATTCAAAACAACTCAACATCAGCAGTGGGGAGTGGGACTGGGTGGCATTGCAGGGACATGGGACTGTGGGATTGGGGTCATTGGGGCTGAGCAATAAGAGAGAGAATAGAAAGTTGGAATTCTCCTGAAGGTGCTGCATAAGGCTTTAAGAAGAATGAGCGAAAAACAGTAAAAGGATGTAAAAATGTGCACACAGAAGAGCAAAGGTTACTGGAACCTGTGGAGAAAGAGATAAAGAGCACTCCAGTGAGGGGTTTTTGGCAAGATCTGTAACACAGAAGGAGCAGTGCCTGCAAAAATGAAAGTTTGAGGCAAGGTCATCTGAGATATTGGGGCACTTTGTGAAACCCTAACATCTGAACTGACCAATTTTATGACCCTCCAGGACAATAAAATTATTTCTCAAAAGAGGCAGAGCCCTGCAGATTATTTATGGGAAATGTGCTGGTTTTGTATTAGCTAAGAAGTACATTTTGATTAACAAATACAATTAGGATGGATAGATTGTGTTGACAAGGTCCCCCCGATGTGCAGGACCAGGAGAGATCTGCTGTGAGTCCAAGCTGATCAAGAATTCCGGCTTTCTGCTACCTCCAGTTCCATCAGGGAGTTCACTCTGGCCGATTTCGATAGGGGACACTTGTGGAGGGACATGGGACTGGGGTTGTAGAGTGGGGGCATGGAAGGCTCCAGGCCAATATTACAGGGTCACGGGTTGGTCCCTAAATTTGGGCTGGGGTCCTGGGGTGATGTGAAATGGGTAACAGGACTGGGACCGGGACTGGGGTCTGGGAGAGGGCCAAGGCAGAGCGGGGGCAGGGGGGGTTACAGAGTGGCTTAAGGAATTTGGGTGAGTTTCCTGAGCAGCCTGGGGTCACAAGAGGGCTACAAAGGTCTGGGAGCAGAAATGAGATCCTGGGGAGCACCAGGGGGACATTGGGAGTGTAAACACAGGATTGGGATTGGGACTGGACGGCTGGTGCGCGGGGATTGAGAGACACAGACTCTGAAATGCCATCAAAGCAAAGCCATTTATTGGACCAGTTTACCAGGATTTATAGCTCACTATGTTTGTACAAAATATTCTACTTGGACCCCTTTGCCCCAGTCCCCTTAGAAATACAATATTCTCCATTATCCTTCTTACACTGGTAATGTCCTTGTTATCTCTTTCACCAGTAACATCCCTGTCATCTCTTCTCTGGTCAGAGCAGTCATCGTGATGGATAGAAGTGTCCAGACATGATGGTCAGAGTGATCAGACATGACGTCATCACTTCTGTTCTTGCCTTGAGTTTTTCTCTCCCACAGTCTTCATTCTACCAGGGCCACAAGGTCTGCCATGCTCCCCAGCTGAGCTTCTGTAGCGGTCTGGTCTTCCACATCTTCCCCTTCTCGGTTCTTTATGCAAAGAGTTCCTGTACCTTGATGTTTTAGCAGTTCCCACCCATAAGCCTATTATCTTATCAATACTATTACTGGTTATCTGCTAAATACAGGATAAAATATATGGAGCACAGATCACAATCAAGAAAAACTTACCAGATACAACCTTGACTCTGATAAAGAGACTCACTGCATAGGAGAACAAAAGGATAATATCCAAGGCCTCCTAGGAAATGAGGATAAATGGCCACTGTTCTAAAGTTCATCTGGTTGGAGCTCAGGGGCCATGCTGACCCCCTCATAGAGGACCCCTTCCCATGTACCCCCATGTGTCCTCAGTGTCCCCTCAGTGTGTCCCACTTTGTCCCCCACTGTCCCACACTACTCCCAGTAACCTCCCTGCCATGGCCCTCCTGGCTCACACCCTGGCACTGCTGGCAATGGCTGTGACCACTGCAGCCATCAAGGTGGTGCCCCTGGACGTGGCCCAGGACTCCTTTCATGACCAGTGCCGGGGCTGCAGCCCTGCCGTGACTGTGGCATTGCCGGCCCTCAGCCACTTTGAGTTCCAGGTGAATCCTCTCTCCACCCAGACCTGGGTGAAGGCCGAGGCTGAGTGGCACAAGCGGGGCTCTCCTGTGTCCCCTCTGGCATCCCCAGCCCAGGCCGTGGCTGTCATGGCCTACACAACAAAGGACATTTACAAGGACTTCAACGCAGCCGTGCGTGTGGCCGGGCGCTCCCGCCATGAATACCGGAACAAGTTCCACTTCAAAACGCTGCATTTCCTGCGGACCCAGGCCCTGGTGACACTGAGGCATGCTCAGAATGGGCAGTGTCACCACGTGTTCCGGGGTGTGCATGATGTCCGGTTCCAGGCACGGCGTGGCCAGAGGGTCTGGTTTGGTCAATTCACATACTATTAAATTATTCTGTCAAATCAAATCTATTTAATGATTCTATCAAAACAGCTCCATTAAATAATTCTACCAAAACAATTCCATGAAGTAATTCTGACAGAGCCAGTCAAAAGTGACAATTCCCAAACAGGGCTCAATGTCACTCTCCATGCCAACACTTGTGGGAACGTCTCTTTCTCTCAACTTTCAGGAGGATGCTTGGGGACCATCCACTTCTTGTGGGAGGAACCTCACACACATTTCATCCCAAGTATGAATAGAGGAGAGGAATTTCTGTCTGAGCGGGGACTGGGCATTGCCAGGGTCAGCTGATGGATGGCCAGGCCCAGCTCTGGTACTTTACGAGCATTTGTCCGTTCAGGGTTGGTGATTTTGGCTGGTTTTAGCCCAATTTAGCCCCAGTGCCCTGCCTGTCTGAGCTGATAAGCAATTCCAGCTTTCTGCTATCTCCAGATCCATCAGGGAGTTCACTCCGGTTGATTTTGGTATCGGGACTGGGGGGACTCCAGGGGGACTCTTTGGGGGGACACGGGATTGAGGGAATGGGATTGCAGACATGGGGGTATACTGAGGGAGTCACAGGTCTGGGATTGGGGTCATGGGGGGTTCTGGGGGAAAATGAGGGGGACACGGGATGGTGAGAGTGGGATTGGGGTGATGGGGGGCTGGGAGACACTGTGGGGGCAGAGGGTGATGCCTGGATTTGAGTTGATGTCCTGGGGTGATACAAAAGGAACTGGGAATGGGAGTGGGAGTGGGGTCTGGGGACCAAACGAGAGGGACACTGAGGGGCTCAGGGAGTGACACCAGGATTTGGGTCGGGATTCTGCCGGGTCTGAGGGGACCTGTAGTCATGGGAGTAGGATTGGGCTTCTGGGGTTGATGGTGCTGTGGACTGGGGTCCCTGGGGCTGGGGGATGTTCGGGAGGCATAAGTAATCCCAGAATTTGGGGTCAGGGAGCCCAGACATGTGCAGGGGATGGCTGGGCAGGAGTGCCTCCCTTCCTCCTAACACCACTCCCCTGCTGACCCCACTCCCCTGCTGACCTCACTCCCCTCCACAGTCCCTCACTGATGAACCCTCCCCGTGTCTCCCCCATGTCCCCTCTGTGTCCTCCAGAGTCCACACTGGTCCCTGTGGCCTCTCCCTGCCATGGCCCCCCTGGCTCAGGCCCTGGCACTGCTGGCAATGGCCGTGGCCACCACGGCTGTCAATGTGATCCCCCTGGACATGGCCCAGGACTCCTTTGATGACCAGTACCGGGGCTGCGGCCCTGCCATGAAGGCAGCATTGCCGGCCCTCAACAGCTCCGAGTTTGAGCAGAACAAGGAGTTTGCTGAGGTTTGGGTAAAGGCTGCAGCTGAGTGGCAGAGTCGGGGCCCCCCTGAGTCCCCTCTGTCCCCAGACCAGGCCACCGCCTTCATTGCCTTCACAATGACTGAAGCCAGAAAATTCAATGATGCCGTGCGTGTGGCCGGACGCTCCCGCCAGGAATACCGAGACAACTTCCACTTCAAAACGCTGCATTTCCTGCTGACCGATGCCCTGGCCACGCTGAGGGACGCTCAGAATGGGCAGTGTCGGGACGCGTTCCTGAAAGTGTGTGGCACCCGGTTTGAGGCACAGCATGGCGACACCGTCCGGTTCGGTCATTTCATGCCAATGTTCCTGAGCAATCAAATTGGCGAGTGCTCCAATGCCACAATACTCGAGGTGCACACGTGCCATGCTGTGGATGTCACGCTTTTTAGCGATCATCCGGAACCTAAAATTGTGCTGATCCCACCCTTTGAGACCTTCAATGTCACCCAATACGCCCAGGAAGGGGACAAGACACAGATCCAGCTCCAGTCCACCGGGACCTACAGCAAATACAACTGCGAGTGGCTGCGAGGTAGCAACACAGGGGACAGCCAGGGGGGATGGCGACAGCCATGATAAGGCACAGGGGACAATGACACTCACTGGGGATGGGGGACAGGGACACTCACAGTGTGTGGGGGGACAGGGATACCCTGGGCTGGGGGCACCTATTCTGGGGACACCCATTGTGGGCACAGGGACAGGAACACACATGACAGGGAAGAGGGATGGGGACCCCCACTTCTGGGAGGGAACAGGGACAGGAACACCTGTGCCAGGGGACAAGGGACAGGGACAGGGACAGGGACCTCCACAGTGTACCCGCCCTGTCCCTTTCTGATAAAGGCAGTGCTCTGGGGATGGGCCCTGTGTACAGAACATGGGTGGACCATGGCACTCCCTGAAACCCTGTAACCCCCTGTAACCCCCCATGGCCCTCTAAGCCCACCATGATTTCCCTGACCTCCCTGGCCCCTGTACCCCCCTGTGCCCCTCCCGAAACCCTGTCACCTGTCACACTCATGCCCCCAGCTCTCCTGTCACCCTTAATCCCCAATTATGGCTATCCCTGAGACCCTTACTACCCTCATGGCCCCACTGATTCTCCTCTTTTTCCCCCAGGTTAGAGTGTCCCCAGGACTCCTTTCCACCTCAGAGGACTCCTCCTGGCCACCACAGCCTAGGCAGTGGCCACCGGGATCCTCTGAGCAATGAGGCCATCAAGGTCACCAAGGTCACTGTGGTCACTGTGGCAGCTGTGGCCACCATGATTACCAAGACTCCGTCAGCCCCAAGGCTACCACAGCCACCCTGGACAGTGTGGCCACCAAGGCCATTGTGCAAAGCAATTCTAATAAAAAATCTATCAAAAAAACTCCATTAAATAATTCTGACAAAGCCAGCAAAGAGAGAAAATTGCTAAACAGGGGTCGATGTCACTCCCCAAGACAGCAATCTTGGGAAGGTCTCTTTCTCTCAGCCTCAAGGAGTATCCTTGGGGAGCATCCCCTTCCCAAGGGAATATCCTCAGACACATTTCATTCCAAGCAGAATAGGGGAGAGGAATCTCTGTCTGAGACAGGATTGGATGTTCCCAGGGTCAGCTAATGGATGGCCAGGCGCAGCTCTGGTGTTATAGCCTCAGTTGTCAATTTGAAGTTGGTGATTTGGGCTGGTTTTCACCAATTCAGCAACAAAATCTGCACCAGACCCCTCTCAATGTTGCCATGATGGCCACAAGTGGGGCATTGTCCCTTGGGGACATTCCAGGCAGAGCATCCTGCCACAGCCTGAACTTCAGGGGACCTTAAAGGCTGTAAACAGGGAGGTTCAAGAGGGCAATGACAGATCCTGTCCCTGGGGAGGGACAGTCACCAGTGCCATCTTTGACTGGGGGGCCCTGCTGGAGCAGACCTGGAGAAGGACCTGGGGGTGCTGGTGGGTGACCATTGAAGCTGGCTGTGCTGCCTAGAGCCAGAATGGATTCAGGGGATATCAGGAAGAGCAGGGGGAGGAAGTCAGGGAATGTTCAGGCCCCTCTGCCCTCCCCAGGGAGGCACAACAGGAATGCCGTGTCCAGCTCTGTCCAGTGCCGTGTCCAGTTATGGGCTGCTCTGGATCCAATCCTGTGCTCAGGGATGACACTGTCTGAGCTGGGAGGTTGGGCCAGGTGCCCACTCTGGGTCCTTCCAGCCTGACCCATGCTGGGATTTGGGGATTCTGGCAGTTGTGGTTCAGGAATTGTCCACCGGAGGGCAGCAGCGAGCACAGGAAATCAGCAGCACTGCGCATGCACCTCCCCCAGCTGCAGTTCCGGGTGCCAACAGCAGGCGGCAGCACGAGCTGCTGGCGCTGCCGAGTGCCCGCCCCGCCCCATCCCGGCCCTGGGGGCTCTGCAATGGTTTGGGATGGAGTGACCTTAAAGCCCGTCCGGTGCCAGCCCTGCCATGGGCAGGGACATCTTCCCCTGGGCCAGGCTGCTCCAGGCCCTGCCCAGACTGGCCTTGAGCCCTTCCAGGAGTGGGGCAGCCACAGCTTTGTTATAGATGGGTAACATTATATCTGACTCTCACAATTAAATGGTGAATATTGTGTGCATATTAAGAGAAATTTTGTGGACTTATGGCAATGTGATTGTAGTTTGGCTTTTGGACACCCTTTGCGCTCCACACTGTCCTCTTCACCCGCCTCTGTATTGTTCCCACTGGACAGCCCTGGTTGTTGGGGTTGCCAGGGACATGTGGGGGCTGGACATGAACCCGTGCCCCTGGCATTGGGCAGTTGGGAATGTGGAAAATCTGTTCCTAATGAGTTGTGGCATGCCTCACCTCACCTCACCTCCCTCACCTCCCTCACCTCACCTCACCTCACCTCAGCTCCAGTCAAGTTACAAGAAGGTCTGTACCAACGGACAGCGAGTAAGGATTGAATGGCAGAGTTTGGCAGAGCCAGGTTTGGCTGATGCAACACTGGGGGTATAAAAGGCGAAGCTGCCATTTTGCGGACGAGCCAATGGCAGTCGACCACACTCCCAGTGGTGCCTGTTTTTCTTATTCAGGCCCTTTATTGTGCTGTTGAGGTCTAATAAACCTTTAAAATTTTAAAGTGAGCAGTTATTTCTCACACTCACCATGGTTTCCACGATCACCATGGCCATCATGACCCCCAGAAAAATGTGGCTACCAAGGCCGCCAGTGCCATTTTCCCTGGAGGAAAAGGGAAAAAAGGGAGAAGAGTAGAGGAAGAGGAAAAACAACAATCTTCCCCACCCCCTCTCTCCCCCAACATCTCCCTGACTGTCCTTTACTTCTTTAGAAATTCATTCATTTGCATTCTTGACCATATTCTGAGCTTTCCCACATATTCAGGACTTAAACCCAACCAAACTCTATTTCTGCACCACATTTAATTCAACCCTGAAAGGAATAAGAGGAATGTTTCTTTACAAACAGATTGTGTGGATCTTGTGGTAGGTTGGGCCAGGGACTCATAGATAAAGAAGTGACCGGAGAAACTATCAGTTTCTGAAAACGTTCTTCACTGACACGGACTGCTGCTCAGACAAGGTCCTGCAAAATTCCTGAACTTCAAGAAGAAGAAAAAAGACTTAACAGGCTTATGAATTTTAATTTCCGCACCCAGGGTGGAGTTAAATCTCATTTGAATGGTCATGTGTCTGTGTGATAGAAGAGTGGGCTGTGTAGCAAGGGGGATGTTTTGTAGGTGGGTTTTGAAGTCTGCACCTTCTGAATACCTCCATGAATGGGGAAGGGGATTGCACGGAAATTGGATAAAAAGGAGGCTGCATTGTCCAGCAACTTGGTACACCCCATGGGGAAATTTCCCATGGCCTCCGTCCTATGTTGCAATAAAAAGATGTATTCTATTCCCATCCTCAAGAGCTGTTGAAACCAGGAGGGACATTGTTTTTTCTTATCTGCTGTTAATGAGCCCATCAATGTCTTGCCACATGACACAGAGGTAACTCCCTCTAGGAGCCATTTCTGTTTAATGGGCAATCAAGGACCCACTGTATGACTCATTAGCATGATAACAGCCCATTGTGAGATGCTCTGCCCAGGAGGGAGGAGCTAAGAACCTCCACCTGGATATAATCTGGGTTTTGGGACAGAGCAGTCAGACTTTCCACTGTATTACCAGAGAAACAGCCATCTTTTCCACTGGATATTCAGAGGAAAACTACATCCATCTATAGGATAACTGCTCCAACAGCACCACATCTGCACTGCAAGAGGACTGCAGCCACCAATCGAACTGGACTGCTGTCAACACGCTGACCAACACAGTGTCAGGTCATACTCTTTGTCTGTGGTTTTTCTTTTGTATTATTGCATGTATTTTGGTTTTCCTTCTCCCTCTTCCCAATAAATTGTATTTCTGACTTGGAGCCTCTCACTGGTTTTGCTTTCAAACCAGAACAGCCTCTTCCTTTGATCATGAATGAAATTACAGGGCTCTTCTGTCTCCTTTCTGCAAGTAAACCTCTGGCAAGGTGAATTTTTCTGCTCAAAAGGTAGACAGCAAAAATATTCCACTTGAATCCTAAGGCGTATGCTTAGCTGCAGCCAGAGTCTCATCCACAAAATGGTGGCTCTGACCTTTATACCCCTGGTGTTGCATCAACCAAATACATACCCATAAGCAGTCATACATATTCAAACATTTTTCTTCTAAATCCCTTGTCGTTCCCAAAGTCTGCCACTTGATTCTTCCTTGCTGTGCATTGATGGAGACCTTCCTGCAGTGTGGTTGGAGGTGAGATGTTGAGATGTTGCCATGCCACTCCTCCGCAACAACAGGCATTCCCCATTCCCAACTGCCCCATGCAAGGGGCACGGGTACAAGTCCCTGACAATCCTGACAACCACAGCTGTCCTGCAGCAACAATATGGGGGGAGGAGAGGGGGCGATGGGGAGAACACAGGGAGTCCAAACAACAAACTAAAATCACATAACCATACATCAACAAAACTTCTCTTAACATAACCACAATATTCATCCCTTAACGTTGAGAGCCAATCATCATATTACCCATCACTACCAAAGCTGTGGCTGCCCCACTCCTGGAACAGTTCAAGGCCAGGATGGGCGGTGCCATGAACAGCCCGGCCCAGGGGAAGATGTCCCTGCCCATGGCAGGGCTGGCACCGGACGGGCTTTAAGGTCGCTCCATCCCAAACCATTGCAGAGCCCCCGGGGCCGGGATGGGGCGGGGCGGGCGCTGGGCAGTGCCAGCAGCTCGTGCTGCCGCCTGCTGTTGGCACCCGGAACTGCAGCTGGGGGCGGCACATGCGCAGTGCCGCTGATTTCCTGTGCTCGCTGCTGCCCTCCGGTGGACAATTCCTGAACCACAACTGCCAGAATCCCCAAATCCCAGGATGGGTCAGGCTGGAAGGACCCAGAGTGGGCACCTGGCCCAAACTCCCAGCTCAGGAAGAATCAACCTTGAGTACAGGATTGGGTCCAGAGCGGGACAGAACTGGACACGGCACTGGGCAGGGTTGTACATGGCACTGGGCACAGCTGGTCACAGCACTCCTGATGCTCCTCATTGGGAAGGGCAGAGGGGCACAAACACTCCCTCACCTCCTGGTCCTACCCCTCCTGATGCCCCCTGGATCGCTCCTGGCCATGGGACACAACGCCAGTTCCACGGGTCACCCACCAGCACCCCCAGGTCCTTCCCCAGAGCTGTTCCAGCAGGTCCCACCCAGCCTGGACTGGAACCAGGGACTGTCTGTCCCCAGGGACTCGACCTGCCCTTCCCTCTTGAACCTCCCAATTTCCAGCCTTTGAGGTCTCCCTGAACTGCAGAATGTGTCAGGATACTCTGCCTGGAATGTGGCCAAGGGACAATGCCCTGTTTGTGGCCATTGGAGCAGCACTGAGAGGGGTCTTGTGCTGCTTTTGCTGCTGAGTGGGGCTAAAACCAGCCCAAATCACGAACACCAAATTGACAACTGAGGATGAAGCACCAGAGCTGAGGCTGGCCATCCATCATCTGACCCTGGGAATGTCGAGTCCCCTCTCAGAGAGAGATTCCCCTCCCCTGTTCCTGCTTGGAATGAAATGTGTGTGAGGTTCCTCCCTCAGGAAGGGGATGCTACCCAAGGATCCTCTTTGAGTTCGAAAGAAAGAGACATTCCCATGAGTGTTGGTGTGAGGAGTGCCATTGAGCCCTGCTTAAGAATTGTCCCTTTTTGCTGGCTTTGGCAGATATACTTGATAGAATGGTTTTGATAGAATTATTTAATAGAATTGCTTTGCACAATGATACTGGTGGCCACAGTGGCTACATTGGCTGTTGTAACTTCGTGGCTAAAGTAATCTTGGTGATCAAGGTGGTCACAGCAAGCTTGGTGATTATAGTTACCATGGTGGCCAGGGTGGCTGTGGTGCCCGCAGTGCCACAGTGGCAATGGTGGCCCAAGTTACGTCATGGGGGCAATAGCTGCCATGGTGGCCATAGTAGCAGTGGTGGCCTTGGTAGCCTTGGTGTTCTTGTTTCTCTGGGGGTCCTGGTGGTATTCTTTTTCATGGTGGCAACAGTGGCAACAGTGACAACAGTGGTTGCCATGGTGGCCATGGTTGCCGCAGTGACCACAGTGACATCGGTGGCCTTCTGGCTCAGAGGATTCCAGTGGCCACTGCCAGGGCTGTGGTGGCCAGGAGGAGTCCTCCAACGTGGAAGGGGGCACTGGGGACACTCCCACCTGAGGGACAAAGATGAGTATCAGGGGGATCATGAGGGGAGTGAAGGGGTCAGGGATGGCAATAAGGGAGACTTAGGGGTTACAGGAGAGATGGGGGCCATGAGGTGACAGATGACGGGGTGTCGGGGGGGGCATGGGGGGAAACAGAGCCCAGGGAGGTCAGGGGGGGTCTTGGTGGACTTAGGAGTGACAGGGGTCAGGAGGAGTCAGGGATTGCCATGGGGGGTTTCAGGGGGTTACAGGGTTTCAGGGAGTGGCATGGGGGGTCCTGGCCCACCCATGTTCTGTACACAGCGACCATCCCCAAAGAACTGCCTTTATCAGAGAGGGACAGGGTTGGTACCCTGGGGGGTCCCTGTCCCTGTCCCTGTCCCTGTCCCTGTCCCTGTCCCTGTCCCTGTCCCTGTCCCTGTCCCTTGTCCCCTGGCACAGGTGTTCCTGTCCCTGTTCCCTCCCAGAAGTGGGGGTCCCCATCCCTCTTCCCTATCATGTGTGTTGCTGTCCCTGTGCCCACAATGGGTGTCCCCAGACTTGGTGTCCCCAGCCCAGGGTATCCTTGTCCCTCCACACACTGTGAGTGTCCTTATCCCCCATCCCCAGTCAGGGTCATTGTCCCCTGTGCCTTATCATGGCTGTCGCCATCCCCCCTGGCTGTCCCCTGTGTTGTTACCTCCCAGCCACTAGCAGTTGTATTTGCTGTAGGTCCCGGTGGACTGGAGCTGGATCTGTGTCTTGTCCCCTTCCTGGGCGTATTGGGTGACCTTGAAGGTCTCAAAGGGTGGGATCAGCACAATTTTAGGTTCCGGATGATTGCTAAAAAGCATGACATCCACGCCATGGCATGTGTGCACCTCGAGCTTTGTGCCACTGGGACACTCGCCAATTTGTTTGCTCAGGAACATTGGCATGAATAGACCAAACCGGACGGTGTCACCACGCTGTGCCTCGAACCGGGTGCCACACACATTCAGGAATGCGTCCCAACACTGCCCGTTCTGAGCGTCCCTCAGCGTGGCCAGGGCATCGGTCAGCAGGAAATGCAGCGTTTTGAAGTGGAAGTTGTCCCGGTATTCCTGTCCAGAATGCCCGACCACGCGCAGGGCATCATTGAATTTTCTGGGGTCAGTCATTGTGAAGGCAATGAAGGCGGTGGCCTGGTCTGGGGACAGAGGGGACTCAGGGGGGCCCCGACTCTGCCACTCAGCTGCAGCCTTTACCCAAACTGCGGCAAACTCCTTGTTCTGCTCAAACTCGGAGCTGTTGAGGGCTGGCAATGCTGCCTTCATGGCAGGGCCGCAGCCCCGGTACTGGTCATCAAAGGAGTCTGGGGCCATGTCCAGGGGGATCACATCGACAGCCGTGGTGGCCACGGCCATTGCCAGCAGTGCCAGGGTCTGAGCCTGGACGGCCATGGCAGGGAGAGGCCACAGGGACCGGTGTGGACACTGGAGGACACAGAGGGGACACAGGGGAGACACGGGGAGGGTTCATCAGTGAGGGACTGGGCAGGGGAGTGGGGTCAGCAGGGGAGTGGTGTTAGGAGGAAGGGAGGCACTCCTGCCCAGCCAACCCCTGCACATGTCTGGGGTCCCTGATAGCAAATCCTGGAATTACTTATCCCTCCCCAACATCCCCCAGCCCCAGGGACCCCAATCCCACAGTATCATGGTCCCCAGAAGTCCAATCCTACTCCCATGACTACAAATTCCCTCAGCCCCGGCAGAATCCCAACCCAAATCCTGGGGTCACTCTCTGAGCCCCTCAGTGTCCCCCTTGGCCGGTTCCCAGACCCCAATCCCATTCCCATTCCCCAATTTCTTTGGGGACATCAACCCAAATCCAGGCATCACCCCCTGCCCCCACAGTGTCTCCCAGCCTCCCCATGACCCCAATACCACCCCCACCATCCCGTGTCCCACCTCATTTTCCCCCAGAATGTCCTGTGACCCCAATCCCAGACCTGTAACTCTCCCAGTGTCCCCCCAGCACCGCTATCCCAATCCCACAGTCCTCTGTCCCCACCCAAGAGTCCCCAAAATCTCCCCAGCCCCTGATACCAAAATCAGCCGGAGTGATCTCCCAGATGGAACTGGAGATATCAGAAAGCCGGAATTCTTTTTCAGCTCGGACTCACAGTGGATGTCCCCTGGTCCTGCAGGCCACGGAGGAATTTCCCACAGGGAATGTATCCAGCACAATTATAAATATTCATTAAAATGGGCTGCTTAGGTAATACAAAACCAGCACATTTTCCGTACATAATCAGCATGGCTCTTCCTCCTTAAGGAAGTAATTTATATTGTCTCAGAGAGTCATAAAAATGGGATTTCAAGGTGTGGTTTTCCCTGAGTACTTCAATATCTCAGATGACCTTGTCTTAGACTTTCGCTTTAGGCTGGCGCTGCTCCTTCTCTGTTACAGAACTTGCCAAAAACCCCTCCCTGCAGTTCCCTTATCTCTTTCTCCCCAGGTTCCAGCAACCTTTGCCCTGCTGTGTAAATACTTCTACATCCTTTTATGGTTTTTTGCTCATTCATCTTTAAAGCTTATCCAGCACTTTCAGGGGAACTCAAACTTTCTATTCTGTCCCTTATTGCTCACCCTCCAGGACCCCAAACCCAGGGTCCCATGTCTCCCCAGTTTCCCCCAGCCCCACTCCCCACAGCTCACTGAGTTGCTGTCACACCTCAGATACCAATTGGGGTCCCCTGTCAGATGCCATCCCTGCAGGCACCTTGAGCCTGGGGATGATCTCCTGGGGGAGTGCCTGGGTGACATCTGTGGCATTGTTAGTGTGGCAGGAGAAGTTCTAGACCCCCATAAACTTTTGTCCCAAATTGGATTTCTTGGCCTCTTCCATGAGGAGAATAGTTGCCTCTACAGCTTACAGCCATCTGTGCCTCTCCTGTCTGATATTGAATTGTTTGTAAACGCACCGCACAGGTCACCTGAAGTGTCCCCCACCTTCTGAGCCAAGACTCGCAGGGCCTGGTGCTGTTGTTGGTGCACAAAAAGCTCAAAGGGTTTTGTTAAATTCTGGGAATTCCACGGGAGATGTGGACCTCAGGGCCATCTTTGAGTTACAGAATGTGTGTCCTTCCTCAGGAGTCCAAATCGAAGGTCATTCTAGGGCCTCCTGTGTGGGGGAGACTTCAGGAGACCTGTGGGGTGCTCTTCAAAACAACTCAGCATCAGCCAGGATTGGCTCAGATGCCTGTGGGCTTAGCAGCAACTGCTCTCCTCATCCAAGAGGCCAGGAAATCCAATTTGGGACAAAAGTTTATGGTGTATAGTCTGCTCACCATAATTGCAAGAAGGTGTGGAACAAAGGGAGGAGCTCACAGTGTGACAAAGAGCTCTGGAATTGGCAGCGGGATATAGAGGAAATGTAGGAAATCGCTTGCCAACTGCTTTGAGCATGGAGCCATTTGGAAAGAAGGAAGTCAATTAACAGCACAGGGATCTCCAATTAAATATAAACAAGAATTATTGTCCCTCCTTGACAACACCCAGCTGCCCAAAGAAGTGGCCGTACCACAATCCAAGGCACACCAGCTTGGGGGTTGACAAATCCTTGTGGGAAATTGACTTGCAATAAAGCTGCACGAGAGATTTCACAACCAAGCATCCTGGTGTTAATTCCTGAGAATGGAATTTCACCCACAGAGGTGAGGCCTGGAGAGAGCTGGGCAGATTGAAAATTGGCTGCTTATCTAAAAGCCCACAATAAAGAGGGTGGCTGAGTGGGTGAGAGGTAACTCCCAATAACCAGGTCAGGAATTCCCCAGCTGCTGCTGCAATTTATAAAGGAGAAAAGCACCAGCAAAGCTCTGGGGAATCAATGAGATGGGGACTGGTCTGTGGCCTCAGATCCTCAGTGTCCTTAGGACAAAATTGTCAGGTCTGTTACAGAGCAATGCCTGATATGGTTTCAAAAGAACTCTTTGAATTCAAAACCATCACCTCCAGGCATCACTGGAAGTGGAAACACTCCTGGGGATTACTGGCAAATGGCTTTTCTGAGCTACCACGCCAACATAGGCTCAGGTATCTCCTGGTATTGATGGATCACTTCTTGGGGGTCCAAAACTTCTCCTGCCAAACCAGCAAGGCCAGGGAAATCATCCAGGCACTCCCCCAAGAGATCATCCCCAGGCTCAAGGTGCCTGCAGGGATGGCATCTGATAGGGGACCCCAGCTGGTATCTGAGGTGTGGCAACAACTCAGTGAGCAGTGGGGAGTGGGACTGGGGGGCACTGGGGGGACATGAGACAATGGGTTTGGGGTCATGGGGGGTGAGCAATAAGAGAGAAAATAGAAAGTTTCAGATCCCTTAATGATGCTGGATAGAGCTTAATGATGAACGGGCAAAAGCAAGAAAAGGAGTGAGAAGTGTGGATACCAGGATGAACGTGGATAGAATCCCTGGAGAAACGGATAAAGAAACTCCAGTGAGGGTCTTCTGCGAGTTCTGGAGCACAGAAGGAGCAGCGCCTGCAAAAAGCAGAAGCTGCAGGAAAGGTCATCTGGCGTATTGGGACACTCAGTATGAACCACACCCAGAAACCCCTTTGGGTGACCCTCCAGTACCATAAAAGGACTTCCAGAAACAGGCAGAACCATGCAAATTATTTCCAGAGAAAGTGATGCATCCACATTAGCTAAGAAGCCCCTTCTAATGAATATTTATAATTGTGGTGGATAAATACCCCATGGCAAAGTCCCCCCTGAGCTACAGGACCAGGAGAGATCTGCTGTGAGTCCGAGCTGATAAAGAATTCCGTCTTTCTGATACCTCCAGTTCCATCAGGGAGTTCACTCCGGCTGATTTTGGTATCAGGGGCTGGGGGGACTCTGGGGACACTTGGAGGAGGGGAGAGGGGACCTTGACATCGGGACTGGGGCGCTGGGGGATACTGGGGGGACCCTGGGGGTGAAAGTGATGTGGGGTTGGAATCCTGGGGGAAGCTGGGGGACACTGGGGGACATGGGACTGGGGTTCACTGAGTCCTGGGGGCAGCAGGGGGGAACTGGGGGTGTGACTGGGCCATGGGCGGGCTGGAGGACACTGCAGGGGGCAGGGGGTGATCCCTGCATTTGGGTTGGGGTCCTGGGGTGTTTCATTTCCAACAACTCCAAAAAAGGACACCAGACTAGGAGTGGGATTGGGGTCCTGGGGTGGGCTGAGAGGGACACACAGGGTGTCAGGGAGTGACCCCAGATTTGGGTTGGGGTCCTGGGGGGGCTGAGGGGACCCCAGGGGAATGACTCAAAACTGTGGGAGCATAATTAGGGTCTCTGGGAGGACTGGAGGACACTGGAGCATCGAGGAGTGATCCCAGGATTTGGGATCAGGGTCCCAGGACATGTTCAGGGGTCTCCTGGCCAGGGCTGCCTCCCCTCCCTGGGCTGACCCAACTCTCTCTTTCCAGCCCCTCACCAAGGAGGCCTTGCCATATTCCCCGTGTCCCTCAGCGTCCCCTGTGTCCCATCAGTGTCCCCTGGTGCCCATCAGTGTCCCCTCAGCATCCCCTGGTGTCCCCCAGTGTCCACCCTGTGTCACACAGTCTGTCCTCTGTGTCCCCTCTGTGTCCCCTCTGTGTCCCCCAGTGTCCCACACCCGTCCCTGTGGCCTCTCTTCTCCATGGCCCCCCTGGCTCAGACCCTGGCACTGCTGGCAATGACCGTGGCCACTGCGGCCATCAAGGTGGTGCCCCTGGACATGGCCCAGAACTCCTTTGATGACCAGTACCTCAACTGTGGCCCTGCCATGACTGAGGCCTTGCCAGCCCTCAACGCTTCCGAGTTCCAGGAGAACAAGGAGTTTTCCCAGGCCTGGGTGAAGGCCACGGCCGAGTGGCGGAAGCGGGGCTCCTCTTCATCCCCTCTGTCCCCAGCCCAGGCCATCGCCCTCATGGCCTACACGATGCCGGACGTGCACAAGCAGCTCAACCCGGCCGTGCGCCAGGCCGGGCGCTCCCGCCAGGAATACCGGGACAACTTCCACTTCAAAACGCTGCATTTCCTGCTGACCCAGGCCCTCCAGAAGCTGAGACGCCCTGATGAGTGTCCAGATGTGTTCCGTGGGGTGAGGACAATCCAGTTCAATGTGACAGCTGGTGATAAAGTCCGCTTTGGTCAATTCGCTTCGTCGTCCCTGGACAAAACGGTGGCCCAGGGTTATGGGAACGTCACGATGTTTGAGGTGCACACGTGCCATGGAGCAGACATCCAGAAATTCTCCTTCAATCCAAGCGAGAAGGAGGTGCTGATCCCACCCTTCGAGACCTTTGAGGTCACCAAAGTCACCAGGGAAGGGAAGAAGGTGCAGATTGAGCTTCGCTCCACCGGGAACTTCAGCAACTACAACTGCGAGTGGCTGCGAGGTGACATCATGGGAACAACCGGGGGGATGGGGACACTCAGTGAGGGCTGGGGACAAGGACCCACAGTGCTGGGGACACCCATGGCCCAGAGGGGACAGGGACACCCACTGTGGGGGGGAGGCAGGACACCCAGAGCTGGGGACAAGGACAGGGACAGCCACTGCCGGGCACAGGGGATGGGGACACCCAGTGCCAGGTGAGGGGGACAGGGACATCCAGTGCTGGGGACACCCACAGGGGTGGGGAGGACAAGGCCACCCATGGTTGGGCACAGGGGAAAGGGGCCTCATTATGGCCCCCTCTGACATCCCACACTCCCAGGACCCCCCATCACCCCTGTCCCTCTCCCCATGGCCCTCCTGACCCCTCTCTTTGTCTCCACAGGTGGGAGCCTCCCCAGGAAATTCCCCCAGCTTGGGGGGCTTCTCCTGGCCACCGTGGCCATGGCAGTGGCCATTGGAACCCTCTGAGCCATGAGGCCACCAAGGTCACGGTGGTCCTGGGGGCCACTGTGGTCACCATGAGCATGAAGGCCACCAAGACCCCCAGGGAAATGAGGGCACCAAGGCTACCAAGGCCATTATGGCCACTATGGCCCCTTTGTCCACTGCGACCACTGTGGCCATTATTGCCACTCTTGGCCACTGTGGCCACTTTGGTCACCTCTGTGACCAGTCTGGCCACTCTGGGCATTAGAACCACCATGGTCAGCGTGGTCATTGTGCTCACAGTGACCCATGATGTCACTGTGGCCGCTATGGCTACCACGGTCACCGTAACTACTGAGGTCACTGTTGACACCGTGGTTACCAAGGTGACCAAGGTCCCCATGGCCACCACAGCCACTGTGGCCACCATGGTCACTGTAACAAGGCTCCCATCCAGGGGAAGCCCCTCCGAGAGCTGCCCAGCGAGGGAGCAATGCCAGGGCAGCAGGACCAGCATGGGGGGACTGGAGCAGCCAGAAAAGTGCAGGACAGCACGGACAGCAGAGACTGGACAGCACCTGGGGCTGCTTGGGCAATTCCCAACAGAGGGGTTTGGGAATGGCAACATCACGGCCACCTGCTGACGTTCCTTGGCTGCCTCGCCTGATGTAGCAATAAATTGCTGCTTGCTCACCTGGGGTATAAAACATGTATCAAAAACTTGATCCTTGCTTGCCTGGCATATCAAATGTTTATCAGAAATTTGATCCTTGCTTGCCTGGTATATTAAAATCTTACCAAAATTTGCTGCTGGCTCGCCTGATGTATCCACTGCAGCTCCTTTAATGCCTCTCCTGCGGAGCACCTCATTTCCTAAAATAAAGCAGTTCCTGGAGTTTTCGTTTGAGGCAACTCAAAGCTTTATTTTTCAAACTTTGATTTTCAAAGAGGTGCTGGAGAAATGTTCCTCCCTTTTTCACTGCAGACACTCAGAAAGGACCTGGAGGGGCTGGAGCATGTCCAGGGAAGGGATGGAGCACCAGGAAGGGTCTAGAGCACAAGGAAGGGCTGAGAAAACTTGCGGGAGCTGCTCAATGCAATTTAAAAAGGATGAATAATTAGTTTGGAGCCTGTTCCAAAGTTTCTGATTTGTGGTAACACTTCACAAGAAGCATTGGGAATAAACAAATAAAAACAAACAGAATGAAGAAGGATGAAAAATAAAATAGAGAAATGGGGACAGAGGTAACACCATCCATTTATTTATTAAAAAAAACCCTGATGTTTTGCTCAGGAAACTCTTTTTTCTTTCAAAGCAGGGATTTTCCTTTTTTACTTGCACATCTCCTGGAACTCATCGTGCAATTGCAGTTCAGGAATTGTCCACTGGAGGTCAGCAGCGAGCACGGGAAATCAGCAGCACCGCACATGCGCTGCCCCCAGCTGCAGTTCCGGGTGCCAACAGCAGGCGGCAGCACGAGCTGCTGGCGCTGCCGAGCCCCGCCCCGCCCCATCCCGGCCCCGGGGGCTCTGCAATGGTTTGGGATGGAGCGACCCTGACCTCTTGGGCCAAGTCTTTCCAACATCCCCTGGGTCCATCCTGGCCTCAGGCCACACAGGCAGTTCCACTGGTCACCTACCAGCACCTCCAGGTCCTTCTCCACAGCTGCTCCAGCAGGTTAACCCCAGCTGGGACTGGCACTGGGGACTGTCCCTCCCCAAGGACAGGATCTGCCCTCGCCGTCTTGAACTTCCCAGTTTCCAGCCTTTAAGGTCCCCCTGAACAGCAGGATATGTTAGGATGCTCTGCCTGGAATGTGGTCAAGGGACAATGCCCTATTTTTGGCCATCGGGGCTGCATTGAGAGGGGTCTGCTGCTGCTTTTGGTGCTGAATTGAGTTAAAACCAGCCCAAATCACCAATGCAGAATTGACAACTAAGGGTGAAGCACCAGAACTGGGCCTCATCTGACCCTGGGAATGTCCAGTCCCCTCTTAGACAGAGATTCCTCTCCCATATTCGTGCTTGCAATGAAATGTGTGTGTTTCCTCCCTCGGGAAGGGGATGCTCCCCAAGGATCCTCCTCGAGGCTGAGAGAAAGAGAAATTCCCACGAGTGTTGGTGTGGTGAGTGACATTGAGCTCTGCTTAGGAATTGTCACTTTGTGTTGGCTTTGACAGATATACTTAATAGAATTGTTTTGATTGATTTTTTAAATACAATTACATTGTAAAATGGTGTTGGTAGCCATGGTGGCTGTTATAACTTCGTAGCTGAGGGATTCTAGTTGATCATGGTGGCCACAGTGGCCTTGGTGGCTTCTGTGACCATGGTGGCCACAGTAGCTGTGGTGGCTGCAGTGCCACAGTGACAATGGTGGCCAGAGTGACCTCATGGTGGCAATAGCTGCCAAGGTGGCCAGAGTGGCAGTGGTGGCCTTGGTAGCCTTGGTGGCCTCGTTGGGTCATGGTGGTCTTGGTGATCGGGGTGGCCGCAGTGACCTTGGAGGCCGTGGTGGTCTCGTGGCTCAGAGGATCCCAGTGGCCACTGTGAGATGCAAAGCTGTGTTTCGTGTCAGGTACAAACAGGCGAAGTGTGTACTTGCGAATGTGAAATGTGTGGACATCGACAATGGGATAGTTGCGAATTCTAATAATAACTGATGAAAATAAAGCATGGAAAAGGCCTTTGGACCTATCTCTTGTTTGCAATTAACCCTAGTTGATTTAGGAGCATTGGAATTAAGGTGTTAAGGATGTTGCTTTTTGGTTGCATTTATCCATAAAAAGCTCTGCAATAATAACCTTTTGAAGTATAATTTTAGAATATTACTTGCATCCTTGAAACTATAGCTTTAGAATATATATATAGGAAATATGCTTATCTCACGCCGTATTAAAGCAGAGAAAAACAGCTTGAGAAAGGAAGATGAACATCACCTCAAGGATTTACGGTTTCGCCCAAAAGGAAGCTGGACATCACTGTTGTTAGATTTATAGCCTCTGCAATTAAAAGGTGGACACATCTGGGGAGCTGGACTCCACCAGATGGGATTCGTCTTTCTTCTTTCGGAAACTGGACCATCACCATCTGGGGATACTCCTTTGAAAATGCATGCTGAGAAATTAAAATCCCAATAGTGTATAGAATTGTGATGTAATAATTTGGAATAAAAATTGCTGATGAGTAAACATTTGAAATAGAAACTGTTAAAAAAAACCCTGATGAGTACCCCTAGAAATACCTGTAACCATCAATTATTGGTGTGCAGTTGGAGGGAAAACTTCCCCCACTGTACCCAGCGCTGTATTGCTCATACTTTACCATATTAAATAAAAAATTGATTGCTGCTTGAATATTGGCCTAGTCAAGCTTCTTATTCATAAGAGATTTGGTACGTTGGCCGGGAATTTCCAAATCCATTGAGGGAGACTCCTGATCTCGGGGAGGCGCCCCACCTTGGAGGCTTCTGCCTCTGGTGGCCCTGAGTGACGGGGGAATCTCTCAGGGAAGAGGAAATCCATAAGGTAAATTATGAGCAAAGAATTTTGAGCTCCCGGAGTAGACTGCAGTAAATTCACCTGTAAAAACTCGTGCACGAAGACCCAGGTGAGAAAAGGAGGCTGTGAGTATCGCTTGGTTTGGTGGGATGAGAACCGGTGGTTGTAGGTGTGTGAGAGTTTGAATGGTGTGTGTATGAGATGTGACCTAGTCACAACACGAGTGAGGAGCTTTTCTAACCTTGGTTTCGCTACCCCGCGAGGGGCACGGCAGGTGAAAGAACAAAGTGTGTGGAAAAGGATTCTCTGTATGTAAAAGGTTGGGGGTGGTGAGAGAAGATAATAGTTACGGAGAGGAATTTGTTTTCTTTTCCCGGTAGAGAATCAGAGGCGGGAGGCGTTAGAAGGGACTTGTTATTAAGGAAATTCTTGACAAGAAGGGACTAAGGTCTGAAGGAGTGAGGTCAGAGCGAGTGAGGGTACACCCGTTCGGTGGAAAAATGGGTCAATGCCAGAGCAAATACCCAGGAGCTGGTATAAACCAGCAGGAAAATAAAGGTACTGAAAGTACTGGAAAAAGAGGGAGCATTTTGCCAGATATACCCCAGGACAGCCCCCTTGGGGTAATGTTAAAATTGTGGGACAAATGTGAATCCAGGAGAGGAAAAAGTAAAGAGAAAATGATACAATATTGTATGGTAGAATGGACTAAGGAAATTATACAACCTGATAATTTATACTGGCCAATGCACGGGTCATCTGAAGGGTGGATCTGTAAGGCCTTGAATGCCTATGTAAATAAAAAGGACCCTATTAACCAAGAAGAAAGTGATTATGCTGCTTTATGGCATGGGTCCTGGCCTACTCCCCTGTTTGCATTAAAAACCAAAAAGAAAAGGGATCAGTGGGACCCCTTAGATAACCTCCCCACCCTTATCTACCACAGCCAGCTGCACTGGCAGAGGTGCCTCATCCAGCACCTAACCCGGCACCCTTTGCACCCATTCCAGCACCCCCTGCACCACAAGCCCCGGTGGCTCCGCTGCCATTGCCACAAGCCCCGGTGGCTCCGCTGCCGTTGCCACAAGCCCTGGTGGCTCCACTCCCATTGCCACAAGCACCAGTGGCTCCGCTCCCATTGCCACAAGCCCTGGTGGCTCCGCTCCCATTGCCACAAGCCCCGGTGGCTCCGCTCCCATTGCCACAAGCACCGCTTGTGGTTCCGCTCCCATTGCCACAAGCCCCGGTGGCTACGCTGCTGCTGCCACAAGCCCCGGTGGCTCCGCTCCCATTGCCACAAGCCCTGGTGGCTACGCTGCTGCTGTCACAAGCCCTGGTGGCTCCGCTCCCATTGCCACAAACCCCGGTGGCTCCGCTCCCATTGCCACAAGCCCCGGTGGCTCCGCTGCTGCTGCCACAAGCCCCGGTGGTTCCACTGCCCCTGCCACAAGCCCCGGTGGCTCTGCTTCCACTGCCACAATCACCAGTGGTTCCACTGCTGCTGCCACAAGCCGCGGTGGCTCCGCTTCCGTTGCCACAAGCCCCGGTGGCTCCGCTCCCGGTACTTGATTCACCACCAGCACACAGAACAAGAAGCCAGGAAAAGGCACGAGCAGAAAGCAGTGGGGATAGCAATGAAGAAGGGAAGGGGGGGCAGCTGTACCCATTGAGGGAAGTACCATTAGTAGGAAATCAAGGGAGACCAGTCATCGGGTATGTGTCAGCACCCCTGAACACCGGGGATGTAAGGGCTTTTAAAAAAGAAATGGGAAGGTTACTTGAAGATCCCCTGGGAGTGTCTGAAAGGTTAGATCAGTTTCTAGGACCCAGTATTTACACCTGGGCAGAGATTCAGTCAATTTTAGGTATTTTATTTACAGCAGAGGAGAGGCAGCTGATAAGACAGGCTGGCATGAGAATTTGGGATAGGGACCACCAGCAGGGACCTTTAGGAGAAATGAAATGGCCCCTGGCAGTCCCTAACTGGGACCATAACAATGACCAGGACAGGCAGAATATGGTGGATCTCAGGAATATAATTATTCAGGGAACCAGAGAAGCAGTCCCCAGAGGGCAAAATATTAGCAAGGCCCTGAATGAACATCAGGGGAATGATGAGTCACCCATAGATTGGTTAGAAAGGATAAGGAAGAGTATACAAATATATTCGGGATTAGATCCTGATACAGCAGTGGGGGAAGCATTAATCAAAACTCAGTTTGTGGCGAAGTCCTGGGAGGATATAAGAAGGAAACTTGAAAAGTTAGACGGTTGGCAAGAGAGAGGTTTGCAAGAATTGTTAAGGGAAGCACAGAGAATTTATATTTGCAGAGATGAAGAAAAGGCCAAAGCCAAAGCTGAGGTCTTTGTGGCTGCGGTAAAGGAGGTACAGAATGGTGGTGCATCTTCAGGGAATGCTAAAAAACCATGAGAAAAGCAACAGGTGAAGGTTCTAAAAAACCTACCTGCTTTTACTGTGGTAAGGAAGGACATGTTAAAAGGTTTTGCAAGAAACGGGAGGCAGATCAAAAACTGTTTGACCAGAATTAATGGTGTCAGGGGCTCTATTTATTAGGGACCAGACCATCGCAAGAGCCCTTGATAAAATTAAGAATGGGTCCCGAAGGTGAAGAATTCACCTTTTTAGTAGATACAGGTGCTGAAAGATCAACAGTGCAAAGATTACCAAAAGGATGCAAAATCAGCAGGAAAACAGCTCAAGTAATTGGAGCAAAAGGGGAGGCCTTTAAGGTTCCCATGATTGAACAAGTATTAATTGAAGCAAAGGGAAAAGTGGATATTAGTGATCTATTACTAGTTTCAGAAGCAGAATGCAATCTTTTGTGGAGAGACCTGATTCTTTCGTCAAAAATTGGCATCCAACCCTAACATGATCAACTAACGGTACAGCTGTACAAATTGACAGAGCAGGATGAGAGTAAAATATGCCCTGGTGTCTGGTCCACTCCTGGGGAGATCGGTAAATTGGATATAGAGCCCTTAAAAATCGCCATTGTAAACCCTGAGTTTCCTATAAGGGTGAGACAATACCCTATTCCACGAGATGGCAGGCGAGGGCTGAAGCCAGTAATTGAAGAACTCTCAAAGCAGGGCAAGTTAGAAGAATGTCTGTCACCCCACAATACTCCCATAATCCCTGTGAAGAAAAGTGACGGCAGCTCCCGTCTAGTCCAAGACCTAAGGGCTGTTAATCAACCAACAGGCACAAGGTTTCCTGTGGTAGCTAACCCCTATACATTACTAAGTCAGGTTTCCTCTGACTATACCTGGTATAGTGTAGTGGATTTGAAAGATGCCTTTTGGTCCTGTCCTTTAGAGGAGGGATGCAGGGACTATTTTGCCTTTGAGTGGCAAGATCCAGACACAGGGAGAAAACAACAGTTAAGGTGGGCAGTACTTCCACAGGGCTTTACTGAATCCCCAAATCTTTTCGGTCAGGCTTTAGAAAGAATTTCACAGGATTTTGAAAGACCAGAAGGAACTAAACTAGTACAATACGATCTATTAATTGCAGGAGAGAATCAGGAGCAAGTGAGAGAAGCAACAATCAGTCTGTTGAATTTCTTGGGAAAGAAAGGCCTAAAGGTTTCAAGGGCTAAGTTACAATTTGCTGAAGAGGAAGTGAAATATCTAAGTCACTGGCTGAGTAAAGGAACAAAGAAATTGGATCCTGAGAGAATATCGGGAATCCTAAGTCTACCTTCACCTAATACCAAAAGGGAGGTACGACAACCCTTAGGGTTACTGGGATATTGTAGACAATGGATAGATGGATATAGTCAAAAGGTGAAATTTTTGTATGAAAAACTAATAGTCAATACAATGAAATGGAACCAGGAGGATGAAAAACAATTTAAGAATTTGAAAGATGCTCTAATTCAAGCCCCAGTACTCAGCCTACCTAACTTAGATAAACCTTTTCAATTGTTTGTAAGTACTGCTGAGCAAACTGCTTATGGAGTGCTCACCCAGGACTGGGGAGGAGACAAAAAGCCGGTGGGGTATTATTCAGAATTACTGGACCCTGTTAGTTGGGGATGGCCAATATGTTTACAAGCTATAATAGCAACAGCCCTTCCGGTAGAGGAAGCAAAGAAAGTTACATTTGGAGCTCCCTTAGCAGTACATACCCTCACAATGTCAGAAGCATATTGCATCAAAAAGCAGGGAAATGGCTCACTGATAGCTGGATTTTGAAGTATGAAGCTATCTTGATACATTCCCCCAAACTGGAACTTAAGGTCACTCGGGCTCAGAACCCCGCTCAATTTCTCTATGGGGAGCCAGCTGAAGAGCTTGCTCATAACTGTGTGCAATTAATTGAATTACAAACAAAAGTGAGACCACATTTAAGTGAGACAGAGCTATCTAGTGGGGAAAAATATTTTTTCGATGGTTCGTCAAGGGTGATAGAAGGGAAAAGAAATTCAGGATACACTATTGTAGAAGGAGAAAATCTGTCTGTAATAGAACGAGGAAAAATAAGTGCTAGCTGGTCAGCTCAGGCTTGTGAATTATTTGCTTTATACTAAGCTTTAGAACTTTTAAAAGATAAGGTGGGGACTATTTACACTGACTCAAAATATGCTTTTGGAATTGTACACACATTTGGAAAAATCTGGATGGAAAGAGGTTCGATAAACACTCAAGGGAAGAAACTGATCCATCAGGAGTTAATAATCAGAGTGCTTGAAGCCCTGAAAGGGCCTAAGAGAATAGCTGTAGTACATGTAAGAGGTCATCAACGAGGGCCAAGCCACTTAGCAAGAGGAAACAACACAGCTGACCAAGCTGCTAAGGATGCAGCCTGTAAATTAAAATAAACTATCCAGCTGAACACTACAGCGGAAATTGAAGAGGAGCTGCCAAAAAGTTACAGTACTCAAGAGGAGGAAGCTATAAAAAGATCAGAAGCTAAGAAAGAGCTGGGAAAATGGGTACTGTCAGATGGGAGAGAGATTTTACCTAAAGCTTGTGCTAGAAGGATTCTAAGCCAGTTACACCAACGTACTCATTGGGGAACAATGTGTGATCATTTTTTAAAATATTATGGATGTATTGGAATTTTTGAAATAGCGAAACAAATAACACAGGGGTTTTGACATGTCAAAAGGTTAACAAAAAGGTAATGAGTCAAGCTCCAACCGGTGGTAGAAAAATAGCCTACCGACCATTTGAAAGGGTTCAGGTGGATTATACTGAATTACCAAGGGTGGGCAGATGGAAATGCTTGTTAGTATTAGTAGATCAACTAACTCATTGGGTGGAGGCCTACCCGGCTGCCCCAGCCATGGCGAAGTTTGTGGTTAAAATATTGTTGGAACAAATCATTCCTCGATTTGGGGTTATCAGGGCCATTGATTCTGATCAGGGCTCCCACTTTACTTCCAGCATCATAAAAGGAGTAACACAAGCCATGGGGATTTCCTGGGAATATCACACACCTTGGCACCCCCAGAGCTCTGGGAGGGTAGAAAGAATGAACCAAACAATAAAACAGCAGTTAACAAAATTAATGATTGAGACCCAAATGTCATGGGTAAAATGTTTACCTTTAGCATTGCTTAATATAAGGACACTTCCAAATGCAGATACGGGACTTTCTGCATATGAGATGCTTTATGGAATGCCTTATTCCCAGGAAGTACCCCAAACATCAGCAGTCATAGCCGATATGACTATTCAAAAATACAACCAGAAGATGGGACAACATGTCCTAGAACTAAGGGAGAAAGGGGTAATTGCTCAATCAGCCCCTCTCGGATTTAGCATACATCAAATAAAACCGGGTGAACGGGGTGCTGATTAAAAGCTGGAAGGAAGAGAGTTTGTCTCCTAGGTGGGAAGGTCCATATTTAACTCTGCTGACCACTGATCGAGCTGTCCCAACTGCGGAAAAAGGTTGGACCCACGCGTCGCGGGTCAAAGGAGCAGTGGAACCAGCAACAGAGACGGAACCACCGACAGAGACGCCTGCTGAATCCCAGTGGAGAATTGCATCTACCCCCGGAGAACTGAAAATCAAGTTAAAAAGGGATTGATGTATGTCACGAAAACGCTCCTACCTTAAGCTGCAAAACCAATTGTACTCACGAGAGGTAGAATGTGCTACTCCAAACTGTAAGTGTTATCCATGGGGTTCTTTTAAGTGTATAGAGCGTGAAGAATTTTGGTATGCAAACCTACCAAGGGGACAGATCCCTAATGCTCTCTGCTGTAATTGTATGAAAAAAATAGAGAAAGAAACTGATAAAACTTTGTGAGCTGCAGTAAGGAAAGGATATATTAAAACAGGAGATAAAGATTGGTGGAGAACCTGGGTACACGGAACAAGAGCAGGAATTCATTTGCAGGAAGTACCAAAGGCCAAATTAGAAAAAGTAGAGTGTGACAAGGGCAATTGGATACCGGACGAATATCAAATTAAAGTGAAAGAGTGGCAGGAAGCCGAGGATCGCTGGAAGAGGGGGAGGCACATACACCAACCCTATTGCAGTCGCACATCCCCCGAACTCAGGGGCCAATAAATTAAAAAGAATCGGACCACAACCACCATAAATAGAGATCTGAAGGCTCATGAGGCAAAAGGCAAAAATGAAACGGAGAATAGCAGTGACTAAATCCGAAGGTATAAACTCTGCTACCGAGAAGATCTACATCTCGGCCCTTGGATGCAACCCAAGGGGCCTTGAGAGAGGTAGAGAGATAAACCCCTTGAGGATTATTCCCACTGTATTGATCATTGCCTCCCAGGCATATAGCTACCATAGCCTCACTCCTGAACTCCACAGAATCCACGAGCGAGCTGCAGGATCAGAGCCTATGGCTCCAGCTGTCTGTGACAAATGCAATCGCACTGTCTGGTTCGGGGGAAAAATGGAATCAATGTTCATGGCACATTCCCATGTTAGTGAAGTGTGCTATGACCATGACCAATTAAAGATGTGCACTATGGGTGGAAAATTATACTGGGTTGGAGAAAATTTAAAACGTGGACTGAAGGTTTCTATCAAGGATGGACCCGTGTTAACCAACCTTCTTAAAGATGATGATGAACGAATTTGTCTGCGATGTGCCAAATTCTTTTGTTTAGCAAGGGACAGAGAAGGAAGAGACCCAGAGAGTAAAATAAAACAAATGACTCAAAAATTACAAAAGCAAGAATCAGCAGCAAAAAAGAAATGGGCAGAACAAGAAAGGCTGAAGAAATTGAGTGAAAAATACAAACAGTTAGAACAGCAATATGGTGATTGGGGTTTTCTGACTTCAAATAAGAACCTTTTTGTAGATCTAATGCAAGAAATTGCCACAGAATTAGAGTTATCCAACTGTTGGATTTGTGGGGGATTATAATCAGCCAAAAAGTGGCCATGGAGAAGGGAGGGTCTAGCTCCAGAGCAATTCCTAAAATAGAACCATACTCAAATTTCCAAAACATTGAAGTGGCCTGAGGGATAGATTTTGAATCATCGAATAATTGGGACAGTTTGCATCAGCAGAGAGGGGAGAAAATATACTGAAGTGGTAGGGTATACTCCCTGCATGTCTACTTTAGCCGTGAATTCAAACAATAATGCTAGAACTTGGCAGCCAACACCTCCTGCTGGATACTGGAGCTTAAATAAAGAGAAAAATTGTGAATGGAACAACAAAACAAAGTTGTGCTGGCATAAAAGTCCTGGAGCTAACCCTTACCAATCCCTGGAGACGCTAAGAATGTACTGGGAAAAACCTGAGGGTGTAAATGACCCATGGAAAGCCCCAAATGGTATATATTGGATTTGTGGGCAAAAAGCTTACAGTGAACTGCCCCATAGATGGAAAGGATCCTGTACTTTAGGGATTATACAACCCTCCTTCTTTGTACTACCAAAGTCCAAGAGTAACCTGTTAGGAGCACCCTTATATGAAAACCTTAACAGGGAAAAAAGAGAATTGAAACTGGAGTTTCCAAGGGCAGGAGGGGACCAAAAATGGGGACAAGAAGAGTGGCCGGCAGAAAGAATAATAGATTATTATGGGCCAGCCACTTGGGCTCAAGACAGAAGCTGGGGATATAGGACCCCAATTTACCTGTTGAATAGGTTGAGCAGACTGCAAGCAGTGGTAGAGGTAGTCTCAAATCACTCCTCAGAGGCCCTGGACTTGTTAAGCCGGCAGCACACTCAGGTGCGGGCTTTTGTGTATCAGAATCGAATAGCCTTGGACTATTTGCTGGCCGAAGAAGAGGGGGAGTGTGTGGGAAATTCAATGAGTCAGAATGCTGCGTTGAGATTGATGATCACCGAGAAACCATCCGGGGTTTGGCAGCAGAGATCAAAAGGGTGGCTCATGTCCCTGTCCAAAAATGGAATTCCATTCTTCAAGCCTCATGGTGGGACCAGATGCTTGGAGGAGGAGCTTGGTGGAAGAAAATAGGGTTCCTGATATTGTGCTCATTGGCTGGGTTATTGTTTCTCCCTTGCCTTATTCCATGTTTTATCCGACTAATCTACTCAGTTATCCAAAGCATGCAGATTGCAGTAACCGACTCGGAATTGGCTACCGGAGAAGTTGGTCGATCTGAGAAAAGAGCTAAGATAACCAAAATAATGAAATTAAAGAAAAGAGACCAAAAAGAGAAAGCTTCCAAAGTTTTATCCAGATTTGAAGCCCAGACACAAATGAGTAAGATAAATGAAAATTTATACAAGCAGGGGGGGCACTGTGAGATGCAAAGCTGTGTTTCGTGTCAGGTACAAACAGGCGAAGTGTGTACTTGCAAATGTGAAATGTGTGGACATCGACAATGGGATAGTTGCGAATTCTAATAATAACTGATGAAAATAAAGCATGGAAAAGGCCTTTGAACCGATCTTTTGTTTGCAATTAACCCTGGTTGATTTAGGAGCATTGGAATTAAGGTGTTAAGGATGTTGCTTTTTGCTTGCATTTATCCATAAAAAGCTCTGCAATAATAACCTTTTGAACTATAATTTTAGAATATTACTTGCATCCTTGAAACTATAGCTTTGGAATATATATATAGGAAATATGCTTATCTCACGCCGTATTGAAGCAGAGAAAAACAGTTTGAGAAAGGAAGATGAACATCACCTCAAGGATTTATGGTTTCGACCAAAAGGAACCTGGACATCACTGTTGTTAGATTTATAGCCTCTGCAATTAAAAGGTGGACACATCTGGGGAGCTGGACTCTACTAGATGGGATTCATCTTTCTTCTTTCGGAAATTGGACCATCACCATCTGGGGATACTCCTTTGAAAATGCATCCTGAGAAATTAAAATCCCAATAGCGTATAGAATTGTGATGTAATAATTTGGAATAAAAATTGCTGATGAGTAAACATTTGAAATAGAAACTGTTAAAAAAAACCCTGATGAGTACCCCTAGAAATACCTGTAACCATGAATTATTGGTGTGCAGTTGGAGGGAAAACTTCCCCCACTGTACCCAGCGCTGTATTGCTCATACTTTACCATATTAAATAAAAAATTGATTGCTGCTTGAATTTTGGCCTAGTCAAGCTTCTTATTCATAACACCACGATTGCCGCAGTGACCACAGTGACCTTGGTGCTCATGGTGGCCACGGTTGCCAGAGTGACCACAGTGACCTTGGAGGCCATGGTGGCCACGGTTGCCACAGTGACCACAGTGACCTTGGTGCTCATGGTGGCCACGGTTGCCGCAGTGACCACAGTGACCTTGGAGGCCATGGTGGCCACGGTTGCCGCAGTGACCACAGTGACCTTGGAGGCCATGGTGGTCAAGGTTGCCAGAGTGACCACAGTGACCTTGGAGGCCGTGGTGGCCACGGTTGCCGCAGTGACCACAGTGACCTTGGAGGCCATGGTGGCCACGGTTGCCGCAGTGACCACAGTGACCTTGGAGGCCGTGGTGGTCTCGTGGCTCAGAGGATCCCGGTGGCCACTGCCAGGGCTGTGGTGACCAGGAAGAGTCCTCCGAGTTGGAAGGAAGCACTGGGGATGCCCCCACACATCAAAACTACGATCAATAACTTTCTGCCCTCTATCACAAATCCTCTTCCGAACCCTAGTTGCTAACGTCCTCATCCTAACCTTTGTGGGCAGCCAACCAGTGGAACACCCATTCATCATTATTGGCCTACTAGCCCCATCCACCTGCTTCACAATCATTCTAGTTTTATTCCCCATTGTGGCTGCCCTAGAAAACAAACTACTCACACTCTAATTAACTCTAATAATTTGTAAAAACATCGCACTTGTAAGCCAAAGGTTGAAGACTAAACCCCTTCTTAGATTTACCTTACTGTCACCCCACTACTTCAGGAAGAAAGGACTCAAACCTCCATCTCCAACTCCCAAAGCTGGCATTTTAAGCTAAACTGCTTCCTGACCCCCCCACCCCAAAGAGCCTGAATTGCCCCTCAAGATAACCCTCGCACAAGTTCCAGCACCACAAACAGAGTCAACAACAACCCTCACCCCCCAATTAAAAGCAACCCCACCCCCTCTGAATAAAGCAAAGGCACCCCACTAAAATCCGACCAAATCAACAACAGACCCCCATTATTCACCGTCCCCTCGTCCACTAACAGTCCCAGCACACCTCCTATAGCAAGCCCCACCACAAAAAACCAAACCTGTCCTAAAACCAGAACCAACAATCCCCCCAGCTAGCCCAAGCTTCAGGATAAGGATCCTCCGCCAACAACACTGAATAAACAAACACTAAATAGCATCCCCCCTAAATAAACCATAACAAGCACCAAAGATACAAAAGAAACCCCCAAACTCACTAATCAACCACACCCCGCAACAGCCGCTACAACCAATCCTAACACCCCATAATAAGGAGGCGGATTAGACACAACCCCCAACCCCCCTAAAACAAAACATGGTGGCCAGGGTGGCTGTGGTGGCCGCAGTGCCACGGCGACAATGGTGGCCACAGTGACCTCATGGTGGCAATAGCTGCCAAGGTGGCCAGAGTGGCAGTGGTGGCCTTGGTAGCCTTGGTGGCCTCGTTCCTCTGGGGGTCATGGTGGTCTTGGTGATCGGGGTGGCCGCAGTGACCTTGGAGGCCGTGGTGGTCTCGTGGCTCAGAGGATCCCAGTGGCCACTGCCAGGGCTGTGGTGGCCAGGAGGAGTCCTCCAACGTGGAAGGGAGCCCTGGGGGCGCTGTCACCTGGCAGACAAAGAGACGGACGTCAGGGGGATCATGGGGGGAGTGAGGGGGTGGGGGAGGACCATAATGGGGGTTAGGGGTGACAGGAGAGATGGGGGCCATGAGGTGATGGGCTACAGGCACCAGCGAGGTCATGGTGGGCTTAGGGATGACAGGGATAGGGGAAGTCAGGGGGTGCCATGGCTGGTGACAGGGGGTGTCTGGGTGTTGTAGTGTGTTTTCTTTATTTGGCATGTTCACTGTTTAATTTCTGGTTTTGTAATCCCTCTGTATTTTCCTCCCGCTGTCTTTAGAGCGGCACAGACTTGCTTTTTCATTGTTATTCAGTTTAGTTAAGTACCTAGCAAAAACTAACATTAACGTTAGGACTAAGTCTTTTGTCCTTGGGTGTGTGTGGCAGCCATCTCGACGTCTTCATCTCCTTTGGTGGGGAGGCATGGGATCGGAATGGGGACATCCCTGTCTCTGTCCCTGCTGTCCCCTGGCTGGTGTTTCCCTGTCCCATCCCAGATGTGGGGGTCCCCACCCGGTGCCCTGTCATGGACATTCCTGTCCCCATGCCCACAATGGGTGTCCCGAGATTGGCGTCCCCAGCATGGGCTGTCCCTGTCCCCAAACTCTCAGTGAGTGTCCCCACCCCCTGTGCCCTGTCATGGGTATTCCCTGTCCACAGTGGGTGTCCCCAGCACTGGGTGTCCCCCCATGCCCAGTGAGTGTCATTGTCCCCTGTGCCTTATCCTGGTGTCCCCATGGCCACAGTGGGTGCCCCCAGCACTTGGTTTCTCACCACATCCAGTGAGTCTCCCCAGCACCGGCTTTCCCTCTCCTTCTGCCCAGCATGGGCTGTCCCTGTCCCCAAACTCTCAGTGAGTGTCCCCACCCCCTGTGCCCTGTCAGGGGTGTGCCCTGTCCACAGTGGGTGTCCCCAGCACTGGGTGTCGCTGTCCCCCCACCCCCAGTGAGTGTCCCCAGCACAGGGAACCCCTGTCCTTGTTCCTAGCAGTGGGTGTTCCTATCTCCACACACTGGGGGCCTATGTCCCTGTCTCCCATGCCCTGTGAGTTTCATTGTCCCTGTGCCTTCTTATGGGCCACAGTGGGTGTCCCCATTGCCCCAGGCTGTCACCTGTGATGTCACCTTCCAGCCACTCGCAGTTGTATCTGCTGAAGTTCTCGTTGGTGCGGAGGTGGATCCTCGTCCTGTCTACTTCCTGGCTGACTTTGATGACCTCGAAGGTCTCAAAGGGTGAGATCAGCACCTTCGTCTTGTTAGGAAACTTGGAGAATTGCTGGATTCCCACCCCATGGCACGTATGCACCTGGAACACCGTGCCATTCCCAAATATCTTGTCAGTTGTTTCATTCTCTGACACCGACATGAATTGACCGAACCGGACGATGTCACCGGGCTGTGCCTTGAACTGGTACCTGCTCACCCTCCAGTACACGTTGTGACACTCTGGTCCCCGAGTGACCCTCAGTGTCGCCAGGGCCTGGGTCAGCAGGAAATGCAGAGTTTTGAAGTGAAAGTTGTCCCGGTACTCCTGCCTGGAGCGCCCGGCCGTGCGCACGGCTGCGTTGAACTCTCTGTACAGGTCATCCATCGTGAAGGCCACGAGGGCGATGGCCTGGGCTGGGGATGACAGAGGGGACACAGGGGACCCAAGACTCTGCCACTCAGCTGTGGCCTTAGTCCAGGCCTTGGCAAAGAGACGGTTCTGCTCAAACTCGGAGCGGTTGAGGGCTGGCAACGCCTCAGTCATGGCAGGGCCGCAGCCCTGGTACTGGTCATCGAAGGAGTCCTGGGCCATGTCCAGGGGCACCTCCTCGATGCCCGTGGTGGCCACGGCCATTGCCAGCAGTGCCAGGGTCTGTGCCTGGACGGCCATGGAGGGGAGAGGCCACAGGGACCGGTGTGGACACTGGAGGACACAGAGGGGACACAGGGGAGACACGGGGAGGGTTCATCAGTGAGGGACTGGGCCGGGGAGTGGGGTCAGCCCAGGGGGAAGGGAGGCACTCCTGGCCACCAGGGCCCTGGGCATGTCTGGGCTCCCTGATCCCAAATCCTGGGGTTACTTATCCCTCCCCAATGTCCCCCAGCCCCAGGAGCCCCAGTCCCACAGCACCGTGTCCTCCTGGCCCCCCAGAAGCCCAGTCCTACTCCCATGAATACAAGTCCCCTCAAATCCTGGGGTCACTCCCTGAGGCCCCCGGTGTCCCCCTCGGCTCATCCCCAGACCCCAATCCCACTCTCCTTCCCCAGTTCCTTTGGTGTCACCCCAGAGCCTCAACCCAAATCCAGGCATCACCCTCTGCCCCCACTGTGTCTCCCAGCCCCCCCATCACCCCAATCCCACCCCACTCTCACCATCCCGTGTCCCCCCTCATTTCCCCCAGAGCCCCCCATTACCCCAATCCCTGACCTGTGACTCCCCCAGTGTCCCCCCAGCACCGCAATCCCAATCCCTCAGTCCCGTGTCCCCCCAAGAATCCCCCCAGAGTCCCCCCAGTCCCGATACCAAAATCAGCCGGAGTGAACTCCCTGATGGAACTGGAGGTAGCATAAAGACTGAATTCTTTATCAGCTCAGACTCACAGTGGATCTGTCCTGGTCCTGCAGGTCACAGGGGACTTTGCCACAGGGTCTTTATCCACCACAATTGCAAATATTCGTTATAATGTGTCCCTCACCTTGTACAGAAACAGCACATTTCCTAGCAATAATTTGCATGGCTCCACCTCTTTCTTGAAATCCTTTTATGGTCCTGGAGAGTCGTAAAAATGAGTTTACTCAGTGAGGCTTTCACTGAGTGCCCCAATACGCCAGATGACCTCAGCTAGAACTTTAACTTTCGGCAGACACTGCTCCTTCTGTGGTACAGAATTTGGCAAAAAACCATTACTGGAGTGCCCTTTATCTCTTTCTCCACAGGTTACAGCAACCTTTGCCCTGCTGCACACACTTTTACATCCTTTTATTGTTTTTTGCTTGTTCATCTTTAAGCCCTATCCAGCACCTTCAGGACAACTCAAACTTTCTGTTCTCTCTCTTATTGCACACCCCCCAAAACCCCAATCCCACAGTCCCATGTTCCCCCAGTTCCCCCCAGTCCCACTCCCCACTGCTCACTGAGTTGTTGCCACACCCCAGATACCACTTGGGGTCCCCTATCAGATGCCATCCCTGCAGGCACCTTGAGCCTGGGGATGGTCTCTTGGGGGAGTGCCTGGGTGACTTCCCTGCCCTTATTGGTGTGGCAGGAGAAGTTCTGGACCTCCAAGGAGGGATCCACCAACACCAGGAGATACCTGAGCCTATGTTGGCGTGGTAGCTCAGAAAATCCATTTGCCGGTACTCCCCAGGAGTGTTTCCCCTTTCAGTGATGCCTGGAGGTGATGGGTTTGAATACAAAGGAACCTCTCGTGCCGCTTTATTGCAAGTCTGTTTCCCACAGGGATTTGTCAGCCCCCAGGCTGGTGTGCCCTGGGTTGTAGAACGGCCACGCCTGGGGCAGCTCAGCTCAGCTCAGGCACCCAGGCACTCCCCCAAGAGATCATCCCCAGGCTCAAGGTGCCCACAGGGATGTCTCTTGAGGGAATTTTGCAGGAAAACGGACACAGTGCCCAAGCAGCCTGTAAAGGGACGGAGCAGAATTTCTCATTGTCCCCGATAGCTCAAAAACAGGAAGAGCCTACTCAGGAGAAAAACAAGTCCAGGATGTGGGGCGGGCTAAGAAGACGGAGCAAAAAACCACAGCAGAGTGCCTGAAGGGAAAACAATAAACCGCAATGAGATGCATGAAGAAAGAAGACTGAACAATGAGCTGAAGGCTTGAGACGCGTGCACAGCCAGGCTAAACCAATCATGGATTAGCTTGAGGCGCATGAACAGTAGAACAAAGCATAAATACATTTTGTTCTTGCAATAAATTTGACTTCGCTTGGTCATATTGATCGTGGCGTGATGTCCCATTGCTGATCCTCTGCAGATGGCATCTGAGAGGGGACCCCAAGTGGTATCTGAGGCGTGACTGCAACTCAGTGAGCACTGGGGAGTGGGACTGGGGGCAACTGGGGGGACATGGGACGGTGGGAGTGGGGTCATGGGGGCTGAGCAATAAGAGAGAGAATAGAAAGTTTTACATCCCTTAATGGTGCTGGGTCCAGCTTAAAGTTGAACGGGCAAAACCAATAAAAGGATGTAAAAGTGTGGACATAGCAGGGCAAAGGTGGCTGTAACCTGTGGAGAAAGAGATAAAGGGAACTGCAGTGAGGGGTTTTTGGCAAGTTCTGGACCACAGAAGGAGCAGCGACTGCTCAAAGCGAAAGTTTGAGGCAAGGTCATGTGGGATATTGGGGCACTCAGTGAAAACAAACTCTGACACCCCATTTTTATGACTCTGTAGCGCAATAAAAATTATTTCCTAACAGAGGCAGAGCCATGCAGATTATTTATGGGAAAAGTGCTGTTTCTGTATTAGGTAGGAGACACATTTTCATGAATATTTGTAATTGTAGTGGATAAAGACCCTGTGGCAAAGTCCCCCTGAGCTGCAGGACCAGGAGAGATCTGCTGTGAGTCCGAGCTGATCAAGAATTCCGGCTTTCTGATACCTCCAGTTCCATCAGGGACTTTCACTCTGTCCAATTTCAGTATCAGGGGCTGGGGACCCTTGTGGGACAGTGGGATTGGGGTCTGGGGGGGCACTGGGGGTGTCACAGAAGAGGGACTGGGGTGCTGGGGTGGTCTGGGGGCCAGCGATGGGAGACACAGGACCATGGGAGTGGCAGTGGGGTGATGGGGGACGCTTGGGGGGCCCATGGGACTGGATCGGGGTCCAGGGGTCACTGGGGAGGTCATGGGACTGAGAGTGGGATTGGGGTAAGGGGGGGAGGCCACAGGGACAGTGGGACCCATTGGGGACCCCAAACCTTGGGCCAGGGTCCTGGGGGACATGGGGCCACTGGGAGGGGTACAAGGGATTGGGAGAGGGATTGGGGTAATGGAAACATCGGGAAACACCGGGAGGGGGGGACACAGATCTGTGGGAGTGGGATTGAGAGTCTGGGGGTCACACGGGTTACTGGGGAGGGGGGGGTCAGGAAATGACCCCAGGATTTGAGTCAGGGTCCTGAGGGTGGCTGACAAGACACCTTGAGGGGGGATATAGGACTGCGGGACTGGGATTGGGAGTCGGGGGGTCTGGGGGACACTGGGCATCCAGGAGTGACCCCTGGATTTGGGATCAGATTCCAGGACATGTCCAGGGGTCATGTCCAGCTCCTTTAACGCCTCTCCTGCAGAGCGCCTCATTTCCTAAAATAAAGCAGTTCCTGGAGTTTTTGTTAGAGGGAAATCAAAACTTTATTTTTCAAACCTCTATCTACAAAGAGTGCTGCAGAAATGTTCCTCCCTTTTTCCTCATTCACTGAAGACCCTGAGAAAGGACCTGGAGGGGCTGGAGCATGACCAGGGAAGGGATGGAGCTGGGGAAGGGTCTGGAGCAGCAGGAAGGGCAGAGGGAGCTTGCAGGGGCTGTTCAGTGCAGTTTAAAAAGGATTAATAATCAGTTTGGGGCCTGTTCCAAATTTCCTGATTTGAGGCAATGCAACAGAAGAAGCATTGGGAGGAAAAAAAGAAGAACAGAAAGAGAAGGGATGAAAATAAAATGGAGAAAAGGGGACAGAGGTAGCACCACCTATTTTTTTTATTAAAACTCCTGATGTTTCGCTCAGGAAACTCTTTTTCCTTTCAAATCAGGGATTTTCCCTCTTTACCCGCTCATCTGCTGGAGTTGCAGTTCAGGAATTGTCCACCGGAGGCCAGCAGCGAGCACGGGAAATCAGCGGCACTGCGCATGCGCCCCCCCCCAGCTGCAGTTCCGGGTGCCAACAGCAGGCGGCAGCACGAGCTGCTGGCGCTGCCCAGCGCCCGCCCCGCCCCATCCCGGCCCCGGGGGCTCTGCAATGGTTTGGGATGGAGCGACCTTAAAGCCCGTCCGGTGCCAGCCCTGCCATGGGCAGGGACATCTTCCCCTGGGCCAGGCTGCTCCAGGCCCTGCCCAGTCTGGGCTTGGACACGGCCAGGGATGGGGCAGCCACAGCTTCCCTGGGACAGAAGGAGAACATCGGTATGGATCTGGTCCATAAATGTATTCGATGGGTCCTTGTGACAAGAGCTCCAAACCCTCAGTGCTCCCACTGCCAGAAGGGTTTGGTTGCTTCCTTGCTTGGGTCCTCCAGGTCCTGGACAGGTGGTTTGGGGTCAGTGGCCCACCCTGACGGGCGAGCAGGACAGGCTGTCCCGTGCTGGTGTGAGCAGCGCTGCCCGCTGGGCGCGCCGGTTCTCCCGTGCTTACCCCCTGCATTTTTGGGATGTTTTCCCTAAACACCAGAGCCTCCTTTGACATGGCCCCAAAGAGAGCTGCTCAGTGATTTGTGCAGCTACCCCTGAAAGCCTGAGGCTGCCAAAGACGGCATCAAAACTGCTGTAGCACAGCATCTCCAAATCCCTGCATCCCTATGTCCCAGCTGCTGTAGACACAGCATCCCATGATCCTTGCATCCCCAAACCCTAGTCGCTGTAGGCACAGCATCCCCAAATCCCAGCACCCCAAAATCTCTGCATCCCAAAATCCCAACTGCTGTAGCACAGCATCCTCAAATCCCTGCATCCCAAAATCCCAGCATCCCAAATCCCTGCATCTCAAAATTCCAGCACATCCAAATCCCTTCATCCCAAAACACCACCTGCTGTAGACACAGCATCCCCAAACCCTGCATCCCAAATCCCAGCTGCTGTAGCACAGCATTCCAAAATCCCTACATCCCCAACTCCTAACTGCTGTAGGCACAGCATCCCAAACCCCTATATCCCAAAATCCCAACTGCTGTAGATACAGCATCCCGAAATCCCTGCATCCCAAAATCCTAGCATCCCCAAATCCCAGCACCCCAAAATCCCAGCATCCCAAATCCCTGCATCCCCAAATCCCAGCACCCCAAAATTCCAGCATCCCAAATCCCTGCATCCGAAAACCCCAGCATCCCCAAGTCCCAGCACCCCAAATCCCTGCATCCCAAACCCCAGCTGCTGTAGCACAGCATCCCCAAATCCCCGCATCCCAAAATCCCAGCATCCCAAATCCCTGCATCCCTAAACCCCAGCATCCCCAAGTCCCTGCATCCCAAACCCCCACTCCTGTAGGCACAGCATCCCCAAATCCCCACATCCCAAAATCCCAGATCCCTGCATCCCCAAATCCCTGCATCTCCCAAATCCCAGCATCCCAAATCCCTGCATCCCCAAATCCCAGCACCCCAAATCCCTGCATCCCAAACCCCAGCTGCTGTAGCACAGCATCCCCAAATCCCCGCATCCCAAAATCCCAGCATCCCAAATCCCTGCATCCCAACATCCCAGCATCCCCAAATCCCAGCACCCCAAATCCCTGCATCTGAAAATTCCAGCATATCCAAATCCCTGCATCCCTAAATCCCAGCATACCCAAATCCTTGCATCCCAAACCCCAGCTGCTGTAGCACAGCATCCCCAAATCCCCGCATCCCAAAATCCCCGCATCCCAAAACCCCAGCATCCCAACATCCCTGCATCCCAAACCCCAGCTACTGCAGGCACAGCATCCCAAAATCCCAATATCCCAAAATCCCAGGTGCTGCAGGCACAGCATCCCCAAATCCCAATATCCCAAAATCCCAGGTGCTGTAGGCACAGCATCCCCAAATCCCAATATCCCAAAATCCCAGCTGCTGTAGGCCCAGCATCCCCAAATCCCAATATCCCAAAATCCCAGGTGCTGTAGGCACAGCATCCCCAAATCTCTATATCCCAAAATCCCAGGTGCTGCAGGCACAGCATCCCCAAATCCCAATATCCCAAAATCCCAGCTGCTCTAGGCACAACATCCCCAAATCCCAATATCCCAAAATCCCAGCTGATGTAGCACAACATCCCCAAATCCCTGCATCCCAAAATCCCAGCTGCTGTAGGCACAGCATCCCCAAATCCCAATATCCCAAAATCCCAGGTGCTGTAGGCACAGCATCCCCAAATCCCAATATCCCAAAATCCCAGGTGCTGTAGGCACAGCATCCCCAAATCCCTACATCCCCAAATCCCAGCTGCTGTAGCACAACATCCCCAAATCCCAATATCCCAAAATCCAAGCTGCTCTAGGCACAGCATTCCCAAATCCCAATATCCCAAAATCCCAGCTGTTTTAGACACGGCGTCCCAGCCTCCCACCATGCCAGCTGAGGACACAGCTGCTGGCTGCGCTCCAGGCTGAGCCGTTCCAGCCCCGGGTGAATGTCCCAGCTCAGCTCCAGGACATCCCCAGGCCTGGCAGCAACCCCCGGAGGGAGGCCGGGCTCAGAATTCCCGAATTCCCGGCTGCAGTTCCCTGGAGGTCACTCTGCTCAGATCTGCATTTCTGGAGTACCAGGACCATTTCCTCCAGCTGGGTCCCAGTCCTGTGGGATTCCTGAGCACAGGCTCAGCTCAGTTCTCTGGATCGGGGCTCCCTCCCAGCACCCCCAGTTCCCCCAGTGCCAGCACAGGAGCCCCCAGGGGTGACTCTCCCTCCCCAGGGTCCCCCTTGGCTCCATCCCAACCCCCTGGAGCCCATCCCGGAGGGAAAGGGCCCCTCCTGCCCCCCAGGGAACTGACCCCGGTGTGCCTGAGGGAGCTGGGGCTGGGCAGGGGCACCCACAGCACCTCCTGAGGGCAGCTCTGCTCCCCCGGGTGCCAGTGCAGTGCCAGCCCTGTGCCAGCATGGGCCAAGGAGGTGCCAAACTGGGCTGAGGAGGCGCCAGTGTAGTGCCACAGCAGTGCCAGGCCGGGCCAAGAAGGTGCCAGTGCAGTGCCAGCCCTGTGCCAGAGCAGTGCCAGCCCCGTGCCAGGCAGGCCAAGGTGGTGCCAGCCCTGTCACACACACACACAAGTGACACCAGCTTTCTCTGCATTTTTATCTCAACTCCCCAGACACCAGATCCCTGTGCCCGCCCTGGAATGTCCTGGAATGTCCTTTACACACGGCTACAAAAACCCCGGGAGGCAGAGGGGCAGGGCAGAACCCCAGGAGCTCGGCCAATTCCTGGGATCAGAGCTGGGCTGAGTCCCTGGATCCAAGCTTGGCCAATTCCTGGGATCAGAGCTGGGCTGATTCCCTGGATCCAAGCTCGGCCAATTCCTGGGATCAGAGCTGGGCTGAGTCCCTTGATCCAAGCTCGGCCAATTCCTGGGATCAGAGCTGGGCTGAGTCCCTGGATCCAAGCTTGGCCAATTCCTTGGAACAGCGCTGGACCATTTCCCTAGATCTGAGCTTGGCCAATTCCTTGGACAGAGCTGGGCTGATTCCCTGGATCCAAGCTTGGCCAATTCCTGGGATCAGAGCTGGGCTGATTCCCTGGATCCAAGCTTGGCCAATTCCCTGGATCTGAGCTCAACCAGGCTCTGGGATCACAGATAAACCAATTCCAAGAGGCCAAGCTCAGCCAAGCCCTGGGAACAGAGTTGGGCCCATTCCCCAGATCAAGGCTCTGGGATCAGAGCTGGGGCAATTCCCAGCCCCAGGATCAGAGCTGGGCCTATTCCCAGCCCCAGGATCAGAGCTGGGCCTATTCCCAGCCCCAGGATCAGAGCTGGGCCCATCCCCAGACTCAAGCCCATCCCAGCCCCAGGATCAGGTCCAGGCCCATCCCCAGGATCAGGTCCAGGCCCATCCCCAGGCCCAGGATCAGGTCCAGGCCCATCTCCAGGATCAGATCCAGGCCCAGCCCCAGCCCCAGGATCAGGTCCAGGCCCATCCCCAGGCCCAGGATCAGGTCCAGGCCCATCCCCAGCCCCAGGATCAGGTCCAGGCCCAGCCCCAGCCCCAGGATCAGGTCCAGGCCCAGCCCCAGCCCCAGGCCCATCCCCAGGATCAGGTCCAGGCCCAGCCCAAGGCCCAGGATCAGATCCAGGCCCAGCGCCAGCCCCAGGATCAGGTCCAGGCCCAGCGCCAGCCCCAGGATCAGGTCCAGGCCCAGCCCCAGGCCCAGGATCAGGTCCAGGCCCATCCCCAGGATCAGGTCCAGGCCCAGCGCCAGCCCCAGGATCAGGTCCAGGCCCAGCCCCAGCCCCAGGATCAGGTCCAGGCCCAGCCCCAGCCCCAGGATCAGGTCCAGGCCCATCCCCAGGCCCAGCCCCAGCCCCAGGCCCATCCCCAGGATCAGGTCCAGGCCCAGCCCAAGGCCCAGGATCAGGTCCAGGCCCAGCGCCAGCCCCAGGATCAGGTCCAGGCCCATCCCCAGGCCCAGGATCAGGTCCAGGCCCATCCCCAGGATCAGGTCCAGGCCCATCCCCAGGCCCATGATCAGGTCCAGGCCCAGCCCCAGCCCCAGGATCAGGTCCAGGCCCAGCCCCAGGATCAGGTCCAGGCCCAGCCCCAGGATCAGGTCCAGGCCCAGCCCCAGGCCCATCCCCTGCCCCGGGGTGCAGTTCATGCCGAGAGGTCGCTGTTGTCGAACCTCTCCTGGTCGTAGACCTCGGCCACCACCTTCCTGCCCGCGAACCAGCGCCCGTTGAGCGCCTGGATGGCCTTGTGAGTCTCTGAGGCCATGGAGAACTCCACAAAGATCTTGACGATGATCTCGGCGTCCTCCTCCTCGCCCTGCTTCTCCTGGTAGATGATGACCCTGTTCACAGCCCCGAACTTGCCGCACTCCTCCGTCACCTCTCCCTCCAGGTCGTCGTCGATGTCCTTGGGATCCACCATGTTCCGCAGCACCATCACCGTGGACTGCAGGGAGGGAGGAGAGGAGGGGGTGAAGGCTGGAGACGCGCACGGGGCACAGCCCAGCACCAAAACCCCAAACCCCAAACCCCACTGCAGGCACTGCAGCCATGATATTTTATGAAAAATCCTTTAGCTAGAATGAGAAGCTGAGAGGCCTCAGAAATGAAATGTAACCAATAATTATCTGCTGCTGTGGAATGCAACAGGTGCATCTGTGATTGGTCTCAGGTGCAGCTCTGATTGGTCTCATGTGGTTGTTTTTAATTAATGGCCAATCACAGTCCAGCTGTCTCAGAGTCTCTGGCCAGTCCCAAGATTTTATTATCATTCCTTTCCTATTCCTTTCAAGCCTTCTGATGAAATCCTTTCTTCTGTTCATTTAGTATAGTTTTAATGTAATATATATCATAAAATATTAAATCAGCCTTCTGAAACATGGAGTCAAGATTCTCATCTCTTCCCTCATCCTGGGACCCTTGTGAACTCCATCACCACACAGGCACCCTCCAGGGGGCTGCAGGCTCAGCCTCTCAGGGATAATCACTGAGTTCCTATTGCTGCCTGGCAACTCAACAAAGGAGGAATGATGAGGAGGACTTGATCCATTAGAAGGCTAATAAATAATAATTAATAATAATTAATTACTTTAATAATAATTAATTAAAATTAATAAAAACAAATTTTAAACTTTTAATCAATTAATTTTAATTAATTTTTAATTTTAATTTTATTTAATCGAAATAATAAAAAATTATTAATAATTACTTTAATAATGATTAATTACTTTATTATACTATGTTACATTCCATCTAAGGTGAATCTGCCAAGCACTCACTCTGCACACAACTGCTCTCTCTGCACTCATCTCCTGACCCTCCCTTGTGACTGTCCAGGCAGTCCAGGACACACACACACACACCTGGGGCTGACAGGCCAAGGAAACAAAACACCATCACTCTGGGTAAACAATCCCCACACTGCATTCCACTTTGGCACAACAAATGATAAGAATTGTTTTTCCTTTCTCTGACGTTCACAGAATGTGAAACTCAGAAATATTCTTGGGAAGATTTTGTGCCTTGCTTTTCTCTGTGAAGAGAAATGTGGCAGCAAGTTTCCAGGCCTGTGTGCTGCTGGCCCCTGGATCAGAATTCCCCTGGCTGGGAATGCTGTGTGCCATTTCCTGGGACACTCCTGGAAGCACAACGAGCCTTGGGCACCACTCTCATCTTCCCTGTGCTGCTGCCATCCAGGTATGTCACTGGCACATTTTCTGGAAAAATCCCTTCGCCAGGATTTCTCTCCTGGGAAGCTGAGCAGCCTCAGAGAAAACTGTAAACAGTAATTTATCTGATTTGCTTCTCCTGTGTTTTGCTGCTTTGGGATGTGTAGGTGATTGCTTCACTGGCTTCATGTGAATTGTTTTTACTTAATGACCAATCATGGTCAAACTGTGTCGAGACTCTGGGGAGAGGCACGAGATTTCATTGGTGTCTTTCCAGTTTTCTGTCTGTATTCTTTCTGTATTCTTTAGTATAGTTTAGTTTAGTATTCTTTGATAACATAATATCATAAAATAATAAATTAGCCTTCTAAGAACATGGAGTCAGATTCACCATTTTCCTCGCCTTCGACAGGGGACCCCGAAAACACCACACAGGTATTGTTGGCTTTTCCTCAACAATTCTGTCACAATTCTCTTTGTGCTCCTTTCCTCCCCTCCCAGTAAAGGATTCCCCAGGTGCCCCCAACAGGACACACAGGTGGGTGACATGGGTGACACACCTGCACCCAGCCCCTCCATGACTGAGCCCCTCGGGCTCTCAGATCACCTGGCCTGAGCTCCAGGCCACGTCCAGGTGGCCTCTGGTGCCTTCAAGGACAGGAATTCCACTCCCCTCTGGGCAGGCTGCTCTGTGCACCTGGCCCTGGCACACCTGGGGCATTCCAGGCTCTGCCCCATCCCATTCCAGGCTCCACATGAACACATTTCCTGTGGCTGCTCCTCACAGCCCAAGCCAAGGGCACTTGTAGGCTCAGAATCCCAAACAGCTTGGGATGGAGCATTATATTAAAAAAGACTTGCAAGTTTTGGTTTTTGGAGGTTTTAAATTTTTTAAACCTTAAATGAGACTATTTAGCTCTGCTCAGCTTTTCCCAAGCCAGGCTGTCCCATGGACTGAGGTGGTTGTGGCTGCTGGGACAGGAGCCCCAAGGTGTGTTTAACTTCAGGCACCCTTGGGAAGAGGAGGGAAGCCTCATTCGCTGGGAATGCTGTCAGCATTGTCCCTATCAGCAAATGGGGAAGAAATGCCTTAGGTTCCCTGTCAAAGCTCAGGAAATCTGCCAGGAGACTCCAGCAAAGGAACAAACTGGACGTGCCCAGGCAAGATCACCAAGTCTCCTCTGACAGCCCCCACAAAAATCCATGAATCCATTGTTCTGTTTAATGTTCTTTTTCTACCCCTCATTCTTGTCCTCTTCCTCACTGCAATTCCCATGAACTTGTGTTTGATCAGCACCTCAGGGGTTCACAGAATCAATTCAGGTGGGAAAAGACCTCCAAGACCACTGAGTCCAGCCAAGGCCCACCCTGTCACCCAGACTGGGGGCTCCTCTGGGATTCTGCACAGGACTCACCCCCCTCTATGGGATGTAGTGGGGCAAAGGTGAACTTGGTTCTCGGGACAGACTGGCCTGGCCTGTGCCAGTCCCACCCTTCCAGCCCAAAGGCCACTGGGGTTGGATCCAGTGACACCAGAGCTCAGTCAGAGACTCCTCACCAGGGCCTGCTCTGAGCCCTCCAAGGCACTCGGGGAAGATCAGGGAATGCCAGGATGGTTTGGGATGGAGGGACCAAGAGCCCATCCTGTCCCACCCCTGCCATGGGCAGGGACACCTCCCACCATCCCAGGGGGCTCCAAGCCCTGCCCAGCCTTGGGATGGGGCAGCCACAGCTTCAGGGTGCCCTAAAACCCCTCATTATTGGGATATTATAGGATATGATTATATGGAATACTGGGAAGGATTCCTTCCCAAAATCCCACCTAACCCTGCCCCCTTGGCAGTGGGAAACCATCCCCTTGTCCTGGCACTCCAGGCCCAGGTAAATCAATCCTGAAGTGCCCCTGAGCTCACAGGTGCTGTGGGTGCCCCTGTCACAGACATCTTTTATGAAAAAGCCTTTCCTTAGGATTTTTCCTCCTGAGAAGCTGAGAGGCCTCAGGAACAAAATGTAACCAATGGTTATCTGCTGCTGTGGGATGCAACAGGTGCATCTGGGATTGGGCTCATGTGGTTGTTTCTCATTAATGGCCAATCACAGTCAGCTGGCTCGGACTCTCCAAGCCACAAGCCTTTGTTATCTTTCTTTCTTTTTCTATTCTTAGCCAGCCTTCTGATGAAATCTTTTCTTCTATTCTTTTAGAATTGTCTTAATGTAATATATATCATAAAATAATAAATCAAGCCTTCTGAAACATGGAGTCAGATCCTCCTCCCTTCCCTCATCCTCGGACCCCTGTGAACACGGTCACATCCCCCTGAGCTCAGAGGTGCCCTGGGTGCCCTGAACTGCTGTTGCTGAGCTCAGAGTTGCTGTGGGTGCCCTGAACTGCTGTTGCTGAGCTCAGAGGAGCTGTGGGTGCCCTGAACTGCTGTGGGTGAGCTCAGAGGTGCTGTGGGTGAGCTCAGAGGTGCTGTGGGTGCCCTGAACTGCTGTTGCTGAGCTCAGAGGTGCCCTGGGTGCCCCTCAGAGGTGCTCTGGGTGCCCCTGAGCCCCCCTGCCCTGCAGAGCCCAGCCTGGCACACAGGTGGCAGCTGTCCCCTGCCACACTCACCTCCTGCTTGCGCAGCAGCTTCTGCATGACCATGTGGCGGGCGCTGCTGCCCGAGATGCTCATGTGCTCCTGCTCGCTCAGCATCTCCGGCCGCTCCGACTCCTGGAACACCTCCTCCTCCTCCTTCTCCTTCTTCACCTCCACCAGCCCCAGGGCTGGGGGGCTGGCCAGGATGGGATTCACAACGCCCACCTGCGGGATGGTCACCGGGATGGGCGGCCGGGCAGGGGTCACACCTGGGAGAGCACGGGGACAGGAGGGTGGTCAGTGACAGCTGGGTGATGGTCAGTGACAGCTGGGTGATGGTCAGGGACAGCTGGGTGATGGTCAGTGACAGCTGGGCAATGGGCAGTGACAGCTGGGTGACGGTCAGTGACAGCTGGGCAATGGGCAGTGACAGCTGGGTGACGGTCAGTGACAGCTGGGAAACATTCAGTGGTACCCAGGCCATGGTCAGTGACAGCTGGGCATTGGTCAGTGACAGCTGGGTGATGGTCAGTGACAGCTGGGCAGTGGTCAGTGACACCTGGACGATGGTCAGTGACACCTGGCAGTGGTCAGTGACACCTGGACGATGGTCAGTGACACCCAGTGCCAATTATCCAGCTTTTCCCCCCATGCCAGGTGTTCCTGCTGGAACCCACAGCTTGTCCCATCTATTGGACACAAAATGAATCCATAAAACATCCAAGCTCCTGCCCAGGCAGGGCCAGGAGCAGGAGTCGTGGACTCCAGGCACAGAGTCACATCTGTGGAAAAGGGACACAGGTGACAAGGGCAGAGCACACACAGCTGACAGCAGGAGAAGCACACAGAGGTGACAGCAGCACATGCACATGACAGAAGGAAGAGGACACACAAATGCCAGGAGGAAGGGGGCACAGGGGCCAGGAAGAAGGGACAGACACGGGTGACAGGAAGAGGGGACAGACATGGGTGACAGGTAGAGGGGACACACACAGGTGACAGGAGAAAAGGGACAGGCGTGCCAGGAGGAAGGGGACACACACAGGTGCCAGTAGGAAGGGACACAGAGGCCAGCAAGAGGGGACAGAAGGGGACACACACAAGTGCCTGCAGACAGGGGACAGAGGTGCCAGGAAGAGGGGACAGATGCAGGTGACAGGAAGAGGGGACACACACAGGTGACAAGGGAACAAACACAGAAGTGCCTGCAGACAGGGGACAGAGGTGCCAGGAAGAGGGGACAGATGCAGGTGACAGGAAGAGGGGACACACACAGGTGACAAGGGAACAAACACAGAAGTGCCTGCAGACAGGGGACAGAGGTGCCAGGAAGAGGGGACAGACACAGGTGCCAGGAAGAAGGGACGAACACAGGTGACAGAAGGGGATGCACAGAGGTGCCAGCAGACAGGGGACAGAGGTGCCAGATGCAGGTGACAGGAAGAGGGGACACACACAGGTGACAAGGGAACAAACACAGAAGTGCCTGCAGACAGGGGACAGAGGTGCCAGGAGGGGGCAGACACAGGTGCCAGGAAGAAGGGATGAACACAGGTGACAGAAGGGGATGCACAGAGGTGCCTGCAGACAGGGGACAGAGGTGCCAGATGCAGGTGACAGGAAGAGGGGACACACACAGGTGACAAGGGAACACACACAGTGGTGCCTGCAGACAGGGGACAGAGGTGCCAGATGCAGGTGACAGGAAGAGGGGACACACACAGGTGACAAGGGAACACACACAGTGGTGCCTGCAGACAGGGGACAGAGGTGCCAGATGCAGGTGACAGGAAGAGGGGACACACACAGGTGACAAGGGAACACACACAGTGGTGCCTGCAGACAGGGGACAGAGGTGCCAGCAGGAGGGGACCCACCTGTGATGACACCGGGGGCCTGTGCAGCCATCACAGCCTGGGGCAGAGCCCCCAGGGGCTGGGCCAGGGTCAGGGCAGGGGACACGAGCCCCGGGGTGGCCAATGTGCCCAGCACTGCAGCTCCTGCCACGGCTTCCTGTGGGACACGGGGAAAACCTGGGGTGAGCCCTGCCCCAGGGACTGTGCCTGCAGAGCAGCCAGCCAGGCTCAGCTCCCTGCACCCCGGAAATTCCAACACTCCCATCCCCAGCAGCTCCCAGTGCTGCGAGGGAAGGCAAAGGCGTCACCCAGCCCAGCAGGGAAACAAACTCTGAAGTACCCTGGGAGAAAAACCTCCTCCAGCAACTGCAATCCCAAGAAGAAAAACCTCCTCCTGGAACTGCAATCCCAGGAAGAAAAACCTCCTCCAGGAACTGCAATCCCAAGGAAGAAAAACCTCCTCCAGGAACTGCAATCCCAAGGAAGAAAAAGCTCCTCCAGGAACTGCAATCCCAAGGAAGAAAAAGCTCCTCCTGGAATCCCAATCCCAAGGAAGAAAAACCTCCTCCAGGAATTGCCATCCCAAGGAAGAAAAACCTCCTCCAGGAATTGCCATCCCAAGGAAGAAAAACCTCCTCCTGGAATCCCAATCCCAAGGAAGAAAAACCTCCTCCTGGAATCCAGTCCCAAGGAAGAAAAACCTCCTCTGGAATCCCAATCCCAAGGAAGAAAAACCTCCCCCTGGAATCCCAATCCCAAGGAAGAAAAAGCTCCTCCTGGAATCCCAATCCCAAGAAGAAAAACCTCCTCCAGGAACTGCAATCCCAAGGAAGAAAAACCTCCTCTGGAATCCCAATCCCAAGGAAGAAAAACCTCCTCTGGAACCCCAATCCCAAGGAAGAAAAACCTCCTCTGGAATCCCAATCCCAAGGAAGAAAAAGCTCCTCCTGGAATCCCAATCCCAAGAAGAAAAACCTCCTCTGGAATCCCAATCCCAAGGAACACCCTGACTCCAGACACCCAGAACTCCCACAGCATCCAGGAGGAACATCCAGCTGAACAGTAAGCACTTCCATGGAAGGACTGAGATAATGTGCCTAAAACACACCCCAGGATCCCCATGGTTTTTGGCTGTTGTTGCTTTCCAGGCCATTGCAGTCCTGGTTTAGTTGCTCACATCCTCCTCTCCCTTGTGTTCTCGGGGCTCCTGTAACCCCTGATGGGGCAGAGCAGATCCCAAGGTTTTGTCCCTCCATGCCAGATGTTAGTGGATCTGTGACTGCTGTGATATCCCAACTCCCCTCCACATAAATGCCCAAGCTCTGGGATCCAACCCATCCCATCAGGGCTCTGCCCCCAGTGCCCACAAGGCCACTCCTAGTTCCACTGGAGATGAAGCTCCTAAGGAGGGGGAATGGGAAAGTGCTGGAATTTCTGGCTCCACTGGAAATGGCTAAAAATCTTCTCCCAATACTTTTGGTTCCTTCACTTCCCTGCAAGCCTGACTTTTCCTCCCTCTGGCAGACAGGGGTGACCCCTGCTCCTCTCTCTTTAGTGCCACTCTCCTGACAGGAACAGACCCTGCAGTTTCCTGACAGAACAGCAGGATTTACCCGTGTCTGTACCACATCCCCACCACTTCACTTCAGCAGAGTCCATTCTCCCTTCCCCAAGTGATTCTGATCCGAGTAATTCCAGCCATGTCTCACCTTCCTCCCTGCCCTGACTGCAGAGCTTTCCAGCCCTGTGGAATCTCTCCTGTAAGCTCCACAGGAGGGGCAGCTCCTCCCACTCCTGCCTCCACCTTTGATTCAGGGAACATTCCCCAAAAAGCCTTTGGGAGCCCCAGCTCTGCTGCAGCAGCACCAGAGGCTGCACTGAACATGCAATTCCTGCCCAAGAGAACCCCACAACACAAACAGTGCTGGAATTGTCTTGCTCCGTGGGCTGCAGTGCCATGGGGAGATCCCGCTGCCCAAGGCAGGGAGAGGGGCACAGCCATGGCCATCTGTCCCACCCAGGAGCTCCTGGTACCTTCAGGAAATGAGAACCCCAGTTCTGTATCAATATCCAGCCCACCCCATCTGTGCCTTTCCCTGTTTTTAGCAGCCTAAAGCCATCCCAGGCCTGTTCCACCCTGCTGCAGGTGTGACCTTCAGCCAGAGTGCTGCTCCTGCCCCCAGCCCTCACCCCTTCCATGTCCTCCCCTGCTTTCTTTCAGCCTCTCCTGCAAACATTTTCCCCTCACATTTCCGGACTAGGAATTCCCTCCACCCTTCCCCACCAGTTCTTGGAATAAAGCTCCCATCAGCTGTGTCAGATCACTCCAAAATCTGCTGTCTCAGATTCCCCACTGCCAGGGACAAGCCTCCATGTGTGAAATCCTGGCACAGAGTATGATCTGGAATCGTGGCATCCTGGAATGGCTTGTGCTGGAAGGGACCTTAAAGCTCACACAGTCCCACCCCCTGTCATGAGCAGGGACACCTTCCACTAGCCCGGGTTGCTCCAAGCCCTGCCAAACTTGGCCTTGGACACTTCCAGGGATGGGGCAGCTTTTCTGGGCACCCTGTGCAGTGCTCTGTGCTGTCCCTGTGCTTTACCTCTGCTGTCCCTGTGTTCCATCCCTGTGTCTCACCTGTCCCTCCCCTGCTCCATCCCCCTGTCTCACCTGTGCTGCATTCTGAGCTGTCCCTGTGCCTCATCTGAGCTGCCCCCACATCTCATCTGAGCTGTCCCTGTCCCGTTTCACCTCCACGTTTCACCTGTGCCTCCCCTGTTCCATCTCTGTGTCTCACCTGTGCCTTCCCTGTTCCATCCCCATGCCTCATCTGAGCTGTCCCTGTCCCTCTCCTGTTCCATGCCCGTGTCTCACCTGTCCCTCCCCTGTTCCATCCCTGTGTCTCACCTGTGCCTCCCCTGTTCCATCCCTGTGTCTCACCTGTCCCTCCCCTGTTCCATGCCCGTGTCTCACCTGTCCCTCCCCTGTTCCATCCCTGTGTCTCACCTGTGCCTCCCCTGTTCCATCTCTGTGTCTCACCTGTCCCTCCCCTGTTCCATCTCTGTGTCTCACCTGTGCCTCCCCTGTTCCATCTCTGTGTCTCACCTGTGCCTCTCCTGTTCGATCCCTGTGTCTCACCTGTGCCTCTCCTGTTCCATCTCTGTGTCTCACCTGTGTGGTAGGCTAGGGACAGGCGTTCGGAAGATTTCGGGCTGTGACGGAAAATTACAGGAATCCTTTTACCCCCCTCCCCATAGATAAGGATCACCCTTGGAATGTAGCCAGACGTGTAGCCCCCCTAACCTATGCATGCCAGTAACTTTCCACTCCATACTAACCCTAGAAAGTATAGCCAGACCCCCGTCTGACGTAGAGAAGCCCCTTAGTCCATAAATACCCTCGAGACCCCTCAATAAACGCCTTTAACCGTCCACCACATTGGTGTCAGCGTCCGTTATTGGCCACGAAGGATCCCAAGGAGGAGATTGCAGTGCTGGACTCCGATACCAGGTCATCGCGGCCTTCACAAGAAGGCAACATAGTGGTGCCGAAACCCGGGAACCGCCGAGTCCGGGCGACGGGGGAACTCCTGGCCAGGGGACAGCACTCAACGCCGGAATGGCTATAGCAAAGAAGGGGGACGCCCCGGGACCCGCGATTCGTATGGAAGCGATAGCGAAGGTCGTAAGTTTGATATATATGCAATGGGGAATTAAATGTGAGCTCAAGAATTTTAATCTCGCATTGACGAGACTCTTGGAGCTTGGGGTCATTGCTCGACCCATAGATATATTGCACTCTGAGGTGTGGCAGAAATGTACTGTCGCGCTGGCAGAGGACACAAAAGCCACAGGCAGCAGCAAAAGCCTGAAAGCGTGGGGGAAGGCAGAAGCCGCCCTACGCAAAGCATTAGAAGAACAGGAAGCGTGGAACACTGCGCGCTCCTGTCTGTTAATCACGCCGCAGCGGGGGGAGGGGGCGATAACGCGAACCCCCCCCGGTGGCGACCCGATTAAAAACGGGGAAACGCGGGGGCCGGATGCATCCCATCCCTCCCCGAGCCCAGAGCCCCCGGAGCCCCCGGGAGACCCGTGGACCCCTTCGGGGGACCCGCCGGGGCCCAGACCACCTCCGGAGCCCCCCGGGGTGCCCGCGGACCCCTCGCCCATCCCTTCCCCGCCGATAGCCGACTTAGGGCAAGAAGCGGAGGGACTCGCACGGTCCTTTTGGGAGGGGTTGACGGCAGAAGCCCGAAATATCGAGAGGGCTGGCGCGCGGGCGAGCGGCGGAGGGGATCCGCCGCCCTACCCGTTTGAATATGGCGCGGGTGGCCGGGAGGAGGGGCGGAGCCCGCCAGTCCACGGCGGGAAGAACCCGGAGGCACGGCCAGCCGCGAACACGCATGCGCGGGAAACCAGCGCTGAGCCCATGCCCAGCCGGGAGCTGTGGATCCCAGCAGACGCGCATGCGTGGGGGTGCGACAGAGGGCGGACACTCGCTCGGGAGCCGCACCCACTGATGCCACCATATATGGGAGAGATCCCTCCCTGCGGGAGGCAGGGCGAGCCCAGGGGGCGGGAGCGGCACCGGCACCGCCCCCGAGGGGAGGAGCGGGGCCGAAGCCGAACAAAACGGCAGCAGAGACCGGAAGTTCATTGGCAGTCGACTTCCGACTTTGAAGAGAGCCACAGCTCTTCGGATAGCTCTCCGGAGCCCACCGAGTCCAGCAGCGACTCAGAAGCCAAGAAAACTGAATCAATGCGGTTTCGGACGAAACCAAATAAAACTTTTGACACAGTCGGGAACCAGCCCCAATACGAACTCACCGATTGGGGTAAAATCAAAATCGAATGCACGGGATGGGCACCGGCAGCATCGGTGCATGCCTTCCCGGTGAGAATTACAGGACCCCAGGGGAACCAGCAAAGAACATATACTCCCGTTAATTCCAAAGACGTTCAAACAATAGTTAAAGCTATTTCAGAAAAAGGAATTAACTCAGGAGTGGTTTCCACTCTCGTGGACGGTCTTTTTAGCAATGATGATTTACTCCCTTTTGATATAGTACAAATAAGCCGTATGCTTTTTGAGAGGGAGGGGACGTGTGGGATTCAGCCCCCTCCCGCTATAGATGCGAGACGGCCCATCTATGCCAACCCATAGTGGGGCAGGGGATCTTCATACCCTATGCTCCCACAGATAAAAGCACACAGAAAGGGAGAAACATGACCTACCCCAAACCCTTGCCCACAAGGGTCACCGAGGTCCCGACTGGCGATGAGGAAGCCTTCCAGATAGGCCGCTCAGCCAGGTCGGACTCGGACCCAATCCTTCGCATGTTAGAAGCTACCTTTCTATCCCTGAATGAATCTAACCCTAACCTAACCGACTCCTGCTGGCTTTGTTACGATGTTAAACCCCCCTTTTACGAAGGAATCGCTTTAGATACCCCCTTCAGCTATTCCACAGCCGATGCCCCTCGCCAGTGCAGATGGGACACACCCCGCAAAGGAATTACCCTGAGTCAAGTCACAGGTCAGGGCAGATGCTTTGGCAATGCAACCCTAGCTAAGCGGAAAGGCGACGTCTGCACCGAAGTAGTTGAGCCTGACAGGAAGAATAATAAGTGGGTAGTCCCATCCGCATCTGGGATGTGGGTTTGCCAGAGATCTGGAGTGAGTCCCTGCGTGTCTCTTGCCAAATTCGATAACTCTAACGACTTTTGTGTCCAAGTTCTGATCATCCCTAGGATCCTGTACCACTCAGACGAGGAGGTGTACCACCTTCTCGAGGAAAACAGTCGGCTCCACAAGAGAGAGATATTAACAGGTATAACCATCGCAATGCTGCTCGGCCTAGGAGCGGCTGGAACAGCAACAGGTGTCTCAGCCCTAGCAACTCAACACCAAGGACTGTCCCAGCTGCAGATGACCATCGATGAGGACCTGCAGAGGATCGAAAAATCCATTTCCTTTCTAGAAAAGTCAGTCTCCTCGCTCTCGGAAGTGGTCCTGCAGAACAGGCGAGGACTGGATCTCCTGTTCATGCAGCAAGGGGGCCTGTGTGCCGCCTTGAAAGAGGAATGTTGTTTCTACGCTGACCACACAGGAGTCGTTAGAGACTCCATGGCAGAACTCCGAAACAGACTGGCTCAGAGACAGAAAGACAGGGAAGCCCAACAGGACTGGTTCGAATCCTGGTTCAATCAATCGCCATGGTTAACCACCCTGATTTCTACCCTAATAGGTCCATTGGCAATGCTGCTTTTAGCTATTACCTTCGGGCCATGCCTGCTGAACAAGCTAGTCTCATTCGTTCAGGCCCGACTAGAATGGACTAACATCCTGTTCGTGGGACAGCAACAGTTACTGTGAATTCAACAGAGAACACTGCCAGTCACGAGAGACTTGCCTGGCAGAAACTTACTCAGGTTTCCCAAGACCCTTTTCCCTAGTCAGATCTCAACTTCCTACCTCATTTCAGTGCCTATGTATAAGACTACCTCGTTCATTTGTGAAAGAGGGGGGGGAAGTGTGGTAGGCTAGGGACAGGCGTTCGGAAGATTTCGGGCTGTGACGGAAAATTACAGGAATCCTTCTACCCCCCTCCCCATAGATAAGGATCACCCTTGGAATGTAGCCAGACGTGTAGCCCCCCTAACCTATGCATGCCAGTAACTTTCCACTCCATACTAACCCTAGAAAGTATAGCCAGACCCCCGTCTGACGTAGAGAAGCCCCTTAGTCCATAAATACCCTCGAGACCCCTCAATAAACGCCTTTAACCGTCCACCACATTGGTGTCAGCGTCCGTTATTGGCCACGAAGGATCCCAAGGAGGAGATCGCAGTGCTGGACTCCGATACCAGGTCATCGCGGCCTTCACAAGAAGGCAACACACCTGTGCCTTCCCTGTTCCATCCCCACATCTCATCTGAGCTGTCCCTGTCCCGTTTCACCTCCACGTTTCACCTGTCCCTCCCCTGTTCCATGCCCGTGTCTCACCTGTCCCTCCCCTGTTCCATGCCCGTGTCTCACCTGTCCCTCCCCTGTTCCACCCCCTGCCTCATCTGAGCTGTCCCTGTCCCTCTCCTGTTCCATGCCTGTGTCTCACCTGTGCCTCTCCTGTTCCATCTCTGTGTCTCACCTGTCCCTCCCCTGTTCCATCCCTGTGTCTCACCAGTCTCTCATGTTCCACCCCCCTGTTACATCCCTGTCCCTCCCCTGTTCCACCCCTGTGTCTCACCTGTCCCTCCCCTGTTCCACCCCTGTGTCTCACCTGTGCCTCTCCTGTTCCATCTCTGTGTCTCACCTGTGCCTCCCCTGTTCCATCCCTGTGTCTCACCTGTGCCTCCCCTGTTCCATCCCTGTCTCACCTGTCCCTCCCCTGTTCCATCCCTGTCTCACCTGTGCCTCCCCTGTTCCACCCTGTTCCACTCCCATGTCTCACCTGTCCCACCCTGTCTCACCTGCCCCAGCCCGTGTCCCACCCCATGTCCCACCTGTCCCATCCCTGTCTCTCCCCTGTCCCATCCCGTGTCCCACCTGTCCCACCGCCGTGTCCCAGCCCGTGTCTCACCTGTGCTGTGATCTTGGCGGTGGCAGCAGCAGCAGCCACAGCAGCTGCAGGGGGGAGCCCTCCAGGTGTGGCAGGTGTCAGGAGTGGCATTGGGGGTGTCACGGCCTTGCCCACCCGCAGGTACTGCCCCCCCAGGTCAAAGAGGTTCATGGAGGACACGGCATCCTGGGAGGACTGGGCCTTCTCGTACTCTGCAGGAGGAGATCATTCACTAATGAGCCTTCCTTGGTTCAGTCATGGAATTACGGAATGGTTTGGGTGGCAAGGGACCTCAAACACCTTCCAGCCCCACTCCCTGCCACAGAAACCTCCCACTGTGCCAGGCTGCTCCAAGCCCCAGTGTCCAACCTGGCCTTGGGCACTGCCAGGGCTGGGGCAGCCACAGCTGCTCTGGGCACCCTGTGCCAGTGCCTCACCCCCTCACAGCCACCATAAATTATATTTTTAAATCCAGCCTTGACCTGGATTTATTCAGGTCCAAACTTATTCAAATTTAAATAAATTTGGACCTGAATAAATTCAATTTTGGCTAAATTGAATACATTCAAATTTATTCAATTTATCCAAAATTATTCCTACCCCCTAAGGAAATTCCCTTGCTAGGGTGGAAATCCCAGCCCTGGGAGCAGAGGATACCCCCCCTGCCCTGCCCCAGCCCCAGGAACACAGGACACCCCCTGCCCTGCCCTGCCCTGCCCCAGGAACACAGGACACCCCCTGCCCTGCCCTGCCCTGCCCCAGCTGCACCCAGCTGTACCAATGAAGCCGTAGCCTTTGTGCTTCCCTGTGGTGGGGTCCCTGGCCAAGGTGCAGGATTTGATCTTGCCAAAGGCCTCGAACACGCTCTTGATGTCGTCGTCGGACAGGTCCTGGTGCACCGAGGCCACGTAGATGCGGTTGAAGGCTCGGGCCTCCTCTGCCAGCTGGTCAATGATGGGCTGAGCCTGCCCGATGTTGCTGGGCCTCCCCACCTGCAGGGACAGGGTGGCAGTGGAGCTGGGAAGGGCCTGGAGGACCTGAGGGAGCTGGGAAGGGGCTCAGCCTGGAGGAATGGAGGCTCAGGGGGGAACTTGTGGCTCTGCACAGCTCCTGACAGGAGGGGACAGGACAAGGGGAAATGGCCTCAGGCTGGGCCAGGGGAGGCTCTGGGTGGAAATCAGGAGGAATCTCTCCAAGGAAAGGCATTCAGGCATTGGAAGGGGAGGTGCTGGAGTCCCCATCCCAGGAGACATCAAAGGAATGGCTGGACATGGCACTCAGTGCTCTGGGCTGGGTGACAGACGGGGCTCGATGGGCTGGGAGGGATTTTCCCATCTGAGCAGTTCCATTATTCTGTGGTATGGACAGCCCATGGAGCAGGGCAGCACCTGACCCTTCCCTACCTGTGCAAAGCACAGCACAGCTCCCATGGAACAGATCCAGCACAGCTCCATTATTCTGTGGTATGGACAGCCCATGGAGCAGGGCAGCACTTGGCCCTTCCCTACCTGTGCAAAGCACAGCACAGCTCCCAGGGAACAGATCCAGCACAGCTCCATTATTCTGTGGTATGGACAGCCCATGGAGCAGGGCAGCACTTGGCCCTTCCCTACCTGTGCAAAGCACAGCACAGCTCCCAGGAACAGATCCAGCACAGCTCCATTATTCTGTGGTATGGACAGCCCATGGAGCAGGGCAGCACCTGGCCCCTGCCTGCCTGTGCAAAGCACAGCACAGCTCCCAGGGAACAGGTCCATGAACAGCCTGTACTGATGGGGTCCTGGGCTCTGCTCCTCCTCCCTGTACCCATGTACCTTCCCTGCCAAACTTCCAGGGACTGAGAAGCACTCTGCCAGCAAAGCACAGCATTCCTCCCTCCTTCCTAAACCCCCTGGGCCCTCTGCACACCCTCAGGGCATGTCAGAGACACCATGAAAAGATATAAAGAATCAGCTTTGCTTTGTCTTCAAAAGAATTCCATGTGTGGGTGGGAAAACCTGACTGCAGTCCCTGGGGCCAATCTCAGGTGGGACTTGCAGCTTTCTCCTCGGGGAGGAGGGACCCAGAGCCACCGTGTGCCCCATGTTGGACATCAAGGTCCATCAGGGAACAGTCTTTAGGTTCCTTCCCCCACCACAGGGCTGTGGGGAGCGTTTCCAGGCGTGAAACCAGGAAAAGAGAAGCAGGAATTTGCAGAGCAGGTGTGTTACTCACCTTGATGTTCCTTCCCCCCAGCATGACAGAGTTCATCTGCTCCAGGGCCAGCTGGGCGGCCTCGGGAACCTCGTATTCCACAAAGGCAAAGCCCTGGGGTGGGAGGAGACACCTGTCAGCCACTCCAGCTGTGCCAAGCTTGCCCATGGACCTACAGGTGGGATTGATTCCCACCTCCCCGATTCCTGCTCGTGGCCCGAGGAGATTCCTTGGAGAAGCATTTTAATATGGCAGAAAATGCCTGCAGAGGTTCCCCCCCCACAAGGACATCTGATTCTGGAGCCTCAGACTCTGAGGCCCTGCAGCAAAACCCTGCCTAACTAAGGGCTGCTGCCTCTTCAGCACTTCAGAGCTTCATGTTGGACAGCAGGAGCAATTTCTTCACTGAAAGGGTGGTGAGGCATTGGAAGGGGCTGTCCAAGGAGGTGTGGAGTCCCCATCCCCGGAGATGTCTGAGGAATGACTGAGTGTGGCACTCAGTGCACTGGGAGCTCTTTTCCAACCTCAACGATTCTGATTCCATGCACTTCACCCCACACACCCCCGGCTCCCACCACAGAATCCTGCCCTAAGCAGATCAGGGAGCTGCAAACATTCACCCCCAGTGCTAAAAGGAGCCTGTTCTTCACAGGGATAGAGGCCCTTTCCTCTCCTGGCTGCATCTGGAAAGCCTTGAAGAGAGGAGGATGCTCCCTGAGGGCTGGGAATCATGGAATCATGGAAAGGTTTGGGTTGTAGGGACCTTAGAGCCCATGCAGTTCCACACCTTCCACTAGACCAAGTTGCTCCAAACCCCATCCAGCCTGACCTTGGACGCTTCCAGGGATGGGGTGGATCCACAAATTCTCTGGGCAACCTGTGCCAGGGCCTCCCCACCCTCACAGGGAAGGATTCCTTCCAGAATTCTGCAAAGCCGCTTCTTTTGTGTTTAGGACACACGGCTGAAAGAAATGTCCTTGCAGAAGACCCCAAAAGGCCTCACCACTGGGGCATCAGCACCACCAGCTCTCGCTGCCCCCAAGGAATTCCACCCCTTCCCAGGACAGTTCACCTCCTCTTTGCCAGACCCAGGCAATCCCACAAGGGTTTGGCCGGGACGGGACCTTAAAGCTCCTCCAGTTGCACCCCGTGCCGCAGGCAGGGAACCTCCCGGCAGCCCCGTCCCACCTTGTGCTTCATGGTGACCGAGTCCCAGGACATGTCGATGCTCTTGATGGGCCCGAAGGGGGCGAAGGCCTGGCGGATGGTGTCCTCCCCCAGCTCGTAGTAGATGGAGCCCACGTAGACCCGGCACATGATGGCGAGCGCGCGCTGCCTCTGGGCCGCCATCTGTAGCGAGACAAGGACTGGCCGGTCAGTGCCGGGCTGGCCACGGCCGCGGGGCCTCCTCCCCCTGCTGCTTCCCTCCCGGAGCCAGCCACAGCCTGGGCCAGAAGGATTTCCCTGCTCGCTGCACAGGCCGCTGGAGCGGATCCGCCCGCCTCGGTCCCGGATAAAGTCCGGCCCGTGCCGGGGCACGCACGGCTCGGCCCCGTCCGGCCGGGTCTCACCTCCAGCCACGCCTGCAGGAGGAGGGAATCCCTTCGCTCTAGGGCAGCTTCCCCCTCCAGGCAGCCAAGGGCTCGCTCGGGGCACTGGGAGAACCCCTCCCGCTCCCCCCAGCAGCAGAGATCCATCGGCACTCCCGCCCCCTCCCCGGCAGCACAGGGCCTGGAACTGGGAACCTCCCCCCCGCTCCCTCCGGCACCAGAGCCTCCCCCCGCCCCCGGCAGTCCGAGATCCAGTACTGGGCACCACCACTGCCACAGCTCAACAGCAAAGCCAAACACTTCCGTGGCCCAGTGGGACTCCTGGGAAGCGTGTGGTGCCAGTACTCATCCCTGCCTGGCGGCACTGGCTGTGCTGGGGCAGCCCCGCCGCGCGGGCGCTGCACACAGGCTTCCTGCCACGGTGCCCTACGTCTGCCTGGAAAGCTGCTCTCGAGACAAATCCAGCCATTCCTCACGGGAGGGATCCCAAAAGCAGAGCACAGTGTGCCTGTCCTTCGTGTCTGTCACCCCCAGAGCAGCTCTAGAGCTGCTGTGGGACGTGGCCCTGGAGATGCGGCCACGCCTCGGGGCTCTGGAGGAGTCACTGCCTGCATGTGAGGGGACGGCTCTGGGGCAGGTGGGACACACACCTGGGGCACGAGAGGCTGGTGCAGAGCACGTGCAGCAGCAGCAGCAGGTGACGCCTCTGGCCCTGCCCAGCAGCACAGCAGGGAGCTCTGAGCCCCCCCTTCCCTCCCTAGCACCCCCAGGGCAGAGGGGCTGCAAGCAGGGCCCTCAGGAGACCATTTCTGGGGTGCCCTAAGGAGCACGGGAGCTCTGCCATGCCTGGGGACCCCTGGGGCAGAGGGAAAGCACTCAGGGCCTCCTCAAGGCTGATTTTTGGGGTGCCCCAAGGAGCACAGGAGCTCTGCCATGCCTGGGGACCCCTGGGGCAGAGGGAAAGCACTCAGGGCCTCCTCAAGGCTGATTTTTGGGATGCCCCAAGGAGCACAGGAGCTCTGCCATGCCTGGGGACCCCTGGGGCAGAGGGAAAGCACTCAGGGCCTCCTCAAGGCTGATTTTTGGGGTGCCCCAAGGAGCACAGGAGCTCTGCCATGCCTGGGGACCTCTGGGGCAGAGGGAAAGCACTCAGGGCCTCCTCAAGGCTGATTTTTGGGGTGCCCCAAGGAGCACAGGAGCTCTGCCTGGGGATGCTGCAGCCCAAAAGGAGGGAGAGCTCGTCTGTGACAGGCACAGCAGCAGGGACACAGCCTGCACCCGAGGGACTCCTGCTCCCTACTGCTCCTGTCCAGGACTGCCCCTGGAAACAACCTGGGAGGGTTTGACTCCTGCCATTCCATACAGGACACTGCAAACAGGGACAGCTCTCACCCCAGACTGTCCCTGAGGTGACATCAAACCCCAACTGCTGCTCCCGAGGTGACATCAAGCCCCAGACTCTGCCCCTGAGGTGACATCGAGCCCCAACTGCTGCTCCTGAGGTGACATTAAACCCAAATTGCTGCTCCTGAGGTGACATCCAGCTCCAGCTGCTGCTCCTGAGGTGACATAAAACCCAAATTACTGCTCCTGAGGTGACATTAAACCCCAATTGCTGCTCCTGGGGTGACATCCAGCCCCAATTGCTGCTCCTGAGGTGACATTAAACCCCAATTGCTGCTCCTGGGGTGACATCCAGCCCCAATTGCTGCTCCTGAGGTGACATTAAACACCAATTGCTGCTCCTGGGGTGACATCCAGCTTACCCCCTGCCTGGCTAAGGATTTCCCAGCACGGCTGGGCCACGGCTCTCTTTACTCTGCAGGCTGTGACCAGCAGGACTATGGCACGTACACATGCAGCACAGAGGCTGAGTGCTCTCCCAGGTGCTCCAGCACGTCCCCAGCTTTGGGGCAGGAAAGCCCCTCAGTCTGCAGCTCATCTGCTGAGGGGCTCAGAGCCACCACCAGTGTCACCCTGAGTGTCCCAGGGAGGTGCCTCTCCTGAGGAGCCTCTGCAGGAGGAAATGCCCACCTTGCCCTGCCACAGGACTCTAAAGGAGAGCTGGGGGAGTGAGGAGGACTCAGGATTTTCAGACGGCAGAATTCCTTCCTGCAAAGGGTGGTCAGGCACTGGAAGAGGCTGCCCAGGGAGGTGTGGAGTCCCCATCCCTGAAGGTGCCCAGGGAACACCTGGGCTGGTGACAGGGTGGGGATCAGGCACAGCTTGGACTCCATGACCTTGGAGGTCTTTTCCAGCCCTAATGACCCTGGGATTTTGGGCCTGCAGAAGGCAGAGCTGAGATGGGCTGTGCTGACTCTGTGTCTGAGGGGCACCAACAGGAGCATCTGGGTGGGGGATGTGCCCTGGGCCCCCGAGCTCAGCACAGGTCGGTGCCAGGGCCTCCTGCCTGGATATCTCAGTGCTCTCAGCAGCCCCCAGGCTGATCTCACTGCTCCCTGTGCCTCCTTCTCCTCCTGTCACATGGAAGAGCACCTGAAGCCTCAGCCAGGCAGCAGCTCCCACCTGTAGCTGTGCAGTGCTGCTCTAAAGGGATTGGAGGTTATTTTAAGGACTAAACCCCCACCTTGGGGTGCTCTTGTGACCAAAGCAGGTGATGCGCAACCCCCACCACGAGCACCAGTCACGACACAGGGGATGGTGAAGGGATGTGGGAATCTCACACTGTGACACTGAGGACTGAGCCCAGGGGAAGCTGTCACTCAGGCCCTGAGACCCAGAGCTCAGGGAGTTCAGGCTGTGCTGCCTCCACAAAGGAACGGGGGAACCTTGGCCACAGGAAGAGTGCTGGACAGTTTGCACTTTGTGCATCCTGCGTGGGCTCTGGGATGAAGCACCTGCTAAGAATGGGATATCCTGACTGCTCTGAACTGCACCAGGCTCGGGCTCCTGGGCTGTGTCCACCTGTGACTGCCCAGGGAGGAATGGCTGAGGAAAAGGGGTCACTGAGCCCAGTGCCCTGAGGGTCATAAGCCATTAAAACTTTCCTGTGCCACCAACTCAGCTGTGCCCAGCTGGGGAGAATGAGCCAGAAACAATCTAGGCCAAATTGCTGCAGTTCCACTGTCAGGCAGCAGCTCCAGGGATGGGGGGAGTTCCTGGGCATGAGGGCTCCGACGCCGTCTCTGCCAAATCCACACCAAGAAGGCTGCTCTGCTCCACTCCAAACCCAGCCCTGCCCCAGAACAGCCACTCTGGCTGCCCACTGACACACCACCCATGCCAAGGGAGGGAGACTGGGGATTTCACCTCAGTGCCCTTTTCCTTGCAATCCAAACCTCCGCCCGTGTTTTACACCAGGCACAAATCTCACATTCCAGCAAGCCAGAGAGGTATTTACAAATGTGCAAATGAATTTACAAGTGAACCTTTGGGTGCACAGAGGAGTCAAAGGCCACTCTGTCCGGAAAAAGGAGGGGATGGCTCGTGCCAAGTCATTCAGCTCTTTGTGGCCTCTGATTAGAAGGGGCACAAAGGCTCACAGGAGTTCTCTGATCAGTCCTGCAGTTCTGTCCCTCCCATGCTGCTTTTGCTGCACTCAGAACGTGCCATACTGCCCTGGTCTGGAGCGTGCACAGTAAAGAGAGTCTGAGCCTGGGCTGCACCATGCTCTGCCAACCTCCGGCACCCCGGCCCTCCCCAGCACCGGCCGGCTCTGGCTGCTGGGAGGTCGTTCCACAACAAGTCGCCCCTTGGTGAGTTACCTTGGCCGTTAGTTTTAGGTCGGGACCTCAGAACTGTAGCATCCCTAGAAATGCAGCTCCCACAATTTCACAGGTGTGTTCAGAACTGGTGGAAATCTAAAGCTGTCTGTGCCCCCGAGTGGCAGTGTCCCCGCAGACTGCACAGCCTGGGGTCTTCTCGGGGCAGTGACACCTCGCTCTGCTCCTGGGCGTGTCCAGTACAGGTGGGGATGTGGGAGGGCTGCGCTGGGCGCGGACAAGAGCATTGGCACCACTACGAACGTCCCCACGCTAGGCCCTGACTAAGACAAGTGCCCCAGAAGAAGTGAATATGTCTATTGACCGATTGTAAAGGTGAGAGAGGATCTCCAAAGCCCATTGTCACTGCTGCCATCTGAAAGACAGTAAAGACAGAGTTCAGTCTGTTGGAGCTGAGCATACTACGGCTGTTTGTACAAACTCAAGCAGAGCGGCGGCGCAGGGGCACCTGCGAGAGGCCTCTCCTTCCTCGGCCCTCACTGCCTGGTCCCCAGGAGTGTCCGGCGCCAGGACCCTGCCGAGCCCGGTCCCACCAGGCCAGGGTGGGGTTGTGCTGCTGCCGCTGCCTCGGGAAGCAGGGTGGGATCCCAGGGGGGGACTCAAGGCCATAGTAACCTCTGCAACCACTGTCCTTGGTTCACCCCCAGCATTTAAAAGGAGCCCCTCAACTAGAGCAGACCCTCAGAACCAGGCACAGCCCCAAACGGCCTTGGCTGCCGGGCAGGGAGAGCACATCCGCGGGGATTCCTCAGGCAAAGCCCTCGTTTTGGGCTTCCTGACTTTGAGGAAAGGCACTGAGACGTGTTCCAGAAACCTCTGAAGGAGGGGAGGTCAAACCCCAGTTAAGGGCTCTCCCGGTATGGGCATTTCAGTACAAGCAGGAACAGCCAACAGAAATTCTCCAGAATTGAGAGCACCCGGGTGCAGGGGAGGGAAATGGGGCAGCACTGGGACACGGGGGGACACAGGGACCCTCCCTCAGGCAGAGGAGATGGTGACGGGCCACCGTTCCCAGGATCCCTTCTGCCTTCACCACCTCAAACACGGCTCAGAAGCAAAGCCCACGGCAAAGTCTTTGGCTTCTCGTATCTCAAGAAGGGACGTCCAACAGGACAGGAACTTTTAACCATTTCCTCAGGGAACAAGAGAGATCTGCGGGCAATTTGTGAGGTTAGTCAGGGTGCCTGGGGGAGCTGCAGGCTCAGGGCTGTGCTCTGGTTCCGAGGGCCCTGAGAACTCCACCGTGTCGGGGGGAGCACGAGGCACGGGGAGCGGCTCGCAGGGGGCTCTCACCTGGAGGTTGGTGAGCTGCTGCTGCTGGTGGGCGATGGTTTGTTTCACCAGCACGCTCTTGATGCTCTGCTCCATCGCGTACTTCTTGGCCTGCAAGGAAAACAGGGGCTCTAGGGGCAGCACAGCACGGCGGGGCAGGGAAGGAGGCCTCCACAGCTCCCAGAACCTTCTGGTCTCCGTGCCTAAGCACCAGGGCACTGCCCCCAGCTCCCCAGGGCCCTGGGACACGGAGGATGTGGTGAGGGGCAGCCCAGGGAAGCAGCATGCACCAGGAGCTCAGGGTTCCCCTCTTCCACCCCTGCAGCCCACCGCAGCCCCTTACCTGCAGGGCCGGGCGGGCACGGCCTCCTCCAGTCCTGTCCTCTCCTCTCAGAGAGCCTCTGCACACACAGCTGCTACAGGAGGGAAGGGGCTCCAGCTCCCTGCTCCTCCCCATGGCCGCCCCTGCACTGGGCTCTGCCCTCTCAGCACGCCCGGCCTGCTCTGGCTCTGCTCCCAAAACACGGTACAGCTCTGCCCTGGCTCTGCTCCCCAAACACACCAGCTCTTCCCTGGCTCTGCTCCCCAAACACGGTACAGCTCTTCCCTCTGCTCCCCAAACACACCAGCTCTTCCCTGGCTCTGCTCCCCAAACACACCAGCTCTTCCCTCTGCTCCCAAAACATGGTACAGCTCTTCCCTGGCTCTGCTCCCCAAACACACCAGCTCTTCCCTGGCTCTGCTCCCCAAACACGGTACAGCTCTGCCCTGGCTCTGCTCCCCAAACACACCAGCTCTTCCCTCTGCTCCCAAAACATGGTACAGCTCTTCCCTGGCTCTGCTCCCCAAAACATGGTACAGCTCTTCCCTGGCTCTGCTCACCTCTGACTCTGCTCCCCAAACACACCAGCTCTTCCCTCTGCTCCCTAAATGCCCCAGTGTCGCTGACATATTTTCTGAAAAATCCCTTTGGCCAGGGTTTTTCTCCTGAGAAGCTGGGAAGCTTCAGCTTCTCCATGTCTTGCTGCTTTGGGATGTGATTTGGAGAACTGTTTACCCAGCATGTGAGTTGTTTTTAATTAATGGCCAATCACAGCCAGCTGTGTCAGACTCCCTGAGTCTGTCACAAGATTTTATTATTCATTCCTTTCTAGCCTTCTGATGTCTCCTTTCTATTTCTTTTCTATAATATATATCATAATATAATAAATCAGCCTTCTGGAACATGGAGTCAAGACTCTCCTCTCTTCCCTCATCCTGGGGACCCTCAAACACCGCCACACCCCAGCTCACCTCTGGCTCTGCTCCCAAAACACGGTACAGCTCTTCCCTCTGCTCCCTAAACACACCAGCTCTTCCCTCTGCTCCCTAAATGCCCCAGCTCACCTCTGGCTCTGCTCCCAAAGCACACCAGCTCCTCTCTCTGCTCCCTAAACACACCAGCTCTTCCCTCTGCTCCCAAAGCACACCAGCTCCTCTCTCTGCTCCCAAAGCACACCAGCTCTTCCCTCTGCTCCCAAAGCACACCAGCTCTTCCCTCTGCTCCCTAAATGCCCCAGCTCACCTCTGGCTCTGCTCCCTAAATGCCCCAGCTCACCTCTGGCTCTGCTCCCTAAATGCCCCAGCTCACCTCTGGCTCTGCCTGCCCTCACAAGGCTCCCTTGGGGTTTCTCTCAGTCCTCCCCACATGTGGCAAAGCCAGAGATTCTGGGGTGCCAGCACAGAGCTCACCCCCGCAGCTGTGCCTGTCCCCAGGACACACACTCAGCCACCCCTTGGTGCCTGGTGTCCCTGGCTGTGTTTGGGAGCTGCCAGGGAACAGGAGGATCTAAGCCAGGGCTTTGAGGGCTGTGCTTTGGGAACTGGAAATGGCCAAGGGGGCTTGGATCCATCCGCTCCAGAGAAGCCAGAGGGAACGGGGCTGGGAGGCAGCCAGCTCACACAGAGGGACAGCTGGGACAGCCCTGGCACAGCCACACGGAGCCTCCCAAGGACAGGGGACAAAGCTCTGTGCCCCTGCCACCCCGAGGACAGGCATGTTCTGGGATGTGTCCCACTCTGGTGTGGACAGTGACAGGCCAGCTGCAGCAGATCCCAGTTTCAGTCCTCCTGGAGCTCCTCAGTGGCACCCACAGCCTAGCTCTGGCTCAGGATGCCATTTTTCTGAACTGATTGAGTTTTTAAATTAAACACACTCTCACCCACCCCAACAGCAATTCCCTACCACACTCCCAGAAGTGTCCATGAACTCTAAACCAAACCAAGCAATTCCAGGGCCCAATTGTGACTCTGGGACCCTCCAGCACGGCCACGACCCCACAGACCCGGTGGTGAGCTCCCTTTGGCCCCAGCAGTGCCAGAGGCTCATTAAAACACACCAGAACCCCCCAAAGAGCAAAGCCCCAGCAGTTTTACTCACTTTCTGGAGAGCTTCCTGCTGCTCTGGGGTGAGAGGGGGCAGCCCCAGCTTGGCTGCCGTGCTTTGCCCGTTCTCCATCTTAATGGACTCCGTGCCCTGAGGAAACAGGAGATGCTCAGGGAAATCTGCTCTCACAGCAGTGACCTGTCTTCCTTCCCAGAAAAACCAAAGCACTTCATGTCAGAACACGACAGCTGCCTAGAAACCCTTCCCAAACCCAGCTGTATGTGGGGAAAACCAGTTCACATTCCCACCATTCCCTGTGGGAAGAGTCATCCCAGTAACTGTACAAGCCAAGAGATTGCTGGACACTTACAGAGCTCTCCAGCCACGTTTGCTGTGAACAGACAATCAGAAAATCCCCAGGCCTTGCTCACATCATCTCCATCCCCTCAACAGACCCACTGTGTCATGTCCCCATCAATGTTCTCTTCCCTTCTCCCTCCCCTCCCAGCTCTGCTGACCCAGCTTTCTCGAGTTCTCAGTTCAAAACCTTCTCCGAAACTTTCCCAAATCACAGAATCATGGAATGCTTCAGAGGGACCCTAAAGCTCCCACAGTGCCACCCCCTGCCATGGCAGGGACACCTTCCACCATCCCAGGCTGCTCCAAGCCCTGTCCAACCTGGCCTGGAACACCTCCAGGGATGGGGCAGCCACAGCTTCTCTGGGCAAGCGCTGCCAGGGCCTGCCCACCCTGACAGGGAAGGATTTCTCCCAAATACCCCAAGTGCCCCTGCCCTGTGCCAGTGGGAAGCCATTCCTCTCTGTCCTGTCACTCCAAGCCCTCGTCTGAAGTCCCTCTCCAGCTCTCTGGAACTAGGACTGCAGCCCAGCAATCCCACTGCTGGAACTAGGGATCCCACTGCTGGAACCAGGGATCCCACTGCTGGAACCAGGGATCCCACTGCTGGAACCAGGGATCCCACTGCTGGGACCATGACTGACTCCTGCATGGTGATCCCACTGCTGGAACCAGGGATCCCACTGCTGGGACCATGACTGACTCCTGCATGGTGATCCCACTGCTGGGGCCAGGGATCCCACTGCTGGAACCATGACTGACTCCTGCATGGTGATCCCACTGCTGGAACCAGGGATCCCACTGCTGGAACCATGACTGACTCCAGCACAGTGATCCCACTGCTGGGATCAGGGATCCCACTGCTGGAACCAGGGATCCCACTGCTGGAACCATGAGACTCCTGCATGCTGATCCCAGTGCTGGGGCCATGGATCCCACTGCTGGAACCAGGGATCCCACTGCTGGAACCAGGGATCCCACTGCTGGGACCATGACTGACTCCAGCACAGTGATCCCACTGCTGGGACCACGACTCCAGCACAGTGATCCCACTGCTGGGACCATGACTGACTCCAGCACAGTGATCCCACTGCTGGAACCATGACTGACTCCAGCACAGTGATCCCACTATTTGAACCATGACTGACTCCAGCACAGTGATCCCACTGCTGGGACCATGACTCCAGCACTATTTGAACCATGACTGACTCCAGCACAGTGATCCCACTGCTGGGACCATGACTCCAGCACAGTGATCCCACTATTTGAACCATGACTGACTCCAGCACTATTTGAACCATGACTGACTCCAGCACTATTTGAACCATGACTGACTCCAGCAATTCAGCAGCCCGGTGCTGGGACCCCAATTCCAGCCTGACTCAGAGCTGGCACCCCCAGCTCAGCCCCAGCAGCAGGACCTGGCCCTGCCTTTGGTGCTCACATGGGTTCTGGTGGCACCATGCACCAAAACAGAGCTGCTTCCTTCTCTCTGCTCCACATCTCCCACCAACCACCCAAAAACCAGCGGGGACAAACCCCAGCCTGTGGTCCTGGACATGTTCCTGTGGGAAGTCTTTGCCCGAGTGAAAAGATCCATGGAAAAACCTCTGTTCAGAGCAGGAGCCACAACCAAAAGCAAAGCTTCTCCTGGATTGTCCTGAATCATGGAATGGTTTGGGTTGGAGGGACCTCAAAGCTCATCCCATTGCACACCCTGCCACGGCAGGGACACTTTCCACCAGCCCAGGCTGCTCCAACCTGGCCTTGGACACTGCCAGGGATGGGGCAGCCACACCTTCCCCTCCAGGATATATCCCCAATATCCTGACTCTTATTTTACAGCAAGAATGACACTCTTGGTTTCATGCAGCCTCCAGTTCCCTGTGGGGGATTGGGAACATGGAGCAGACAGAAACCAAACCCTCCCAAGACAAAACCCTGGACAACACCCAGAGCTGCAGGTGCTCCCCATGGCTGCAGTGGGACACAAGGGACACAGGGATGATGGCAACACCAGGGCACCAACAGGGACACGGGAACAGAGGTGGCTGGAGCTGCAAACCGCAGTGCACAAAGCCACAGCCAAGCTGAAAACCAGACCAGCAAAGTGATATGGAATCATGGAATTGCTGAGATTGGAAAAGCCCTCACAGCCCACGGAGTCCAACTGTCCCCAGCACTGCCCAGGCCAGCAGTGACCATGTCCCCAGATGCCATCTCCACCTGGCCACACAGCACACCAAGGAGCCATCCAGGAATCCCACACAGCACACCAAGGAGCCATCCTGGAATCCCTGAGAATCCCACACAGCACACCAAGGAGCAGGATCCTGGAATCCCTGAGGATCCCACACAGCACACCAAGGAGCCATCCTGGAATCCCTGAGAATCCCACAGGCACACCAAGGAGCCATCCTGGAATCCCTGAGAATCCCACACAGCACACCAAGGAGCCATCCAGGAATCCCTGAGGATCCCACAGAGCACACCAAGGAGCCATCCTGGAATCCCTGAGAATCCCACACAGCACACCAAGGGAATGCCATCCTGGAATCCCTGAGAATCCCACACAGCACACCAAGGGAATTCCATCCTGGAATCCCTGAGAATCCCACACAGCACACCAAGGAGCAGGATCCTGGAATCCCTGAGAATCCCACAGGCACACCAAGGAGCCATCCAGGAATCCCTGAGAATCCCACAGGCACACCAAGGAGCCATCCTGGAATCCCACACAGCACACCAAGGAGCCATCCTGGAATCCCACACAGCACACCAAGGGAATGCCATCCTGGAATCCCTGAGGATCCCACACAGCACACCAAGGAGCCATCCTGGAATCCCTGAGGATCCCACACAGCACACCAAGGAGCCATCCAGGAATCCCTGAGGATCCCACACAGCACACCAAGGAGCCATCCAGGAATCCCTGAGAATCCCACAGGCACACCAAGGAGCCATCCAGGAATCCCTGAGGATCCCACACAGCACACCAAGGAGCCATCCTGCATTCCCTGAGGATCCCACACAGCACACCAAGGGAATTCCATCCTGCATTCCCTGAGAATCCCACACAGCACACCAAGGGAATTCCATCCTGGAATCCCTGAGAATCCCACAGAGCACACCAAGGAGCAGGATCCTGCATTCCCTGAGAATCCCTGAGAATCCCACACAGCACACCAAGGAGCAGGATCCTGCATTCCCTGAGAATCCCTGAGAATCCCACACAGCACACCAAGGAGCAGGATCCTGCATTCCCTGAGAATCCCACACACATCCCCTGGCCCTGCTCTGTCCCACAGCACACCAAGGGACCCAGACTGTCCATAACTCTTTGTTTCTATTGTCTTGTATTGTCCTAAATCCCAATTGCCCAAGTTTTTATTACTCTAATTATATTACTATTTTTATAACCATTTTATTACTATTAAACTTTTGAATTCTAAAAACAAGTGATTGGCGTTTCTCACACTATTTTTATAACCATTTTATTACTATTAAACCTTTAAAATTCTAAAAACAAGTGACTGGCTTTCTTCCCACTATTTTTATAACCATTTCATTACTATTAAACTTTTAAAATTCTAAAAATGAGTGATTGGCATTTTTCACAAAAACCAACAGCCCCCCCGAGATTCCTACTCTCTCTCACCTGCAGCCACCCAACAAAGAGCAAGAAATGTCCCAGAACTCCCAAAGAACTCCCATAAAACCAGGGAGTTCGGGTTTTATCCAGGCAGATTTGGGAACGGGAGCCCAAAAGAAGCATTTAAACAAGTGGATTTGGGAAACCCAGCCCAAAAGTGCACATTTAAACAGGCAAATTTGGGAACGGGAGCCCAAAAAGAGCATTTAAAGAAACGGATTTGGGAAACCCAGCCCAAAACCGAGCACTTAAACAGGTGAATTTGGGAATGGGGGCCCAAAGAGCAGCGTTTAAAGCAATGGATTTGGGAAACCTAGCTCAACATGGAGCATTTAAACAGGTGAATTTGGGAATGGAGGCTCAAAAACAACATTTAAAGCAATGGATTTAGGAACCGGAGCCCAAAGAGAAGCATTTAAAGCAATGGATTTAGGAAACCTAGCCCAAAAGCGTGCATTTAAAGAGGCAAATTTGGGAATAGGAGAAAAAGCCGCATTTAAACAAGCGGATTTGGGAAATCCAGCCCAACACCGAGCACTTAAACAGGTGGATTTGGGAACGTGAGCCCAAAAGCAGCATTTAAGATTTGGGACACCTATCTCAACACCGAGCATTTAAAGAGGCGAATTTGGGAATGGGAGACCAAAGAGCAGCGTTTAAAACAATGGATTTGGGAAACCTAGCCCAACACCGAGCATTTAAACCCCAAAGAGCAGCATTTAAAGCGATGCATTTGGAAACAGGAGCCCAAAGAGCAGCGTTTAAAGTAATGGATTTGGGAGCCCAAAGAAGCGTCTAAAGCGATGCATTTGGGAGCCCAAAGAAGCGTCCAAAGCGATGCATTTGGGAGCCCAAAGAAGCGTCCAAAGCGATGCATTTGGGAGCCCAAAGAAGCGTCCAAAGCGATGCATTTGGCAGCAGCAGCCCAGAACAGCGGCCTGCCTGCACGGCACCCAGCACGGGACGGCCGAGCCCGCTCCCCTCAATGCCTGGGACAGCCACGGCGGGGCGGCAGCTCAAGACGGCGCGGGGGAACACCGGCACCTTCTCCACACGGAGAAGGCCGCCACGGGAGAGCCCACAAGAGAGCCGGTGGGAAGCGGCGCCGTCCCCTCAGAGCCGCGCGCCCGGAGAGGGCCCGGCCGGGGCGGATCCACTTGGCGGCCGCGCTGTATCCCGCCCCGAGGAGCCGAGCCGAGCCGGCCCGGCCCGGCCCGGCCCAGCGTGGCTCAGCCCAACCCGGCCCGGCCCGGTCCTGCCGCCCCCTCACCAGCGCCATCGTCGTTGTCGCCGCCATCTTGTCCTTCCCGTCTGCAGCACGCGGCTCTCGCGAGAGCTCCGCGGGGCGCGCGCGCGCGGGAAACGGGACTGGAGGCCCTCGCGAGGAGAAGTCTCGCGAGAGCTCGGGTGAAGGTGTCATGTGACTCCAGCGGTTGCCAAGATGGCGCCGCCCAGCCGCCGGAGAGGGGAGACGAGACGAGACAAAACAAAACAAAATAAAATAAAATAAAATAAAATATGATGTAATCCCGGGGTAACGGGGCTCTAGCGCGGCTGCTACGGCCTCAGCGCCGCTGGATCGGTGCTGGGCCGGCAGTGCCAGCCAGGGAAGGTCCAAAGCTGCCGGTGTCGCCTGGCCGGGCCCCGAATAAAACGGGCTCAAGCCAGCTGAAATGCGTTAAACCCGGGTACACCCAGCTAAAACGGCATGGAACGTGCTAAATCCGACTAGTACCGGGTGGCCTTTGGTCGCAGCCGGGGGAGGGAGCCGCGGAACCCCCCCGGTACCGGCCGTGGGCACCGGGAGGTGCTGGATGTGTCACGGGGTTGGACCGGATCAATAAATCATAAATTCGAGGTGTGAAAAATGCGTATTAAATGTTTGGCTTTTTGCAAATATTCAAATGAATATTACATGTGTTGTGTTAGAAAGTTTTGCTGTATTATTTTTTTTAAGTAGTGTGTTAAATACAGTTTTAGATTATAACAAAATGTTAAAATAGAAACTATGTATGTGGGATATTTTTTTTAAAGAGAGGAATGCGGTACTAGCACAGAGACAGCAGTCACAGGACACCTGAATCTTTCAGAGAAAGAGAATTTATTGCTCCATTATCAGAAGAAATGAACTTCTGCCTGCCTCGCTCAGCCCTGAAGGCGCTGTTACGATTCAGAGGAAGAAGCTGACACTGCCCAGACAGAATCCTGTGTTTGAATGGAATTTATGCATCATGGATGAGGTGCATGAATATGCAACAGGCTGTTGCTTTTAAGGGTTAATCCTCTGTTAACGTGGGTCCTTTTTCGGGCTTATTTTGCCCAGAAAAGGTTCCCAGACCATCCCTAACTCTTTGTTTTTATTGTCTTGTATTGTCCTAATCCAAATTGTCCAAATTATTATTGTTCTAAATATATTGCTATTTTTATAACCCTTTTATTACTATTAAACTTTTAAAATTTTAAATACAAGTGACTGGCGTTTTTCACAATTAGAAAGTTATGCTGTATTAATTTTATTAAGTAGTGTGTTAAATATAGCTTTAGGTTATAACTTAATGTTAAAATAGAAACTATGCTGTGTAAGATACTTTTTTAAAGAGAAAACTCACACCAGATAGCAGCCCGATACTATTGTCTTAATCCTAATTGTTCAAATTTTTATTACTCTAATTATATTGCTATTTTTATAACCGTTTTATTACTATTAAACTTTTAAAATTTTAAAAAACAAGTGATTGGTGTTTTTCCCACAAATATTAACATGAATACTGTATGTGTTATTTTGGAAAGTTGTGCTGTATTAATCTCTTTTAAGTAGTGTGGTAAATATACTTTTTAGGCTACAGCATAACATTAAAATAGGAACTCTGTGATGTAAGATACTTTTTGGAACTAGCCCAAGGAATGGAAAAGATAATCAAGAAATTATTTGTATAGAGATTACAAAAACAGACACCTAGTTCTCAAGAGAAGAGTTATTGCCTCCTTATTGGGAAAACTCAGATTTTGGGGGACCAAGGAAGTTGATTTACAAGATGACGAGGGAGCTAAAATTAAGCAGGAACATGCCATGAATAATGTATGAGATCTATGAATATGCAACAGGCTCCTGCTTTTAAGGGTTAATCCTTTGTTGGCAAGGTGTGCCTTGTGGCAGAGTGCCAGGCACCCAAATTCCACAATTCTTTACTTTTTATTTTTATTTATTTTTATTTATATTATTTATTTTTATTTATTTTATTTTCATTTATTTTTATTTTCTTTTTCTTTATTTTTATTTATTTAGTTTTATTTTATTTTCATTTATTTTTATTTTTATTTATTTATTTTCCATTTACTTTTATTTTCATTTATTTTTATTTTTATTTATTCATTTTTATCTTGTTTATTGTTAATTTTATTTATTTTAATTAATCTATTTTTATTTCTTTATTTTCATTTCTTATTTATTCTTATTGATTATTTTAAAATTTTATATCTATATTTTATTTATTCACATTTATATTATTATTTATATTTACAATATTGTAGTTGTATTTTTATTTATTTATTATATTTTTTATCTCTTATTATTCTAATTTTTACCGCTATTTTCATTACTATTAAAACTCTAAAATTTTAACAAAAAATCAGTAACATTTTTCACACCTTGGATCTGTCCCCGGTGCCCAATTCCAGTGCAGGGCCGAGGGCACTGGAAATGGAGCCGGGCTGGGAATGTTCAAGTAGGGAGGAGAACATTCCAGAACATTCCAGAGACACCTCAGAGCTCTTCTAGGACCTAAAGGGGCTCCAGGAGAGCTGGAGAGGGACTGGGGACATGGGATGGAGGGACAGGACCCAGGGATAAATGGGATTTTGGGAATTAGGAATTGTTCCTAGCAGGGTGGTCCTGGATACCTGGGAGTGTCCAGAGTGGGCTGGGCAGGGCTGGGAGGAGCCCAAGAAATCCATGGATTTAGGGCTGTGTGGGACCCCTGAAATCCATGGATTTATGGCTGTGTTGGACCCCCTGAAATCCATGGATTTAGGGCTGTGTTGGACCCCTCAAATCCATGGATTTAGGGCTGTGTTGGGGCCCTGAAATCCATGGATTTAGGGCTGTGTGGGACCCCTGAAATCCATGGATTTAGGGCTGGGTTGGACCCCTGAAATCCATGGATTTAGGGCTGTGTTGGACCCCGTTAAATCCATGGATTTAGGGCTGTGTTGGACCCCGTTAAATCCATGGATTTAGGGCTGGGTTGGACCCCTGAAATCCATGGATTTAGGGCTGTGTGGGACCCCGTTAAATCCATGGATTTAGGGCTGTGTTGGACCCTGTTAAATCCATGGATTTAGGGCTGTTTGGGCCCTTGTAAATTCCATGGATTTAGGGCTGTGTTGGACCCCGTTAAATCGATGGATTTAGGGCAGTGTTGGACCCCTGAAATCCATGGATTTAGGGCTGGGTTGGACCCCCTGAAATCCATGGATTTAGGGCAGTGTTGGACCCCTGAAATCCATGGATTTAGGGCTGTGTGGGACCCCGTTAAATCCATGGATTTAGGGCTGTGTGGGACCCCTGAAATCCATGGATTTAGGGCTGTGTTGGACCCCATTAAATCCATGGATTTAGAGCTGTGTGGGACCCCTGAAATCCATGGATTTAGGGCTGTGTGGGACCCCGTTAAATCCATGGATTTAGGGCTGTGTGGGACCCCGTTAAATCCATGGATTTAGGGCTGTGTGGGACCCCCTGAAATCCATGGATTTAGGGCAGTGTTGGACCCCGTTAAATCTATGGATTTAGGGCTGTGTGGGACACCTGAAATCCATGGATTTAGGGCTGTGTGGGACCCCTGAAATCCATGGATTTAGGGCAGTGTTGGACCCCTGAAATCCATGGATTTAGGGCAGTGTTGGACCCCTGGAATCCATGGATTTAGGGCAATGTTGGACCTTGTGAATTCCATGGATTTGGGGCTGTGTTGGACCCCTGGAATCCATGGATTTAGGGCAATGTTGGACCCCGTTAAATCCATGGATTTAGGGCTGTGTGGATCCCCTGAAATCCATGGATTTAGGGCTGTGTGGGACCCCGTTAAATCGATGGATTTAGGGCTGTGTTGGACCCCTGGAATCCATGGATTTAGTGGACGGCTGTTCCAGGAAGGGCCAGGGATGGGCTGGGATTTGCTGGAATGTGCTGGAATGTCAAGGGCCCAGGGGGCTGCTCTGGAGGGACTGGGATTGGGCAGCAGGAGGTTCCCTGCATCCCTCCCCCTTGGGAATCGGGAATGACGAGTAGGATGGAGCAGAGTCCTCAGTGGGATTGGGCAGCTGGAAGCGTTCCCTGCGTCCCTCCCCCTTGGGAGTCAGGAATCACGAGCAGGCTGGAACAGTGGGAATGGTTTATTGATTTGTGGGGATGGGCTTTATTGATTTGTCAGGTGGGACGTTGGCACTGCTGAGGACGGAGCAGGGCTGGGGATGCAGCAGGGCTGGGGATGCAGCAGGGCTGGGGATGCAGCACTGCTGGGGATGCAGCGCTGCTGGGGATGCAGCACTGCTGGGAATGCAGCACTGCTGGGGATGGAGCAGGGCTGGGGATGGAGCAGGGCTGGGGATGCAGCGCTGCTGGGGATGCAGCACTGCTGGGGATGCAGCGCTGCTGGGGATGGAGCAGGGCTGGGGATGCAGCACTGCTGGGGATGGAGCAGGGCTGGGGATGCAGCACTGCTGGGAATGCAGCACTGCTGGGGATGCAGCACTGCTGGGAATGCAGCACTGCTGGGGATGCAGCACTGCTGGGGATGCAGCAGGGCTGGGGATGGAGCAGGGCTGGGAATGCAGCGCTGCTGGGAATGCAGCACTGCTGGAGCACTGCTGGGAATGCAGCACTGCTGGGAATGCAGCACTGCTGGGGATGCAGCACTGCTGGGGATGCAGCACTGCTGGGAATGCAGCACTGCTGGGAATGCAGCACTGCTGGGAATGCAGCGCTGCTGGGGATGGAGCAGGGCTGGGGATGCAGCGCTGCTGGGGATGCAGCACTGCTGGGGATGCAGCGCTGCTGGGGATGCAGCACTGCTGGGAATGCAGCACTGCTGGGGATGGAGCAGGGCTGGGGATGCAGCGCTGCTGGGGATGCAGCACTGCTGGGGATGGAGCACTGCTGGGGATGCAGCACTGCTGGGGATGCAGCACTGCTGGGGATGGAGCAGGGCTGGGGATGCAGCACTGCTGGGGATGCAGCACTGCTGGAGCACTGCTGGGGCTGCAGCCCAAGCCAGGAGTGCAGCCCGAGCTGGCTGAGCGTGGATGAAATCCCAGTGGGACGCAGCTGGAGCAGGAGCAGCGCAGGGCAGGCGGTGGCACAGGCAGCTCCTGCAGCGAGCAGGATTTCAGAGGCAGCTTCCCACGGCACAGGGGGAGCAGCAGCAGCAGCAGCACTGGCTCAGCACGGCGCAGAGCAGGAGGCCAGGGGCAGATTCCCCTGGCACAGCAGCAGCAGCACTGGCACAGGGCACTGGCATGGAACACCAGCGTGGTGCAGATCACCAGGACAGCACCGGATTCCCCAGCACAGAGGGAGCAACAGGAGCAGCACCAGCATAGAGCAGAGCAGGGTGCCAGGGGCAGATTTCCCTGGCACAGCAGCACCAGCACCAGCTCAGCACAGAGCAGGATTTCAGAGCTGCATTCCCACAGCACAGCCAGGCAGCACCAGCACAGAACACCAGCAGGGTGCCAGAGCCTGCTTCCCCTGCACAGCAGGAGCAGCACTGGCTCAGCATAGAGCAGAGCAGGGTGCCAGGGGCAGATTTCCCTGGCACAGCAGCAGCAGCACCAGCAGAGCACAGATTTCCCTGGCACAGCAGCACCAGCAGAGCACAGAGCAGGGTGCCAGAGCCAGTTTTCCCTAGCACAGCAGCACTGGCAGAGCACAGAGCAGGGTGCCAGGAGCAGATTTCCCTGGCACAGCAGCAGCAGCACTGGCAGAGCACAGAGCACAGATTTCCCTGGCACAGCAGCACTGGCAGAGCACAGAGCAGGGTGCCAGAGCCTGTTATCCCTGGCACAGCAGCACTGGGAGAGCACAGAGCAGGGTGCCAGGGGCACATTTCCCTGGCACAGCAGCAGCAGCACTGGCAGAGCACAGAGCACAGATTTCCCTGGCACAGCAGCACGGGCAGAGCACAGAGCACAGATTTCCCTGGCACAGCAGCACCAGCAGAGCACAGAGCAGGGTGCCAGAGCCTGTTTTCCCTGGCACAGCAGCACTGGGAGAGCACAGAGCCGGGTGCCAGGGGCACATTTCCCTGGCACAGCAGCACGGGCAGAGCACAGAGCACAGATTTCCCTGGCACAGCAGCAGCAGCACTGGCAGAGCACAGAGCACAGTTTTCCCTGGCACAGCAGCAGCAGCACTGGCAGAGCACAGAGCACAGATTTCCCTGGCACAGCAGCAGCAGCACTGGCAGAGCACAGAGCACAGATTTCCCTGGCACAGCAGCACGGGCAGAGCACAGAGCACAGATTTCCCTGGCACAGCAGCACTGGCAGAGCACAGAGCACAGATTTCCCTGGCACAGCAGCAGCAGCAGCACTGGCACAGAGCAGTGGATGCAACACCAGCGTGGCGCAGATCACCAGGACAGCACCAGAGCTGGATTTCCCTGGCGCAGAGAGAGCAGCAGGAGCAGCACCAGCACAGAGCAGGATGCCAGAGGTGGATTTTCCATGGCACAGCAGCAGCAACACTGGCACAGCACCGAGCAGGATTTCAGAGCAGCTCTCCCTGGTAGGAGCAGCAGGAGCAGCACTGGGACAAACCCTGGCACAGAGCGGCGTGGACCAGGGTGCCAGAGCCTCTTTCCTATGGCTCAGCAGGAGCAGCACCAGCACAGAGCAGATTCCAGAGCCAGCTTCCTATGGCTCAGCAGGAGCAGCAGGAGCAGAATTTCAGAGCAGCTTTCCCAGAAGCAGCAGGAGCAGCACTGGCCCAGCACAGAGCAGGATTTCGGAGCAGCTCTCCCTGGCCCAGCACAGAGCAGGATTTCAGAGCCAGTTTCCTATGGCACAGCAGGAGCAGGAGCAGGATTTCAGAGCAGCAGGAGCAGGATTTCAGAGCAGCTCTCCCTGGCACAGCAGGAGCAGCAGGAGCAGCACTGGCCCAGCACAGAGCAGGATTTCGGAGCAGCTCTCCCTGGCCCAGCACAGAGCAGGATTTCAGGGCAGTTTTCCCTGGCACAGCTGGCCCAGCCCCGCACGGCTCCTGCACAGGGACAGTTCCTGTCTGCAGCTCTCTCCCCGTGTGTCCCTGGCAAAGGGCAGCCCTGGGGTGGTGCCAGGGGCAGTGCCCCATCTCCAGGCCGGAACAGGAACAGGCTCCAGGACTCTCTCCGAGAGATTGTGGAAGGCTGTAGGGGGAGCTGGAGAACGACAAGGGTTCTGTGGAGCATCCATGAGATTCCCGGTGGTGGGGCAGGGATTCCTTCTCGAGCCATGTACAGCTCACACAGTCCCAGCTCACGGGGAGGGCTCTGAGCACAGGCAGCACACTGGAGACCCCCAAACCTGGAGAATTTCGGGGTCCAGAGCGGAATGTGGCAGATGGGAAGCTCCACGGGGCTCTCCAAGCCTGCTCCTCCTCTCCCTCCCCTCAGCAAGGAGCACTCCAGACGGCAAAGGGGGGAGAAATCAGCTGTGGGAGCTGCAGGAGAGGGGCTGATCCTTCCCCGAGGGAAACGGATCCGGCTGGGGGCTCCTGCAGCAGCTCCCAAACCCCCCTGGGACGGGGCTGCCGGGGGGTGCTGCCCCCTCCCCACAGCTCCCCTCGGAGCAGGGAGCAGAGCACGTCCCAGGACGGAGTTCCTGGGCTTGGCCGAGCCCCGAGCACGGCCTGGGCGAGTCCCCCTGGGCCCGGGTGGGTCCTGCTGGGCTGGGTGGGGCAGGGGAGCCCTTTGGGGTCCTCCCGGGGCGCCTCAGTCCCCTGGGCTGGGCTCACAGGGCTTGGGAGCGGTGCTTGTGGAAGGCGCTCTCCAGGAACGCGGCCAGCTTCTCACAGTCGTCCTGCAAGCGCAGAGGAAAATGCTGAAAAACCCTTTGGTCACAGACGTGTCTAATGAAAAATCCTTTCCGGAGGATTCTTCCTCCTGAGAAGCCGAGAGGCCTCAGGAACAAAATGTGAACAATAATTAACATTATAATAATTAGTGAACAATGGTTATCTGCTGCTGTGGAATGCAACAGGTGCATCTGGGATTGGTCTCATGTGGTTGGTTTTAATTAATGGCCAATCAAAGTCCAGCTGTCTCAGAGTCTCTGGTCATTTATTATTATTATTATTATTATTATTATTATTATTATTATTATTATTATTATTATTTTATCAATAATAATATTAATATTTGTATTTATTATTATAGTTACATAATAATAAATAATAAATAATAAATAGATAATAATTAATATTATAATAAATTATAATAATAGATATATATTAATATATAAAAATATAATAATATATATTATAAATTATAATATATATTATATATTATTATAAATAATATGTAATATAAATTATGATAATAAATATAATATTAATATATTATTGATATTATAATAATATTATAATAAATTATAATAATAATAAATAAATAAATAAAATAATATTTGTCATTCCATTTTCCTTTCCATTCCTTGCAAGCCTTCTGATGAAATCCTTTTCTTCTATTCTTTAGTACAGTTTTAATATATCATTTTCTTTTAACATAATACATACCGTAAAATAACATATCATAGAATAGCTTAAAATATGTATTAAAAAGAATATATCATAAAATTTATCATAAAATAATAAATCAACCTTCTGAAACATGGAGTCAGATCCTCGTCCTGGGACCCCTGCAAACACCACCACACCCTTTGGCCAGGGTTTTTCTCCTGAGGGGCTGGGAAGCTTCAGCTCCTCCGTGTTTTGCTGCTTTGGGATGTGATTTGGAGAACTGTTTACCCAGCACGTGAATTGTTTTTAATTAATGGCTGTGGTGGTGTTCACAGGGGTCCCAGGATGAGGGAAGAGGTGAGAATCTCGACTCCATGTTTTCAGAAGGCTGATTTATTATTTTATGATATATAGTATATTAAAACTATACTGAAATAATAGAAGAAAGGGTTTCATCAGAAGGAAAAGGAAAGGAAAAGGAAAAGGAAAAGGATGAAAGGACAGGAAAGGGGAAAGGAAAAGAAAGGGGAAAGGAAAGGGGAAAGGAAAGGAAAGGAAAGGAAAGGAAAGGAAAGGAAAGGAAAGGAAAGGAAAGGAAAGGAAAGGAAAGGAAAGGAAAGGAAAGGAAAGGAAAGGAAAGGAAAGGAAAAGGAAAAGGAAAGGAAAAGGGAAAGGGAAAGGGAAAGGGGAAAGAGGAAAGAGGAAAGAGAAAAGAGGAAAGGATAATAAAATCTTGTGACTGACCAGAGAGTCCGAGCCAGCTGGACTGTGATTGGCCATTAATTAGAAACAACCACATGAGCCCAATCCCAGATGCACCTGTTGCATCCCACAGCAGCAGAAAACCATTGGGTACATTTCATTTCTGAGGCCTCTCAGCTTCTCAGGAGAAAAATCCTGGCAAAGGGATTTTTCAGAAAACATCATAACTAAAAACCGCCAATCCCAGCCAGCTGTGCCCAGGCTGTGAGCAGCCACAAGATTTCATTATCCATTCCTTTCTTCTCTAGCCTTCTGATGTCTCCTTTCTCTTTCTTTAGTATAGTTTTAGTGTATCAATATAATATAATATAATATAATATAATATAATATAATATAATATAATATAATATAATATAATATAATATAATATTATATAATACAATATAATATAATATAATATAATATAATATAATATAATATAATATAATATAATATAATATAATATAATATAATATAATATAATATAATATAATATAATATAATATAATATAATATAATATATATCAGGAGAGGCTGAGGAAGCTGGGAAGGGAATGGAGAATTCCTGAGGGAGCTGGGCAGGGGCTGCAGAATCCCTGAGGGAGCTGGGAAGGGAATGGAGAATCCCTGAGGGAGCTGGGCAGGGAATGGAGAATTCCTGAGGAGCTGGGCAGGGAATGGAGAATCCCTGAGGGAGCCGGGCAGGGGCTCAGCCTGGAGCAAAGGAGGCTCAGGGGCCCTTGTGGCTCTGCACAGCTCCTGCCAGGAGGGCACAGCCGGGGGGATTGGGGATCTGATCCCAGGAACAGGGACAGGAGCAGAGGGAACGGCCCCAGGCTGGGCCAGGGGAGCTCAGGGTGGGATACTGGGGAAATTCCTCCTGGATTGGGCTTTGCAGCCCTGGAAGAGTTCCATTAACACCTGGGTGTGGCACCTGGGGACATCATCAGGGCGGCCTCGCACGTTTGGACTCGTTAATCTTGGAGGTCTTTTCCCAAAGGAATGGTTCCGTGATGCCTCACGTGAGGAATCAGCCTCCTCCCCTGGGAGCTGCCCTGGTCCTCCCGCTCAGAATTATTTAAGCTCCAGCTAATTAACACGTGCCCCAGTGGGCAGATCCCCCTGGAGCAGAGCCTGGAGGCAGCAGAGATCCCAGAAATCCCAGAAATCCTGAGGGGCTGGAGGAGCTGCGGATGTGGGGACAGCAGAGACTCACCTCGTGGATGAACCCATAATGCACCAGCTCTGTGGCCAAATCCTTGGAGTTGTCAGCTGCAGAGACAAGGAGAACAGGAGAACACGAGCATGGATGCAGCTCGGGGAGCTCCTGAACCTGGCAGGGCTGGGAAATGGGGCAGGGATGGGGAACGAGGTTCCTGAGCTCCCAAAACACAGCCCTGGACAATGTGCCACCAGGAAATGGGGAGTGAGGTCCCAAAACACAGATTTGGACAATGTGCCACCAGGAAATGGGGAGCAAGGTCCCAAAACACAGATTTGGATAATGTGCCACCAGGAAATGGGGAGTGAGGTCCCAGAACACAGCTCTGGACAATGTGCCACCAGGAAAGGCTTGGTGTGGCTGAGCAGGGCACGGCCTGGGGCAGGAGCAGCTCCCACACACCATTCCTCAGCAAGGAAAGTTCCGGGAAAGGAAAGTTCCGGGAAAGTTCCAGGAAAGTTCCAGGAAAGGAAAGTTCCAGGAAAGGAAAGTTCCAGGAAAGTTCCAGGAAAGTTCCAGGAAAGGAAAGTTCCAGGAAAGGAAAGTTCCAGGAAAGGAAAGGAAAGTTCCAGGAAAGGAAAGTTCCAGGAAAGGAAAGGAAAGGAAAGGAAAGGAAAGGAAAGGAAAGGAAAGGAAAGGAAAGGAAAGGAAAGGAAAGGAAAGGAAAGGAAAGGAAAGGAAAGGAAAGGAAAGGAAAGGAAAGGAAAGGAAAGGAAAGGAAAGGAAAAAGGAAGGGGAGGAGGGAGAAAGAGAAGAGAGGAAAGGCATGGGAAGAGGAAGAAGAGGAGGATGAGAGGAAAGGCACGGGAAGAGGAAGAAGAGGAGGATGAGAGGAAAGGCACGGGAAGAGGAAGAAGAGGAGGATGAGAGGAAAGGCACGGGAAGAGGAAGAAGAGGAGGATGAGAGGAAAGGCATGGGAAGAGGAAGAAGAGGAGGATGAGAGGAAAGGCACGGGAAGAGGAAGAAGAGGAGGATGAGAGGAAAGGCACGGGAAGAGGAAGAAGAGGAGGATGAGCGGGAGGAAGAGAAGTGCAGGGAATCTGTCTGGGAAGCTGGCCCGCTCCATGCCCAGCTGGGGCTCCCCCAGCCCCCCAGAGGAAGGAAGGAGCCCACCCTGCCCCTCCCTGCACACGTACTGGGCAGCAGGTCGTAGCTGAGCTGGCGGTGCAGCTTGTCCTCCAGGATCAGCAGGAGCGTGAGCTGCAGAGACACCGCCGAGTCTGTCCATGGGAGCCCTGCAGGGCGCCGCGGACTGGGGAAACTGGGGGGACTGGGAGGGCTGGGGAAACTGGGGGGACTGGGGAAACTGGGGGGACTGGGAGGGCTGGGCAGGAATTGGGAGCACTGGGGAACCGGGAGAGCTGGGGGAACTGGGGGCTCAGGGAGAACTGGGGGAACCAGGAGGGTGGGCAGGAACTCGGGCAACTGGGAGCACTGGGGGGACTGGGAACTCAGGGGAGAACTGGGAGCACTGAGGGAACTGGGAACTCAGGGGGAACTGGGAACTCAGGGGAGAACTGGGAGCTCTGGGGGAATTGGGAGCACTGGGGGAACTGGGAACTCAGGGGGAACTGGGAGCATTGGGGGAACTGGGAGCACTGGGGAACTGGGAACCCAGGGGGAACTGGGAACTCAGGGGGGAACTGGGAGCACTGGGGGAACTGGGAGCACTGGGGAGCTGGGAACTCAGGGGGAACTGGGAGCACTGGGGAGCTGGGAACTCAGGGGGAACTGGGAGCACTGGGGAACTGGGAACTCAGGGGGAACTGGGAGCATTGGGGGAACTGGGAGCACTGGGGAACTGGGAACCCAGGGGGAACTGGGAACTCAGGGGGGAACTGGGAGCACTGGGGGAACTGGGAGCACTGGGGAGCTGGGAACTCAGGGGGAACTGGGAGCACTGGGGAGCTGGGAACTCAGGGGGAACTGGGAGCACTGGGAGCACTGGGGGAACTGGGAATTCAGGCGGAAATGGGAGCACTGGGGCAACTGGGAGCACTGGGGGTACTGGGAGCACTGGGGAGCTGGGAACTCGGGGCAATTTGTGGCTTCTTTGGGAATTCCTTCATTGCACAGGACAGCAGAGAGTTCTTTGGGTGCCACAGAAACTGCCTGAGGGCTTTCCCAGCCAGACCTCCCAGTCTGATATCCCAGGCAGATTTCTCTTTCCCATTTCCCAGTCAGATTTCCTGGTCTGATTTCCCAGTCCCATTCCCATTTCCCATTCCCAATCCCATTTCCCAGTCCCATTTCCCAGTCCCATTTCTCAATCCCATTCCCATTCCCATTTCCCATTCCCAGCGGGATGGGCAGGATCCAGGCACTCACGTGTCACTGTCAGATTTCCCAGTGCCATTTCCCAGTCCCATTTCCCACTCTCATTTCCCAGTCCCATTCCCATTCCCAGCCCCATTTCCCATCCCCAGCCCCATTCCCCATTCCAAATCCCATTTCCTATTTCCCATTCCCAGTGGGATGGGCAGGATCCAGGCACTCACATGCCACTGGCAGATTTCCCAGTCCCATTCCCCATTTCCCATTTCCCAGTGCCATTTCCCATTTCCCAATCCCATTCCCAGCCCCATTTCCCATTTCCCAGCCCCATTCCCAGCGGGATGAGCAGGGATCAGGGCAGGATCCAGGCACTCACGTGTCACTGTCAGATTTCCCAGTGCCATTTCCCAGTGCCATTTCCCAATCCCATTCCCATTCCCAGCCCCATTCCCAGCCCCATTTCCCATTCCCAGCCCCATTTCCCATTCCCAATCCCATTTCCCATTTCCCATTCTCAGTGGGATGGGCAGGATCCAGGCACTCACATGCCACTGGCAGATTTCCCAGTCCCATTCCCCATTTCCCAGTCCCATTCCGAGCCCCATTTCCCATTTCCCAGCCCCATTCCCAGCGGGATGAGCAGGGATCAGGGCAGGATCCCATCACTCACGTGCCACTGGCTCTTGTCCTCGTTCAGCTCCATGTTGCACTGCATCTGCACCACCTGCAAGAGCCCAGCTGGGATCAGCCTGGGCACGGCCCCTGTGCCCCTGGGCAGCCCTTTGGAACCCCTACAGGAACCCCAAATCCCTACAGCAACCCCAAATTCCTTCAGGAACCCCAAATTCCTTCAGGAACCCCAAATCCCCCTCCCAGCTCTGCCTCTGCCTGTGCAGCCCTCTGGAATTCCTACAGCAACCCCAAATCCCTACAGGAACCCCAAATTCCTGTCCTGACTCTCTCTGCCCCTGGGCAGCCCTTTGGAATTCCTACAGGAACCCCAAATCCCTACAGGAACCCCAAATCCCTACAGGACCCCCAAATTTCCCTCCCAGCTCTGCCTCTGCCCGGGCACCCCTTTGGAATTCCTACGGGAACCCCAAATTCCTTCAGGAACCCCAAATTCCTGTCCTGGCTGTCTCTGCCTCTGGGGCCTGCCTGGGCAGCCCTTTGGAATTCCTACAGGAACCCCAAATCCCTAGAGGAACCCCAAATCCCTACAGCAACCCTAAATCCCCCTCCCAACTCTGCCTGTGCAGCCCTCTGGAATTCCTAAAGGAACCCCAAATTCCTTCAGAAACCCCAAATTCCTACAGGAACCCCAAATTCCTGTCCTGGCTCTCTCTGCCTCTGCCCGTGCAGCCCTTTGGAATTCCTACAGGGACCCCAAATTCCTTCAGGAACCCCAAATTTCCCTCTCAGCTCTGCCTCTGCCGGGGCAGCCCTTTGGAATCCCTACAGGAACCCCAAATTCTGACAGGAACCCCAAATCCCTACAGGAACCCTAAATTCCTTCAGGAACCCCAAATTCCTGTCCTGGCTGTCTCTGCCTCTGCCTGTGCAGCCCTTTGGAATTCCTGCAGGAACCCCAAATTCCTACAGCAACCCCAAATTCCTACAGGAACCCCAAATCCCCCTCCCAGCTCTGCCTCTGCCTGTGCAGCCCTCTGGAATTCCTACAGCAGCCCCAAATCCCTACAGGAACCCCAAATTTCCCTCCTGGCTCTGCCTCTTCCCGGGCACCTCTTTGGAATTCCTACAGGAACCCCAAATTCCTACAGGAACCCCAAATTCCCCTCCTGGCTCTCTCTGCCTCTGCCCGTGAACCCCTTTGGAATTCCTACAGGGACCCCAAATTCCGACAGGAACCCCAAATTCCCATCCCGGCTCTGCCTCTGCAGCCCTCTGGAATTCCTACAGGAACCCCAAATTCCCATCCTGGCTCTCGCTGGGCTGACAGGACAGGTGTCCCTGTGGCAGGGGTGGCAGCAGGGCAGGGCTGTCCCCACCTGCAGCTGCCCTGGAGCTCCCTCACTGCCACAGGTCTGTTTTATGGAAAATCCTTTCCTGGGGATTGTTCCTCCTGAGAAGCCGAGAGGCCTCAGGAACAAAATGCAACCAATGGTTATCTGCTGCTGTGGGATGCAACAGAACAAAATGTACCCAATGGTTTTCTGCTGCTGTGGGATGCAACAGAACAAAATGCAACCAATGGTTTTCTGCTGCTGTGGGATGCAACAGAACAAAATGTACCCAATGGTTATCTGCTGCTGTGGGATGCAACAGGAACAAAATGCAACCAATGGTTTTCTGCTGCTATAGAATGCAACAGGACAAAATGTACCCAATGGTTATCTGCTGCTATAGAATGCAACAGAACAAAATGTACCCAATGGTTTTCTGCTGCTGTGGGATGCAGCAGGTGCATCTGGGATTGGGCTCATGTGGTTGTTTTTAATTAATGGCCAATCACAGCCCAGCTGGCTCGGACTCTCTGGTCAGTCACAAGATTTTATTTTCCTTTTCCTTTTCCCTTTCCTTTCCTTTTTTTCTTTTCCTTTTCATTTCCTTTTTTTTTTTTTTCCTTTCCTTTCCTTTCCTTTCCTTTCCTTTCCTTTCCTTTCCTTTCCTTTCCTTTCCTTTCCTTTCCTTTCCTTTCCTTTCCTTTCCTTTCCTTTCCTTTCCTTTCCTTTCCTTTCCTTTCCTTTCCTTTCCTTTCCTTTCTCCTTTCCTTTTTCCTTTCCCCTTTCTTTTCCTTTCTCCTTTCCTGTCCTTTCATCCTTTTCCTTTCCCTTTTCCTTCTGATGAAGTCCTTTCCTCTATTCTTTCAGTATAGCTTCAAGAGAATACATATCATAAAATAATAAATCAAGCCTTCCCAAACACGGAGTCAGATCCTCGTCTTTCCCTCATCCTGGGCCCCCTGTGAGCCCCACCAGCCCTCACCTTCCTGGTCTCCACGTCGAAGGGCTCTGGCGTGGGGGTTTTGGCTTTCTGGGGATCCTCCTGGGGCTGGGACAGGGCTCGGGGCAGCGCGTGGGGCCGGGAGGCGGCGAAGTTCATCAGGGGGTAAATCCCGTTCCTGGGGAGGCACCGAGGGGACACGGGGCTGATGCCATCCCTGCCAGGGCTGGGGACAGCGGGGACAGCTGGGACACTCCCATGTCCCCATCCTGACCCCACATCCCCCTGGGGACAGCAGGGACACTCCCGTGGGGACAGCTGGGGACAGACACGGAGGGGACACGGGGCTGATGCCATCCCCTGGCAGGGCTGGGGACAGCGGGGACAGCATGGACACTCCCGTGGGGAACAGCAGGGACAGCAGGGACATTCCATCCCAGGACAGCGGGGACAGCAGGGACAGCAGGGACAGCAGGGACACTCCCGTGTCCCCATCCTGACCCCACATCCCCCTGGGGACAGCAGGGACACTCCCGTGTGCCCATCCTGACCCCACAGTCCCCTGGGGACAGCAGGGACACTCCTGTGTCCCCATCCCATGTCCCCACATCCCGCTGGGGACACCAGGGGACACCAGTGACACCCCCATGTGCCTACCCCACATTCCGATGGGGACAGCAGGGACACCCCCATGTGCACAGCTGGGGACACCAGGGACACTCCAGTGTGCTCACCCCAGGACAGCAGGGACACCCCCGTGTCCCCATCCCAGTCCCACATCCCCCTGGGGACACCAGGGACACCAGGGACACCCCCATGTCCCTGCATCCCCCTGGGGACACCGGGGACACCCCCGTGTCCCCATCCCAGTCCCACATCCCCCTGGGGACAGCAAGGACACCAGGGACACCCCCATGTCCCCATCCCAGGACAGCAGGGACACCCCCGTGTCCCCATCCCGGCCCCACATTCCGATGGGGACAGCAGGGACACGCCCATGTCCCGGCATCCCCCTGGGGACACCAGGGACACCCCTGTGTCCCCATCCCGGCCCCACATCCCTCTGGGGACCCCAGGCAGGGGGTGCTCACCCCAGGGGGGGCTCTCACACCCACCTCACGTCCTCCAAGAACTTGTCGAGCTCCAGGAAGGAAACCTCGGAGTACCTGGGAAAGGACAGGGGGGTCAGGGGGGTCCAGGGGGTTCCAGGGTGTCAGGGAGGGGTCCAGGGAGGGGTCAGGGGAGTCCAAGAGGGTCCAGGGGAGATCAGGGGGGTCTGGGGGGATTCGGGGGGTCCGAGGGAGGTCAGGGGGGTCAAGGGGGCTGCTGCCCATGGCAGGGGGGTCCCCAGGCTGGGGTCTCCAAGCTCTGGGGGGCTCTCAAATCTGAGGGGTCCCCAGGCTGGGGGCGTCTCCAGGCTCTGGGGTCTCAAATCTGAGGGGTCCCCAGGCTGGGGGGTATCCAGGCTCTGGGGGGGTCCCCAGGCTCTGGGGGGATCTCCAGGCTCTGGGGGGGTCCCCAGGCTCTGGGGGGATCTCCAGGCTCTGGGGTCCCCCCTCCTCACCTCCACTGCACCCCGGGCCGCCCCTCCCTGCGGATCTCGGCCATCACCATGTTCAGGTCCAGCTCCTTGATCTTCTCCTCCACCACGTTCTCAGGCATCAGATCTGGGGCAGAGGCACGGGGGGGGCGTGGGTGCTGCAGCCCCTGCTCAGGGAGGGGCTGGGAGCCCCTGCCCAGGGTCTGCACAGGGAATCGGGGGGGGCTTGGGTGGGAGGGACCCCAAACCCCACCCGGAGCCCCCCCTGCCATGGCAGGGACACCTCCCACTGCCCCAGGGTGCCCTGAGTCCCGTCCAGCCCTGTCCAGCCCGGCCTTGGGCGCTGCCAGGGATCCAGGGGCAGCCACAGCTGCTCTGGGCACCCTGTGCCAGGCCCTGCCCCATTCCCAGCCAGGAATTCCTTCCCAAAATCCCAAATAACCCTGCTGTGCAGCAGTGGGACACCATTCCCCCCTTCCTGTCCCTCCATCCCTTGTCCAAATCCCTCTCCAGCTCTCCTGGAGCCCCTTCAGGCCCTGAGAGGGGCTCTGAGATCTCCTTGGACCCTTCTGTTCTCCAGGGAAACATTCCCAGCTCTCCATCCTTGGCTCTGTTCTCCATCCTGAACATTCCCAGTTCTCCATCCTGACCATTCCCAGCTCTATTCTCCATCCTGATCATTTCCAGCTCTCATTCCTGACCATTCCCAGCTCCCATCCTGGCTGTTCTCCATCCTGACCATTCCCAGTTCTCAATCCTGACCATTCCCAGTTCTCAATCCTGAACATTCCCAGTTCTCCATCCTAGCTGTTCTCCATTCTGACCATTCCCAGTTCTCAATCCTGAACATTTCCAGTTCTCAATCCTGACCATTCCCAGCTCTCAATCCTGGCTCTGTTCTCCCTCCTGACCATTCCCAGCTCTCAATCCTGGCTCTGTTCTCCCTCCTGACCATTCCCAGCTCTCAATCCTGGCTCTGTTCTCCCTCCTGACCATTCCCAGCTCTCATTCCTGACCATTCCCAGCTCCCATCCTGGCTCTCTGTTCTCCCTCCTGACCATTCCCAGCTCTCATTCCCAGCTCTGTTCTCCATCCTGACCATTCCCAGCTCTCATTCCCAGCTCTGTTCTCCATCCTGACCATTCCCAGCTCTCATCCCTGGCTCTCTGCTCCATCCTGACCATTCCCAGCTCTCATTCCTGACCATTCCCAGCTCTATTCTCCATCCTGACCATTCCCAGCTCTCATCCCTGGCTCTGTTCTCCATCCTGACCATTCCCAGCTCTCATCCCTGGCTCTGTTCTCCACCCTGACCATTCCTGGCTCTCTGCTCCATCCTGACCATCCCCAGCTCTCAATCCTGACCATTCCCAGCTCTCATCCCTGGCTCTGTTCTCCACCCTGACCATTCCTGGCTCTCTGCTCCATCCTGACCATCCCCAGCTCTCAATCCTGACCATTCCCAGCTCTCATCCCTGGCTCTCTTCTCCACCCTGACCATTCCTGGCTCTCTGCTCCATCCTGACCATCCCCAGCTCCCCCAGCCTGGCTCTGCTCCCCCTGCTGGCCCTTCCCAGGGGCTCCCCAGGCTCTCACACTGGTGGTTGATGAAGCAGTGTGCCGCCAGCAGCTTCAGCGAGTGCACCTCGAAGAGCACGCGGTGGAACAGGAGGCTGTTGGCGCTCGGGCGCCGCTCGGGGTTCAGGGTCAGGCAGGACAGGATGAACTCCTGGGCAGGGCAGGGCCATGGGGGTCAGCAGGGCCGGGCGAGGCCCTGCAGCTCCCACGGGGACCCTGGGATCCCTGGAACCCACAGAGCTCCCCCCGTGCCCCATCCCCAGCTCTGAGTGCCCATTCGCCCCGGGGGCACTCCAGGGATGGGCTCTGCAACCCTCCCTGGGCAGCTCCTGACCCCCCTTTCCATGGGGAAATTCACCCTGAGCTCCCCTGGCCCAGCCTGGGGCCGATCCCTCTCCTCCTGTCCCTGTTCCTGGGATCAGATCCCAAATCCCCCCTGGCTGTCCCCTGTCGCAGACGCATTTTCATGAAAAAGCCTTTCCTTGGGATTTTCCCTCCTGAGAAGCTGAGAGGCCTCAGGAACAAAATTTAAACAATAATTATCTGCTGCTGTGGGATGCAACAGGTAAATCTGGGATTGGGCTCATGTGGTTGTTTCTCATTAATGGCCAATCACAGTCAGCTGGCTCGGACAGAGAGCTGAGACACAAACCTTTGTTATCATTCTTGCTGATTCTATTCTTAGCTAAGTCTGCTGATGAAACATTTTCTTCTATTCTTTTAGTATATTTTAATATAATATATATCATAAAATAATAAATCAGCCTCCTGAAACATGGAGTCAGGTCCTCGTCTCTTCCTTCAACATTTTCTTCTAATTCTTTCAGTATATTTTAATATAATGTATATATCATAAAATAATAAATCAGCCTCCTGAAACATGGAGTCAGGTCCTCGTCTCTTCCTTCAACATTTTCTTCTATTCTTTCAGTATAGTTTTAATATAATATATATATCATAAAATAATAAATCAGCCTTCTGGCACATGGAGTCAGGTCCCTGTCTCTTCCCTCACCATAAGCCCCCTGTGAACACGGTCACGGTCCCCTCCTGGCAGGAGCTCTGCAGAGCCACAAGGAACCCCCTGATCCCCCCTTTTCTCCAGGCCGAGCCCCTCCCAGCTCCCCCAGACCCTTCCCCAGCTCCCCTCCCTCCCCTGGGCACATTCCAGCCCCTCAATGCCCTCACCTGGGCACCTGGGAGGTGCCAGCACAGGGGGCGCTGCCCAAGGCCCGCCTGGGACCCCATTTCCCAGGAAATGGACCCAAAGCTGGAGCAGGAGCCCCAGGACGCTCGGGGACAGGAGGAGGGACAGCAGGGACAGGGCCAGAGCCCAGCTGCACCCACTGGGAGCCGGCAGGGTGGGGACTTGCGCCCAGGAGTAAGAGATAAAGGTGGGATTTACACTGAGGAGAGGGAGATGGGGGTGGGTTTGAACCCAGCAGGGACACAGGACAGGGATTCACCCCCAGGGGTGGCACAGGGGTGGCACAGGACAGGGACTGTCCCCAGGGGTGACCCAGGACAAAGATTTGTCCCCAGCAGTGACACAGGACAGGGATTCACCCCGGGGGTGACACAGGACAGGGACTGTCCCCAGGGGTGACACAGGACAAAGATTTGTCCTCAGCAGTGACCCAGGACAGGGATTTGTCTCCAGCAGTGACCCAGGACAGGGCCTGTCCCCTCAGGTCCCCAGGGTCCCCTCACCCTCATGTTGGGGTCATCCAGGGAGTGCCGGGCCCGCGCGATCGCCTCCTCCGACACCCGCGTGTCCCCGTTGGTCTGGATCTCCAGCACGGCCATCTGCCAGGGGACAGGGACAGGCTGGGGTGACAGGGACAGGGGACACGGCCATCTGCCAGGGGACAGGGACAGGGACAGGGACAAGCTGGGGGGGACAGGGACATGGCCATCTGCCAGGGGACAGGGACAGGCTGGGGGGGACAGGGATAGGGACAGGGCCATCTGCCAGGGGACAGGGACAGGCTGGGGGGGACAGGGACAGGGGACAGGGCCATCTGCCAGGGGACAGGGACAGGCTGGGGTGACAGGGACAGGGGACAGGGCCATCTGCCAGGGGACAGGGACAGGCTGGGGTGACAGGGACAGGGGACACGGCCATCTGCCAGGGGACAGGGACAGGGGACAGGGCCATCTGCCAGGGGACAGGGACAGGCTGGGGGTGACAGGGACAGGGACAGGGACAGGCTGGGGTGACAGGGATAGGGACAGGGCCATCTGCCAGGGGACAGGGACAGGGACAGGCTGGGCATTACAGGGACAGGGGACAGGGACAGAAGACATGGCCATCTGCCAGGGGACAGGGACAGGCTGGGGGTGACAGGGACAGGGACAGGGACAGGGCCATCTGCCAGGGGACAAGGACAGGCTGGGGTGACAGGGACAGGGACAGGGACAGGGGCAGGGACAGGGGACACGGCCATCTGCCAGGGCACAGGGACAGGGACAGTCCGGGGGGGTTCCAGGGGACAGGGGACACGTCCAGGACCAGGCAGGGATAGGAACACGGCCATCTGCCAGGGCACAGGGACAGGGACAATCTGGGGGGGGTTCCCAGGGGACAGGGCAATGACAGGGGACAGCCCCAGCCAGGGCAGGGACAGGGCACGGCCCCAGCCGGTGACCCCTCCCCACAGGGCACGGCCCCAGCCGGTGACCCCTCCCCACAGGCTCCCAGGGCTCCCAGCCCCTTCCCGCACCTCCAGCGCGCACATCCCGAAGGAGAAGATGTCCACGGCCGTCCCGTCGGCCTTCTCTGGGGCACGAGAGGGACACGGGGCAGAGCTCAGGGCTGGAAAGCACCTGGAACCCCACACCTGGGCACACCTGGACCCCACACCTGGGCACACCTGGACCCCACACCTGGGCACCCCACCTGGGCACACCTGGAACCCCACACCTGGGCACACCTGGAACCCACACCTGGAACCCCACACCTGGAACCCCACACCTGGGAACACCTGGAACCCCACACCTGGAACCCCACACCTGTGCACCCCACCTGGGCAGCCCTGGGACACCCCACACCATCCCCTTGGATACCCATCCCTGCCCTCACCTGTTCTCACCTGTCTCCCTTCCCCTCCCCTGCCCTCCTGCACCGTGCACCCCCTGTGCCCATTCCTGTTCCTGTTCCTGTTCCCATTCCCTGTTCTGATTCCCGTTCCCCATTCCCATTCCCATTCATTTCCCCATTCCCATTTCCATTCCCCATCCCCATCCCCATTCCCCATTCCCGTCCCCATCCCCATTCCCCATCCCCATCCCCATTCCCATTCCCTGTTCCCATTCCCATTCCCTGTTCCCATTCCCATTCCCTATTTCCCCATTCCCATTCCCTGTTCCCATTCCCTGTTCCCATCCCCATTCCCTATTTCCCCATTCCCATTTCCCCACCCACGGCCGTATTCCGGAGGGAAGAAGTGCAGGTTCCAGAGCTCCCATTCCCCGTTCGCATTCCCTATTTTCCCATTCCCATCCCCATTCCCATTTTCCCATTCCCATTCCCCATTCCCCATTCCCATTTTCCCCACTCACGGCCGTATTCCGGAGGGAAGAAGTGCAGGTTCTGCAGCTCCCATTCCCCATTTCCCCATTCCCATTCCCATCCCCATTCCCATTCCCATTCATTCCTGTTCCCATTCCTGTCCCCACTCACGGCCGTATTCCGGAGGGAAGAAGTGCAGGTTCCAGAGCTCCCATTCCCCGTTCGCATTCCCCATTTTCCCATTCCCGTCCCCATTCCCATTCCCCATTCCCCATTCCCATTCCCATCCCCATTCCCATTTCCCCATTCCCATTTTCCCACTCACGGCCGTATTCCGGAGGGAAGAAGTGCAGGTTCCGCAGCTCCCATTCCCCGTTCCCATTCCCTATTTCCCCATTCCCGTCCCCATTCCCATTCCCTGTTCCCGTCCCCATTCCCATTCCCTGTTCCCATCCCCATTCCCATTTCCCCATTCCCATTTCCCCACTCACGGCCGTATTCCGGAGGGAAGAAGTGCAGGTTCCAGAGCTCCCATTCCCCGTTCCCATTCCCTATTTCCCCATTCCCTGTTCCCATTCCCTGTTCCCATCCCCATTCCCATTTCCCCATTCCCATTTCCCCACTCACGGCCGTATTCCGGAGGGAAGAAGTGCAGGTTCCGCTGCTCCTCGCGCTCGATCCTCATGGGGCTGCGCAGATCGTCCGGGAGCGCTGGGGACGGAGAGGGAGAGAGAGGGGCACGGGCTGAGGGGCTGAGAGTGCCCACTGTGAGTGCCCACCTGAGAGTGCCCACCCTGACAGTGCCCACCTGGGACAGGGCACACCTGGGACAGGGCACACCCTGACAGTGCCCACCCTGACAGTGCCCACCTGAGAGTGCCCACCCTGACAGTGCCCACCTGGGACAGGGCACACCTGGGACAGGGCACACCCTGACAGTGCCCACCCTGACAGTGCACACCTGAGAGTGCCCACCCTGACAGTGCACACCTGACAGTGCCCACCTGAGAGTGCCCACCCTGACAGTGCACACCTGAGTGCCCACCCTGACAGTGCCCACCTGGGACAGTGCCCACCTGAGAGTGCACACCCTGACAGTGCCCACCTGGGACAGGGCACACCCTGACAGTGCCCACCCTGAGTGTTCCCACCTGGGACAGGGCACACCTGGGACAGGGCACACCCTGACAGTGCACACCTGAGTGTGCCCACCTGACAGTGCCCACCTGGGACAGGGCACACCCTGACAGTGCCCACCCTGACAGTGCACACCTGAGTGCCCACCCTGAGTGTTCCCACCTGGGACAGTGCACACCCTGACAGTGCCCACCCTGACAGTGCCCACCCTGAGTGTGCCCACCCTGAGTGTGCCCACCTGGGACAGTGCCCACCTGAGAGTGCCCACCCTGACAGTGCCCACCTGGGACAGGGCACACCCTGACAGTGCCCACCCTGAGTGTGCCCACCTGTGAGTGCCCACCTGAGTGTGCCCACCTGACAGTGCCCACCTGGGACAGGGCACACCCTGACAGTGCCCACCCTGAGTGCCCACCTGGGACAGGGCACACCCTGACAGTGCCCACCCTGAGAGTGCCCACCTGACAGTGCCCACCTGAGTGTTCCTACCTGGGACAGTGCCCACCTGGGACAGTGCCCACCCTGAGTGTTCCCACCTGACAGTGCCCACACTGACAGTGCCCACCCTGAGTGTGCCCACCCTGAGTGCTCACCTGGGACAGTGCCCACCTGAGTGTTCCCACCCTGACAGTGCCCACACTGACAGTGCCCACCCTGAGTGTGCCCACCTGGGACAGTGCCCACCTGAGTGTTCCCACCCTGACAGTGCCCACTCTGAGTGTGCCCACCTGGGACAGTGCCCACCTGGGACTGTGCCCACCCAGGACAGTGCCCACCCGTGGGGTCTGTGTGCCCACCTGTCAGTGTGCCCATTGAGGGGGCTCTGAGTGTGCCCACCCCAGGGGGTCTCTGTGAGTGCCCACCCGTGGGGTCTCAGGGGGGGGATCTGTGCCCCTGCCCACCCCCGTGCCAGGAGCCCCCTCTGCTCCCACCCAGCAGCTGCTCCTGGTGGGATGGAGGTGCCCCCTCCCCACAGAGCCCATTCCCGGTGCCCCTGGTGGGTCTGGGGGCTGCGGGGGTGCCCCCAGGACAGGGGGTGGCCGAGGGGGGGTCACTCACCGTTGGCAAACACCCGGTGCCAAACTGCCAGGGCGGGCATCGGGAGGGCAAGGAAAGGGGACAGCGAGGTTGGCACCCCAAAAAGGGACCCCGCGATTCTTGGGGCTCCTGCCTGCCCAGGAACCCCCCAGACCCCGTGGGACCCCCGCCCCATTCATCCTGACAACCCCCTTGGACCCCTGAGACCCCATGGGACCCCCTGTGACCCCCTTAGACCCCCTGGGACCCCCCCAAACCCCTGTGACCCCCACCCCCCTCCTCCTGCCAACCCCCTCAGACCCGCCTGGAACCCCTGGGACCCCTTGGACCCCATGGGACCCTCTGGGACCCCCTCTGACCCCTTGGATCCCCTCAGAACCCCCAGAACCCTGTGACCCTCTCAGACCCCTCTGACCCCCTTGGACCCCTCAGACCCCTGTGATCTCCCCAGACCCCCCAAACCCCTGTGACCCACCCTAGACCCATGTGACCCCCAGACCCTCCCAGACCCCCCCAGACCCCTGTAACCCCCAAACCCCTGTGGCCCCCGCAGTCCCCCCAGCCCCCTGTGACCCCCCCAGTCCCCATGACCCCCCCAGACCCCTGTAACCCCCCAAGACCCCCCAAACCCCTGTGACCCACCCTAGACCCCCCCAGAACCTGTGCCCCCCCTAGACCCGTGTGACCCCCAGACCCTCCCAGACCTCCCCAGACCCCTGTAACCCCCCAGCCCCCTGTGACCCCCCAGCCCCCTATGACCCCCCAAACCCCTGTAACACCCCCAGGCCCCCGTGCCCCCCCAGCCCCCTGTGCCCACCTGTGCCCTCCCAGCCCCCTGTAACCCCCCCAGCCCCCCCAGACCCCTGTAACCCCCCCAGCCCCCCCCACTCCCCTGTGACCCCCCAGACCCCTCAGACCCCTATGACGCCAAGACCCCCCCAGACCCACCCAGCCCCCTCCTGTGCCCCCCCGTGCCCCCCCAGGCGCACCGGAGCCGATCTTGACGAGCCCGTTGTGCTGGATGAACACGGTGTCACTGGTCAGGTTCCCGTGGATGATGGGGGGGTCACAGGAGTGCAGGAAACTGGGGGGGAACGGGGGGGTCACAGGGGGGGCACAAAGGGCACACAGGGGGTACAGGGGGCACAGGGGGCACAGGGGGGCACAGGGGGCACAGGAGGGCACAGGGGGGCACAGGGGGGCACAGGGGGCACACAGGGGGTACAGGGGGCACACAGGGGGCACAGGGGGTACAGGGGGGCACAGGGGGCACACAGGAGGGCACAGGGGGCACACAGGGGGCACACAGGGGGCACACAGGGGGTACAGGGGGGTACAGGGGGGCACAGGGGGGCACAGGGGGCACACAGGGGGTACAGGGGGCACAGAGTGGGGCACAGAATGGGGCGCAGCGTGTTCCCAGCTCTGCCCGCAGCCCCCGCAGCCCTCGGGGCAGGGGTGGAGCTGCAGGAGCTGCGGGAGCCTCACCTGAGAGCCGAGAGGATTTGGGTGCACCAGCGCTTCCAGGCCTGCGGAGGGGACAGGGGGACATGGCTGCGTCAGTGGGGACAGGGACAGGGGCAGGGGCAGGGACAGGGACAGAGTGGGGACACAGCTCTGCCAGAGTGGGGACAGGGACAGGGACAGGGCCAACCCCCCTGTGCCCTGCTCAGGGTCCTTCCCACCCCTTCCCAGGGACAGGGACAGGGGGACGCAGCATGGACAGAGCAGGGACAGAGCTGTGTCAGTGGGGACAGGGACATCTCCTGTGCCCTGCCACCCCTCGCAGAGACAGGGCCAGAGCAGGGCCAGAGCAGCGGGGACAGAGCTGTGTCATGGACACAGAGACAGGGACAGGGACAGGGACACAGGGACAGTGACAAGGACACAGGGACAGGGACACAGGGACAGGGACAGGGACAGGGACACAGGGACAGGGACAGGGACAGGGACATGCCCTGTGCCCAGCCATGGCTCAGGGTCCATTCCCAGGGACAGGGACAGGGACAGGGAACATCCCCCCCGTGCCCTGCCACCCCTTTCCCAGGGCCAGGGACACGCAGCCCCCTCCCCAGAGGGGCTGGGGGTGCCCCCGGGGCTCACCCGGGCGTTCATGGCCTTGTGGTTCTTCTTGGTTTTCTTCAGGAACTGCTTGAGGCTCCCCGAGGACACGTACTCCGTGATGAAAATCACCTGGGGGCAACGGGGCAGGGGGGTCAGCTGCCTCCAGAGACCCCCCTGTGCCCCCGAGAGACCCCCAGAGCCCCCCAGAACCCCCCAGAGCCCCCCAGAACCCCCCAGAGCCCCCCAGAGCCCTCAGCCGTACCCGGGCCTTGCTGTCCCTGACGTCCAACCAGTACTTGTGCAGTTTGACAATGTTGGGGTGATCCACCAGCACCAGCTGCTCAAACATGGTCTGGATCTTCTCCTGGGGGGGCACGGGTGAGGGGGGCACAGGTGAGGGGCACAGGTGAGGGGGGAACAGGGGAGGGGAGCACAGGTGAGGGGCTGGCACAGGACTCAGGGCACAGGGGAGGGGCTGGCACAGGACTCAGGGCACAGGGGAGGGGCTAGCACAGGCAGGACAGGTGAGGAGAGAGCTCCTGGGGGCACAGGGCACAGGTGAGGGGGGCACAGGTGAGGGGGGCACAGGGGAGGGGGGCACAGGGGAGGGTCTGGCATGGTCTGGATCTTCTCCTGAGGGCACAGGGCACAGGTGAGGGGGGGCACAGGGCAGGGCATGTGAGGAGGGAGGTGCTGGGATGGGCAGGACAGGTGAGGGTGAAGCTCCTGGCAGGGGCAGGACAGGTGAGGGGCTGGCACAGGGCACAGGTGAGGGGCTGGGATGGCAGCACAGGTGAGGAGGGAGCTCCTGGCACACAGAAGCTCCCAGGATGGCACAGGACAGGTGAGAAGGGAGCTCCTGGCACGGGCAGGGCACCTCAAGCTCTGGGGATGCCCCAGGGCCTGCTCTGGCCTTCCTGGGAGGGAGCAGTCAAGGAGGGGCCCGTGCCAGGGACAGAGCCCTGCCAGGCCGTGCCAGGCCGTGCCGGGCTGTGCTGGGCTGTGCCAGGGCGTCCAGGCTGTGCTGTGCCAGTGTGTGCCAGGCTGTGCCAGGGGGCAGAGCCCTGCCAGGCCGTGCCGGGCTGTGCTGGACCGTGCCAGGCTGTGCCAGGGGGTAGAGCCCTGCCAGACTGTGCCAGGTCATGCCAGGCTGTACCAGGCCATACCAGGCCGTGCCAGGGACAGGAGCCCATTCTGCCGGGCCTTACCAGGCCATACCAGGCCATGCCAGGCCATGCCAGGCCATGCCAGGCCATCCCAGGCCGTACCAGGCCATACCAGGCCGTGCCAGGCCGTACCAGGCCGTGCCAGGCCGTACCAGGCCGTGCCAGCCGTGCCCTCACCTCGTGAGCTTTGAAGGCTTTCCTGTCAGTGAAGAGCAGCTCGTTCCACACCACCTCCACGCCCTCCTCAGTGTCCATGGCCAGGAAGGTGCTCTGGATGCCAGGCATGTTCCCCTGGTTCACCTGGGGGCACAGGGGGGGTCAGGCCAGGCTGGCACCGCCTGCGGCGCGGGCACCCCCCAAATACCAAATTTCTGTTCTCTTTTTGGGCCATCCTGGCCTGATCAGGAACAGACCCCAAAAATACCAAATTTCTGTTCTCTCTTGTCCAGGAACGGCCTGATTGGGAACAGACCCCAAAAATACCAAATTTCTGTTCCCTTTGGGCCATCCTGGCCTGATCGGGAACAGACCCCAAAAATACCAAATTTCTGTTCTCCTTGGGCCATCCTGGCCTGACCAGCCAGACCTGAGTGGTTTGTGCACAGCCCCACCTCCATCCAGGCGTTTCTGTGTAGCCATAATATTTTATGAATAATCCCTTTGCCAGGATTTTTCCTCCTGAGAAGCCGAGAGGCCTCAGAAATGAAATGTAAACAATAATTATCTGTTGCTGTGGAATGCAAAACTGCATCTGTGATTGGTCTGATGTGGTTGTTTTTAATTAATGGACAATCACAGCCCAGCTGTCTTGGACTCTCTGGTCAGTCACAAGATTTTATCGTTCCTTCCCTTTCCTTGCTGGCCTTCTGATGAAATCCTTTCTTCTATTCTTTTATTATAGTTTTAATATAATATATATAATAAAATAATAAATCAGCCCTCTGAAACATGGAGTCAGATCCTCATCTCTTCCCTCATCCTGGGACCCCTGAAAACATCACCACATTTCTGGGCATCCAGAGGGGTTGTGAGCACAGGAACCTCTGCTCTGGGAGGTCACTGTGAGCAGGGCTCACTGCAGTCACCTCTGTGCACGGCAAATGGACAAATAAATACATAAAAACATAAATAAATACACAAAAAAATAATAAATGGACCAGCAGGACCCCCCTGCAATCACCTCCATGCCACTGGCAGAGCAGTGAGTGCTCCCACAGTCACTGGCACAACACTTCCCACAGCAAATGCACAAATAAATACATAAAAACATAAATAAATACACAAAAAATAATAAATGAACCAGCAGGAGGTGCACTGTGAGCAGAGCTCATTGCAGTCACCTCTGTGTCACTGTGAGAGCTCCCACAATCACTGACAGCGACACCTCCCACAGCCAATGCACAAATAAATACATAAATAAATACATAAAAATAATAAATGAACAGCAGGAACCCCCTGCAGTCACCTCTGTGTCACTGGCAGAGCAGGGAGTGCTCCCACAGTCACTGACACAACACCTCCCACAGCAAATGCACAAATAAATACATAAATAAATACACAAAAAATAATAAATGAACTTGCAGAACCCCCTGGTTTGGGAGGTGCACTGTGAGCAGAGTTCACTGCACAGTCACCTCTGTGCACAGCAAATGCACAAATAAATACATTAAAAATTATAAATAAACCAGCAGGACCCCCCTGCAATCACCTCTGTGCCACTGGCAGAGCACTGAGTGCTCCCACAGACACTGGCACCGACACTTCCCACAGCAAATGCACAAATAAATACACAAAAACATAAATAAATACACAAAAAATAATAAATGAACTGTCAGGAGCCCCCTGCTTTGGGAGGTGCACTGTGAGCAGAGCTCACTGCAGTTACCTCTGTGCACAAATAAATACACAAAAACATAAATAAATACACAAAAACATAAATAAATACACAGAAAATAATAAATGAACCAGCAGGAACCCCCTGCTTTGGGAGGTCAAGTGTGAGCAGGGCTCACTGCAATCACCTCTGTGTCACTGTGAGTGCTCCCACAGTCACTGACAGCGACACCTCCCACAGCAAATGCACAAAGAAATACATAAATAAATACACAAAAAATAATAAATGAACAGCAGGAACCCCCTGCTTTAGGAGGTCACTGCGAGCAGTGGGTCAGAAACACCTGGGCCTTGGATTTTAACCCACGGAAACAATTACCAACTTTGTGTGAAGATGTAAAAGCCACAAGAAGAATAATAATGAGTAGAATAATAATGAGTAGAATAAAGAGTAGAATAATAATGAATTTACCTCAGGGTGAAAAAGTAGAATTTTAAAAGTTTTTAGAATAAAGTTCAAAAAACAAAATAAAAGGATCTAAGCATGTTCTCTCTCCTTCTCCTTCTTAGCCTCCATCTCCTGCTGTGATGGTGGCATTTTTAGATTGGTTTAGAGTAATACAAACTGTCTAATATAAGTAATAATTTTATTACTTATTGTAAAGTATTATTACTATTATTGTAAGTATTATTACTTATTGTATTCATTGTAAATTTCTTTACAATAAGAAAATTACTGTAAATAAAATACACGTCGTTTTTAGCATAAGATAAAAAGATAACGGTGCCCTGAGGGCTGGCAGCGTGCCACGAACTGACGTGGTGACAAATCTCAGCAAGGCAAAGAAAGATAATTAAAAAAGAGCAAATAAACAACCTGGAGCTGGTCCTGAGCTGGCTCTGTGGCTCCTCACAGGTGTGGCAGTCGCTGTGACAGTCCTGTCCCCAGCCCTGCACACCTGTCCCAGGGCCACCCACACCTGCACTGCCCAGGGAACACCAGGGCTGGGCAAAGCAGAGAAAATCAGGGGTGGGCAAATCAGAGAACACCAGGTGTGGGCAAAGCCAAGAAAATCAGGAGTGACAAACCAAAGCCACCACATCACCTGTGAGCGTCCTGAGGCGCCCCAGCACCTGTCCAGGAGCTTCCCATCCCCAGGGGCCACAAATCCTCTCCCCAGGAGCCTGTGGGGGCAGCTCTGCAGGTGTCACCTCCCCACATGTCACCTCTGCAAGTGTCACCTTCACAGGTGTGACCTCTGCAGATGTGACCTCCTCAGGTGTGACCTCCTCAGGTGTGACCTCTGCAGGTGTGACCTCTGCAGGGTTCATCCCACTGCCCAGGTTTGGGGTCCATCCCTGCAGCCAGGGCTGATCCCACTGCTGGGGTTCATCCACTGCCCAGGTTTGGGGTTCATCCCACTGCTGGGGTTCATCCACTGCCCAGGTTTGGGGTTCATCCCACTGCTGGGGTCTAGGCTTGGCACTCATCCCACTGCTGGGGTTCATCCACTGCCTGGGTTTGGGGTTCATCCACTGGCCGGGTTCAGGGCTGGTCCTGCAGCCAGGGCTGGTCCCTGCGGGGCTCGGGGCAGCCGAGGGTGCTCAGCACCCCCGGCTCGTTAGCAGGGCACGCCCAGGCAGTTCACGGTTCATGTTGCAGCCACACAAAGAACCTCTGTTCCTCCTCCCGCCCGGAACAGACTCCACACAGACGGCAAGGGACGTGGGCACAGCCTTCCCAGCGATCCCAGTGACCCCAGTGACCCCAGTGATCTCAGTGATCCCAGTGCTCCCAGTGCTCCCAGTGATCCCAGTGACCCCAGTGATCCCAGGGATCCCAGTGACACCAGTGCACAGCCAGAGTGGGAACCACAGAATCGTCTTGGAATCACAGCTTTGGGTTGGGGGGACCTTAAAGCCCATCTGGTCCTGGTCCCTCCCAGCTCCAAACAAGCTCTTTCGGGGCCCGAGGGGCATCCCGGTGCTCAGGGCTGGGGCAGGGGATCTGCTGGGATCTGGGATCTCAGCCCCAGGAGCGGGATCAGTGCTGGGATCTGCTGGGATCCAGGATCTCAACCTGAGCAGTGGGACCAGTGCCAGGACCTGTCGGGATCCGAGATCTCAACCCCAGCAGTGGGAGCAGTGCCAGGACCTGCCGGGATCCAGGAAGCTCTGGAACGTGTCAGGCCGGACCCTTCCCGGCTGCGTGCGGACACGAACGTGCTCAGCCTTGTGCTGAGTGAGAACAGAGCTGATTGTCACCAGCTGCTCCCGCTCCGAGCTCAGCCCAGCCTCCATAAATAAATAAACAAACGCAGCATTTTCCACACAGCCTGACTGGGATGAAGGGCGGCGGTGCTGGTCTCCGCGGTTTATTCCCCGTAGTTTATCCCCCATGGTCATTCCCCCATGGTTTATCCCCATGGTTTATGCCCGGGGTTTATTCCTCGTGGTCTATCCCCCGTGCTTTATCCCCTATGGTCTATCCCCCATGGTTCATCCCCTGTAGTTCATTCCCATGGTTTATTCCCTGTGGTTTATTCCCCGTGGTTTATCCTCTGTGGTTTACCCACCATGGTTTATCCTCATGGTTCCTCCCCCGTGGTTCATCCCCTGTGGTTTATCCCCCATGGTTCACCCCCGTGGTTTCCCCCATGGTTTATCCCCGTGGTCTATCCCCCGTGGTTAATCCCTATGGTCGATCCCCAGTGGTTCATCCCCGTGGTTTATCCCCCTGTGGTATATCCCCCGTGGTTTATCCCCCACGGTTCATCCCTGTGGTTTATGCCCCGTGGTTTATCCCCGTGGTTCATCCCCCATGGTTTATCCCCCGTGGTTTATCCCTGTGGTCGATCCCCAGTGGTTCATCCCCGTGGTATTTCCCCCGCGGTTTATCCCTGTGGTCGATCCCCAGTGGTTCATCCCCGTGGTTTATCCCCCTGTGGTTTATCCCGCTCCCGGCAGCTCCGCGAGCTGCTCGGCGCCGCCCCGGGAGCGCTCGGCCAGCGCCCGGAGCGGCCGCTGGGGACGGGGCAGGGCCGGTTTAGCAAAGATCGGGTTGCAGCTTCCAAGCAATCGCTCCCCTCTGAGCCTTTCTCGTCAGCGAGCGCTGAGCCAGGCCCGGGAACGGGCTCAGGGATGGGGGAGCAGCCGGGGGATGGGGCTGAGCCAGGCCCAGGAACGGGCTCGGGGATGGGGCTGAGCCAGGCCCAGGAACGGGCTCAGGGATGGGGGAGCAGCCGGGGGATGGGGCTGAGCCAGGCCCAGGAACGGGCTCAGGGCTGGGGGAGCAGCCGGGAATAACAGGGAGAAGGTCATTTGCTCCCATGGCAGGGGGGCTGCGAGGTCCCTTCCCACCCGAACCTTTCCGTGGTTCTCCCCTCACGGTGTACAGCGATTATTCCAGCCCTTTGTGCCCCCACGGCATTTGGGATCTGGGGCTTGGCGGGGCCGAGTGGTGAACGCGGCGTGCCTGGGAAATCTCTGCGCAGGAAATGCCAGCCCCGTGTCCACCCCGCTGTCCCGGGACATGGGGACACCCGCGAGTGTGTCCCGCTCTCGGTGGGACATGGGGACACTCGGGAATGTGTCCCGCTCCTGGTGGGGCACAGGGACACCCGGGAGTGTGTCCAGCTCCTGGTAGGACACCCGGGAGTGTGTCTGGATCCTGGTGGGGCACAGGGACACCCTGCAGGCAGCAGGGACAGGGGGGGCTGCTGTCCCTGGGCCACCCATGCCCCCCAAACTCCGTGTCCCCTGGGCCACCCCCCGTATCCCCCAAACCCCGTGTCCCCTGGCCCTGGGACACCCATGCCCCCCAAACCCCATGTCCCCTGGGCCACCCGTCCCCCCCAAACCCCTCGTCCCTTGCCCTGAGCGAGGCCGTCCCCGGCTGTGGCCCCAGGCAGGGCAGGGGCGGCTGTTGCAACACAGAAACCGCTTCAGAAAACACGGGAAAGCAAAAACACCCGAGCTGGGAGCGCTGAGGCCCCAGGCGGGGACACCTGAGCCGTGTCCTGCACGTCCCCAAGGGTCAGGGACACCTGAGCCGTGTCCTGCACGTCCCCAAGGGTCAGGGACACCTGAGCCACATCCTGCACGTCCCCAAGGGTCAGGGACACCTGAGCCGTGTCCTGCACGTCCCCAAGGGCCAGGGACACCTGAGCCGTGTCCTGCATGTCCCCAAGGGTCAGAGACACCTGAGCCACATCCTGCACGTCCCCAAGGGCCAGGGACAGGGAGTGGCAGCATGGGCAGAGCCCGTGGGCCCCGGAGCTGAGGGGTCACCGACCCCCTGTGCCCTGCCCGAGGGAAGGGGCTGTCACACCCCCTGTCCCAGATGAGAGCACGCTCCAGGCTCCAGTCCCTGCTCCAAGGGCTCCATTCAACACCGTGCCCAGGTAAGGGGCTGTCACACGCCCTGACCCAGGTGAGAGCACGCTCCAGGCTCCAGCTCCTGCTCCAGGGCCCCATCCAGCACCCCAGGGAAGGGGCTGTCATACACCCTGTCCCAGGTTCCCAGCTCCTGCTCCAGGCTCCAGATCCTGCTCCAGGCTCGAGCTCCAAGGGCCCCATCCAACACCATGCCCAGGTAAGGGGCTGTCAAACACCCCGTCCCAGAGCCCCATCCAACACTGTGCCTGAGGCAAGGGGCTGTCACACACCCTGTCCTGGGTTGGGAGCTCACTCCAGGCTCCCAGCTCCTGCTCCAGGGCCCCATCCAACACCTGAAGGAAGGGGCTGTCACACACCCTGACCCAGGTGACAGCACGCTCCAGGCTCCAGCTCCAGCTCCAGGCTCCATCCAGCACCCAATGGAAGGGGCTGTCACACGCCCTGTCCCAGGCTGGGAGCTCGCTCCAGGCTCCAGCTCCTGCTCCAAGGGCTCCATCCAACACTGTGCCCAGGTAAGGGGCTGTCACACACCCTGTCTCAGGTGAGAGCATGCTCCAGGCACCAGCTCCAGGCTCCAGCTCCAGCTCCTGCTCCCAGGCCCCATCCAGCACCCGATGGAAGGGGCTGTCACACACCCCTGTCCCAGGCTCCAGCTCCTGCTCCAGGGCCCCATCCAACCCCATGTCCAGGTAAGGGGCTGTCACACGCCCTGTCCCACGCTGGGAGCTCACTCCAGGCTCCAGCTCCAGCTCCAGGGCCCCATCCAACCCCAGGGGGCACCTGCACCCCTCTGTGCCCAGCGAGGGGACCGGCAGCAGCAGCAGCAGCCCCAGGGCAGGGCAGATGCCGTGCCCAGGGCTGGGCACAGCTCAGCCCCGCGGCGGTGCCAAGGGATCCGCGGCGCCAGACAAACCTGTTCTGTCCCTGCCATCCTCTGACACAACCAGCAGGTGAGGGCAAGGCAGCAGATGGAAAATATTTGGATTCCAGTGAAGCATTTGATCCTGTCTGCCACGAAGCCGTGAGCTCAGCACCAACCCAGCCCTGGGCCCTGAGGAGCCCAGGGGGGCACAGGGGGCACAGGGGGGCACAGGGGGTACAGGGGGTGCAGGGGGGTACAGGGGGGCACAGGGGGGTACAGGGGGGTACAGAGGGCACAGGGGGCACACAGGGGGCACGAGGGGCACAGGGGGCACAGGAGGGCACAGGGGGTACAGGGGGGTACAGGGGGCACACGGGGTGCAGGTGGTACAGGGGGCACAGGGGGCACAGGGGGGTACAGGGGGCACAGGGGGCACAGGGGACACAGGGGGTACAGGGGGGCACAGAGGCCATGGAGGGTGCAGGGGGCACAGAGGGCACAGGGGGCACAGGGGGGCAGAGGGGGCACAGGGGGTACAGGGGGCAAAGGGGGACACAGGGGGTACAGGGGGCACAGGGAGTAGAAATTTTCCAGAGCAGAAATCTCTTTTAATTTAAGTGAAATGCACACCTCTGAGTTAAACCTGCAGCTTGCTGTTTAGTCTGACCGCCTGTCCTCACAAAGAGCTTGTGCTGGCAGAGCCTGCTTCAGCCGAAGGACAGGAGAGATAAGGGGGCAGAAATAAAGCAGACAAAGCAAAGCAAGCCTGACTCAAGAGTTCTTTCTAATAAAGAAGAATTAGCAGCAAGTGTCACTCAAAATCTGTAGAACAAATATGTATGGACCTACTGTGAAATTGCATGCGCATGTACTTGAGGGAGAGATAAAAACCATCGGAAGTTCTCAGAAGGACTCATGTCATTTTAAAAAATGCAACACCCCACAATCCTCACAGGCAGGAATTCCTTCCCAAATCCCATCCCAAATCCAACACTGATCCCATTGCAACATCCCACCACCCTAACAGGCAGGAATTCCATCCCAAAATCCCATCCTGTTCCTACTGCAACACCCCACAATCCTCACAGGCAGGAATTCCTTCCCAAATCCCATCCCATCCCAGCATCCAGCACTGCTCTCACTGCAACACCTCACCACTCTCACAGGCAGGAATTCCATCCCAAATCCCATCCCAAATCCAACACTGATCCCCTTGCAACATCCCACCATCATCAAGGCAGGAATTCCTTCCCAAAATCCCATCCTGCTCCTACTGCAACACCCCACAATCCTCACAGGCAGGAATTCCTTCCCAAATCCCATCCCATCCCAGCATCCAGCACTGCTCTCACTGCAACACCTCACCACTCTCACAGGCAGGAATTCCATCCCAAATCCCATCCCAAATCCAACACTGATCCCCTTGCAACATCCCACCATCCTCACAGGCAGGAATTCCTTCCCAAATCCCATCCCATATCTAACACTGCTCTCATTGCAACCCCACCACCCTCACAGGCAGGAATTCCTTCCCGAAATCCCTTCCCAAATCTAACGCTGCTCCCATTCCAACACCTCACCACCCTGACAGGCAGGAATTCCATCCCAAAATCCCATCCCAGTATTCCCATCCCAAATCTAACACTGCTCCCATTCCAACACCTCACCACCCTGACAGGCAGGAATTCCTTCCCAAAATTCCATCCCATATCTAGCACTGCTCCCATTCCAACGCCTCACCACCCTGACAGGCAGGAATTCCATCCCAAAATCCCATCCTGCTCCCACTGCAACACCCCACAATCCTCACAGGCAGGAATTCCTTCCCAAATCCCATCCTGCTCCCACTGCAACACTCCAGCACCCTCACAGGCAGGAATTCCTTCCCGAAATCCCTTCCCAAATCTAACACTGCTCCCACTGCAACGCCTCACCACCCTGACAGGCAGGAATCCCTTCCCAAAATCCCATCTATCCCATGCCCAGCACTGCTCCCAGTGGGAGGGCTGGCAGCCTCTGCTTCCCTGCGTGCCCACGGCTTCTCTTCCCTCCTGCCCAGCAAACACTGCCCTCCCTGTTCTCGTCCCTGCTCTCCAGGAAGGGGACACCCGAGTATTTTTCCACTGCCCCGAGCAGAGCCAGGGCAGCCCCTGCAGGGCCAGCAGCAGCAATAGCAGCAGGGTTGGTGTTTATCTCCTGGCTCCCTGCCCACGCCTGCAGCCAGAGCAATGTTTGCTTTACCCCCTGGCCCCAGAGGGGGACACGAGCCCGGGGGCAGCCCTGGGAGGGGACACAAACCTGGGGTCACCAGCCCAGCCTGGAGAGGGGACACAAGGCCGGGGTCACCAGCCCAGCCTGGAGAGGGGACACCAGGCTGGGGTCACCCCAGCACTGCCAGCCTGAGGAGGGGACACGAGCCCAGGGTCACCTCAGTGGAGGGGACACCAGCCTGGGGTCACCACAGTCCAGCCTGAGGAGGTGACACAAACTTGGGGTCACCCCAGCCCTGGGAGGTGACACAAGCCCAGGGTCCCCCCCAGCCCAGCCTGCTCTCCCGGGACACGGGGCTGGCAGTGTCACAGTGTCACAGGGCTGGCAGTGTCACGGAGCTCTGCAGCATCCCTGAGGACAGGGACAGGGTCCCAGTGCCAGCCTGCACCCCAGGGCCAGGGCAGCCTGAGGGGCTGGGGGGAAATGGGAGCAGCAGGAGCCGGGGAGGGGATGGGCAGGTGGAATTCCATCCCATGGGAATGCTGTGCCCCATCCCTGGGAATGCTGTATCCCATCCCTGAGCATCCTGTATCCCATCTCTGGCCATCCTGTGCCCCATCCAATGGGAACACTGTGCTCCATCCCTGGGAATGCTGTATTCCGTTCCTGGGCATCCTGTATCCCATTCCTGAGCATCCTTTGCCCCATTCCAGGGCATCCTGTGCCCCATCTTATGGCAATGCTGTGCCCCCTCCCACCTCAGAGCCCCCCGTGCCCCCCATTCCAAGCCAGCCCAGGACCAGGGAGCCTGGGAGAGCTCCAGGAAACGACACACATCCCTGCTGGAACAGCATCCCAGGAGAGCTCCAGGACACACATCCCTGCTGGAACAGAGAGCCCAGGAGAGCTCCAGGACACACATCCCTGCTGGAACAGAGAGCCCAGGACACACATCCCTGCTGGAACAGCATCCCAGGAGAGCTCCAGGACACACATCCCTGCTGGAACAGCATCCCAGGGACAGCTCCAGGAAACACAGATCCCTGCTGGAACAGAGAACCCAGGACAGCTCCAGGACACACATCCCTGCTGGAACAGAGAGCCCAGGACAGCTCCAGGACACACATCCCTGCTGGAACAGAGAGCCCAGGACAGCTCCAGGACACACATCCCTGCTGGAACAGCAGCCCAGGGACAGCTCCAGGAAACACAGATCCCTGCTGGAACAGAGAACCCAGGACAGCTCCAGGACACACATCCCTGCTGGAACAGAGAACCCAGGACAGCTCCAGGACACACATCCCTGCTGGAACAGCATCCCAGGACAGCTCCAGGACACACATCCCTGCTGGAACAGCATCCCAGGAGAGCTCCAGGACACACATCCCTGCTGGAACAGAGAGCTCCAGGACACACATCCCTGCTGGAACAGAGAGCTCCAGGACACACATCCCTGCTGGAACAGAGAGCTCCAGGACACACATCCCTGCTGGAACAGAGAGCCCAGGACAGCTCCAGGACACACATCCCTGCTGGAACAGAGAGCTCCAGGACACAGATCCCTGCTGGAACAGAGAGCTCCAGGACACACATCCCTGCTGGAACAGAGAGCCCAGGGACAGCTCCAGGACACACATCCCTGCTGGAACAGCAGCCCAGGGACAGCTCCAGGACACACATCCCTGCTGGAACAGTGAGCTCCAGGACACACATCCCTGCTGGAACAGCATCCCAGGAGAGCTCCAGGACACACATCCCTGCTGGAACAGCATCCCAGGACAGCTCCAGGACACACATCCCTGCTGGAACAGAGAGCCCAGGAGAGCTCCAGGACACACATCCCTGCTGGAACAGAGAGCCCAGGACAGCTCCAGGACACACATCCCTGCTGGAACAGAGAGCCCAGGAGAGCTCCAGGACACACATCCCTGCTGGAACAGAGAGCTCCAGGACACACATCCCTGCTGGAACAGAGAGCTCCAGGACACACATCCCTGCTGGAACAGCATCCCAGGGACAGCTCCAGGACACACATCCCTGCTGGAACAGAGAGCTCCAGGACACACATCCCTGCTGGAACAGCATCCCAGGAGAGCTCCAGGACACACATCCCTGCTGGAACAGCATCCCAGGAGAGCTCCAGGACACACATCCCTGCTGGAACAGCATCCCAGGAGAGCTCCAGGACACACATCCCTGCTGGAACAGAGAGCCCAGGAGAGCTCCAGGACACACATCCCTGCTGGAACAGAGAGCCCAGGACAGCTCCAGGACACACATCCCTGCTGGAACAGAGAGCCCAGGAGAGCTCCAGGACACACATCCCTGCTGGAACAGAGAGCTCCAGGACACACATCCCTGCTGGAACAGAGAGCTCCAGGACACACATCCCTGCTGGAACAGCAGCCCAGGAGAGCTCCAGGACACAGATCCCTGCTGGAACAGAGAGCTCCAGGACACACATCCCTGCTGGAACAGAGAGCTCCAGGACACACATCCCTGCTGGAACAGAGAGCTCCAGGACAGCTCCAGGACACACATCCCTGCTGGAACAGAGAGCCCAGGACACACATCCCTGCTGGAACAGCATCCCAGGGACAGCTCCAGGACACACATCCCTGCTGGAACAGCATCCCAGGAGAGCTCCAGGACACACATCCCTGCTGGAACAGCATCCCAGGACAGCTCCAGGACACACATCCCTGCTGGAACAGCAGCCCAGGACAGCTCCAGGACACACATCCCTGCTGGAACAGCATCCCAGGACAGCTCCAGGACACACATCCCTGCTGGAACAGAGAGCTCCAGGACAGCTCCAGGACACACATCCCTGCTGGAACAGAGAGCCCAGGACACACATCCCTGCTGGAACAGAGAGCCCAGGGACAGCTCCAGGACACACATCCCTACTGGAACAGCATCCCAGGAGAGCTCCAGGACACACATCCCTGCTGGAACAGAGAGCTCCAGGACACACATCCCTGCTGGAAGGGCAGCCCAGCCCAGCAGGCTCCCAGGGAGGAGCAGGCCCAGCAGGAACCAGCCCAGCTGGGAGGAACTCGGGCAGATTCCTGCGTTCGTGCCCCGCTGAGCAGCTGAGCCCTGAGCAGAGCAGCTCAGGAGAGGCAGGAACCCCTCAGAACCCCCGGGTGAGCAGGGCCAGCCCTGCAGGAGCTCAGCCCGGGGTTTGCCATCCAGGCTGTCCAAAGCCAATTCCATTCATTTGCCATCTGCATGGCAGCTGCCTTCTGTTCAGTGGGCAGTTTTCCTTATCTCCTCCACAGCCTGGGAGACACCTGCTGATAACAGCTTCTGAATGTTCCTGCGTGGCTGATAAGAGCCACAGCATCCCACTGGGAGATGCGAGCCCAGAGGGGAGAGCCAAGCGCTCCCAACTGGATATAACGTGGAGATTCTGGAACACCAGCACGGCTTCCCCACTGGCTTTCCCAGAGGAACAGCAGCTGCCTCTTCCTCTGGATCTTCAGAGGAAACTCCACCTTTCTATACAGGATCCCTGCTCCAGCAGAACCACCCCCGACACTCCAAAAACTCGGCAGCCAGATTTCCAATGGGAATTCTACAGGAATCCCTAATCCAGCAGAACCACATCTGACACTACAAAAAAACTGCAGCCACAATTCCAATTGGATTTCTACAGGATCCCTAATCCAACAGAACCACATCTGACACTCCAAAAACTCTGCAGCCACTATTCCAATGGGAATTCTCCAGGATCCCTGCTCCAGCAGAACCACCCCTATCACTCCAAAAAAGCTGCAGCCACAATTCCAATTGGATTTTTACAGGATCCCTAATCCAACAGAACCACATCTGACACTCCAAAAACTCTGCAGCCACCATTCCAATTGGATTTCTACAGGAATCCCTGCTCCAACAGAACCACTCCTGACACTCCAAAGCTCTGCAGCCACCATTCCAATGGGAATTCTACAGGAATCCCTAATCCAACAGAACCACATCTGACACTACAAAAAAACTGCAGCCACAATTCCAATTGGATTTCTACAGGATCCCTGCTCCAACAGAACCACCCCTGACACTCCAAAAAAACTGCAGCCAGATTTCCAATTGAACTTCTATAGGATCCCTGCTCCAGCAGAACCACCCCTGACACTCCAACAAAAACTGCAGCCAGATTTCCAATGGGAATTCTACAGGAATCCCTAATCCAAGAGAATTACCCCCGACACTCCAAAAAAACTGCAGCCACCATTCCAATGGGAATTCTACAGGATCCCTAATCCAACAGAACCACATCTGACACTACAAAAACTCTGCAGCCACAATTCCAATTGGATTTTTACGGGATCCCCGCAGCCATAATTCCAATGGGAATTCTCCAGGATCCCTGCTCCAGTAGAACCACCCCTGACACTCCAAAAAAACTGCAGCCAGATTTCCAATTGAACTTCTATAGGATCCCTGCTCCAGCAGAACCACCCCTGACACTCCAAAAACTCTGCAGCCACAATTCCAATTGGATTTTTATGGGATCCCCGCAGCCATAATTCCAATGGGAATTCTCCAGGATCACTGCTCCAGTAGAACCACCCCTAACACTCCAAAAAAGCTGCAGCCACAATTCCAATGGGACAGCTACCAACACCTTGACCCACAGGGTGTCAGGCTGTGTCCCGACTCTGTCAGTGTTTAGTTTATATTTTTATTTTCTTCCCTATTAAAGAGCTGTTATTTCCTGCTCCCATATTTTTTTTGCCTGAGAGCCCTTTAATTTAAAATTCATGGCAATTCAGAGGGAGGGGGGTGTCACAGACATATTTTATGAAAAAATCTTTTCGTTAAGATCTTTTCCTCCTGAGAAGCCGAGAGGCCTCAGGAACGAAATGTAAGCAATGGTTATCTGCTGCTGTGGAATGCAACAGGAGGATCTGGGATTGGTCTCATGTGGTTGTTTCTAATTAATGGCCAATCACAGTCCCGCTGGCTCGGACTCTCTGGTCAATCACAAGATTTTATTATCATTCCATTCCTTTCCTTTCAAGTCTTCTGATAAAATCCTGTTTCTCTATTCTTTTAGTATAGTTTTAATATATCATTTTCTTTTACTATATGTAATAAAATAATAAATCAGCCTCCTGAAACACGGAGTCAAGATCCTCATCTCCTCCCTCATCTTCGACCCCTGCAAACACCACCACGGGGAGGGGGTTTGCATTTTCCATGTCAGGAAAGGAGGCTCCCGCCCTCCTTAGCGCACACACCTGCCCGTTCAAACCCAGACGAGCGCTCAGGGCAGAGCTGAGCCGCATTCCAGAGGCTTCACCCAGCCCGGGACAGCCCCAGCCCGGCACGGAACACGCGAAGCAAAGCCCCGGGCCAGCCGAGGGCTCGGGTTACAGCACAGGAAAGGCAGGAAGGGGCACGGAGGGGGCTGGAGCCGGCTGCAGCTCAAACAAAACCATCCCCCAGGGAAAGAGAGGGAAAGGGCCAAAAACCAGCGCGGATAAAGGCAGGAAAGGGAAAAAAAAAAAAAAAAACCAGGGAAAATGGCAGGAATTGTAATGCTGCGGGAGGGGGGAGCACAGGGGGAACGGGCTGTGAGCTGGGGATAAAGGATAAAGGAGCTGCAGCCTGGAATTCCTGTGAAAAACAGGGATAAAGGAGCTGCAGCCTGGAATTCCTGTAAGAAACAGGGATAAAGGAGCTGCAGCCTGGAATTCCTGTAAGAAACAGGGACAGGATAAAGGAGCTGCAGCCTGGAATTCCTTTCAGAGCACGGATGGGGATTGAGGAGCGTGTTCCTGCATGAAAAACCACAATTCCTGCTCTGAATCCTCTCGGCAGGCTGACGTCAGCCCCTCCCCAGCAGCCAGAACAAGGCTCGGGATTGTTTCGGCCCGGGAGAGCTCCCCGAGGATTAAAGGCTCGGTGAAATGCAGAGCGCGGCACGGCGAGAGCGGCCCCGGGGCTCCGTCCGTCCGTCCATCTGTCCGTCCATCCATCCATCCATCCATCCATCCATCCATCATCCATCCATCCATCCATCCATCATCCATCCATCCATCCATCCATCCATCATCCATCCATCCATCCATCATCCATCCATCCATCCATCCATCCATCCATCCATCCATCCATCATCCATCCATCCATCCATCCATCCATCCATCCATCCATCATCCATCCATCATCCATCCATCATCCATCCATCATCCATCCATCATCCATCCATCCATCCATCCATCCATCCATCATCCATCCATCATCCATCATCCATCCATCATCCATCCATCATTCATCCATCCATCCATCATCCATCCATCCATCCATCCATCCATCCATCCATCCATCCATCCATCCATCCATCATCCATCCATCCATCATCCATCCATCATCCATCCATCCATCCATCCATCCATCCATCCATCCATCCATCCATCATCCATCCATCATCCATCATCCATCATCCATCCATCCATCCATCCATCCATCCATCCATCCATCCATCCATCCATCATCCATCCATCCATCCATCATCCATCCATCATTCATCCATCCATCCATCATCCATCCATCCATCCATCCATCCACCATCCATCCATCCATCCATCCATCCATCCATCCATCCATCATCCATCATCCATCCATCCATCATCCATCCATCCATCCATCCATCCATCCATCCATCCATCCATCATCCATCCATCATCCATCCATCATCCATCCATCCATCCATCCATCATCCATCATCCATCCATCCATCATCCATCCATCCATCATCCATCCATCCATCCATCCATCCATCCATCCATCCATCCATCCATCCATCCATCATCCATCCATCCATCATCCATCCATCATCCATCCATCATCCATCCATCCATCCATCCATCCATCCATCCATCCATCCATCCATCCATCCATCATCCATCCATCCATCATCCATCCATCATCCATCCATCCATCCATCCATCCATCCATCCATCCATCCATCATCCATCCATCATCCATCCATCCATCATCCATCATCCATCCATCCATCATCCATCCATCCATCCATCCATCATCCATCCATCCATCCATCCATCCATCCATCCATCATCCATCCATCCATCATCCATCATCCATCCATCCATCCATCCATCCATCCATCATCCATCCATCCATCATCCATCCATCCATCCATCATCCATCCATCCATCCATCCATCCATCCATCATCCATCCATCCATCATCCATCCATCCATCCATCCATCCATCCATCCATCCATCCATCATCCATCCATCATCCATCCATCCATCCATCCATCCATCCATCCATCCATCCATCCATCATCCATCCATCCATCCATCCATCCATCATCCATCCATCCATCATCCATCCATCCATCCATCCATCCATCCATCCATCCATCCATCATCCATCCATCATCCATCCATCATCCATCCATCCATCCATCCATCCATCCATCCATCCATCCATCCATCCATCATCCATCCATCATCCATCCATCATCCATCCATCCATCATCCATCCATCCATCCATCCATCCATCCATCCATCCATCCATCCATCATCCATCCATCCATCCATCCATCCATCCATCCATCCATCCATCCATCCATCATCCATATCCATCCCCCATCCATCCATCCATCCATCCATCCATCCATCCATCCATCCATCCATCATCCATCCATCCATCCATCCATCCATCCATCCATCCATCCATCCATCATCCATCCATCCATCCATCCATCATCCATCATCCATCCATCCATCCATCCATCCATCCATCCATCCATCCATCCATCCATCCATCCATCCATCCATCCATAAACCCCGCTCCGCCCACAGAGGGTGATGGGTGGGGACTCCAAACCCGGCACAGCCCGGACTCGATCTGGACTCGATCCGGGCTCGATCTGGGCTCGATCCGTGCTCCAAACCCGGCACAGCCCAGGCTTGATCCGTGCCAGACCCAGCACAGCCCATGGGTCTGGCACGGATCTGTGCCAGACCTGTGCTGGGGACAGAGCTGCACTTTCTGCTTCCATTTATGTATTTTTGTATGTTATATATATAACATTCATGTACTGGTGAGCTCACCACTGGAATTCCATTTGCTTTTGGTTCACCCTTAGCTGGGGTGCCCCAGAACCCCCGTTCAGAGCACAGCCAGGGTGAAGCTTTCACTGTCCTAAAGTGTTGGATATTAACCCTAAATTCATGGATATTAACCCTAAAGTGCTGCATATTAGCCCAAATTCTTGGCTATTAACCCTGAAGTCCTGCATATTAGCCCAAATTCTTGGCTATTAACCCTGAAGTCCTTGGATATTAATTCTTGGATATTAATCCTCAAGTCTTGGATATTAGCCACAATTCTTGGATATTAGCCCTGAAATCTTGGATATTAACCCTCAAGTCTTGGATATTAGCCACAATTCTTGGATAGTAACCCTAAATTCTCAGCTATTAACCCTGAAGTCCTGGATATTAGCCCAAATTCTTGGATATTAACCCTAAAGTCCTGGATATTAGCCAAAATTCTTGAATATTAGCCCTAAACTCTTCTATATCATCCTAAATTCTTGGCTATTAACCCTAAAGTCCTGGGTATTAGCCATAATTCTTGGATATTAACCCTAAATCCCTGGCTATTAACCCTAAAGTTCTAAACCCCATTAACCCTAAATTTTTGGGTATCATCCTGAATCCCTTGGATATTAACCCTAAATTCTTAGATATCATCCTAAATTCCTGGATATTAACCCTAACTCCATGGATATCACCCTGAACTCTTGGATATTACCCAAAAAATTGGGGGCCATCATCCTAAATTCCTGGATATTAACCCAAAAGTCCTGGATATTAACCCAATACTCTCAGCTATCACCCTGAACTCTCGGCTGTTAACCCAGAAGCCTTGGCAGCTCCCCCTGCCAGGTGAGCTGAGCCGGGCAGGGTCCCCCCAAATTCCCCCCTGGGGCAAACAGGGGAGCAGGAGGGAGGGCAGGGATGGCAGGAAGGGAAGGAGCCGAGCCCTGCAGCTGATCCTCCAGTGCTGGAACGGCTCCTCACGGCTCCTCACGGCTCCCTGGGGACGGGCTGGCAGCAGAGCAGCTTTTAAAAATAACCCCGCGGCAGGAATCGCGCGGCTGGAGCCTTCCCAAGCCTTTCCCCGGCGCGGAGCCGGGATCCGCTGCCAAGTGCAGACCTCATCCATGCCTAAAAATGGGAAACCCCCGCACCTCCCGGGATTCCAGCCCTCCCAGCGCTGCTTTTCCATGCTTTGTTTTCCTTTTGCCGCCCCAAACCTTCCCCCCCCCTTCGCTGCCGTCTCTGGCTGCTTTTTTAACACCGCTTTATTCTCATTAAACGCTGCCTCAGCGTTTCTGCCCTGCGGTTTTTGCTGCTGTTTCCCTCTTTGGCTCCTTTCTCCACCCTGCTGGAGGAGTCAAAGCTCAGAGCTGGAGAGCCCCGGGGTGGTTGGGGTGGGGAGGGGTCTTCAACAGGCCCAGTCCCACCCTGGGACACGGGCAGGGACACTTCCATGGGAACAGGGACACATTCACAGGGGCAGGGACAGCTTCCATGGGCCCAGGGACACCTTCACAGGGGCAGGGACAGCTTCCATGGGCAGGGACACCTTCCATGGGACCAGGGACACCTTCCATGGGATCAGGGACACATTCACAGGGGCAGGGACACCTTCCATGGGAACAGGGACACCTTCCATGGGAACAGGGACACATTCACAGGGGCAGGGACACTTCCATGGGCCAGGGACACATTCACAGGGGCAGGGACACTTCCATGGGAACAGGGACACATTCACAGGGGCAGGGACACCTTCCATGGGAACAGGGACACCTTCACAGGGGCAGGGACACCTTCCATGGCCAGGGACACATTCACAGGGGCAGGGACAGCTTCCATGGAAACAGGGACACCTTCCATGGGACCAGGGACACCTTCCATGGGCAGGGACACATTCACAGGGGCAGGGACAGCTTCCATGGGCAGGGACACCTCCATGAGATCAGGGACACCTTCCATGGGACCAGGGACAGCTTCCATGGCCAGGGACACCTTCACAGGGCCAGGGACACCTTCCATGGGATCAGGGACACCTTCACAGGGCCAGGGACACCTCCATGGGAACAGGGACACCCTCCATGGGACCAGGGACACCTTCCATGGGAACAGGGACACATTCACAGGGGCAGGGACACCTTCCATGGGCAGGGACAGCTTCCATGGGCAGGGACACCTTCCACGGGAACAGGGACACCTTCCATGAGATCAGGGACACCTTCCACGGGAACAGGGACACCTTCCATGGGCCAGGGACACCTTCCATGGGCCAGGGACACCTTCCATGGGATCAGGGACACCTTCCATGGGCCAGGGACACCTCCATGAGATCAGGGACACCTTCCATGGGCCAGGGACACCTTCCATGGGCCAGGGACACCTTCCATGGGAACAGGGACACATTCACAGGGCCAGGGACACCTTCCATGGGATCAGGGACACCTTCCATGGGCCAGGGACACCTTCCATGGGCCAGGGACACCTTCCATGGGAACAGGGACACCTTCCATGGGACCAGGGACACCCTCCACTGTCCCAGGCTGCTCCAAACCCCAATGTCCAGCCTGGCCTGGTAAACCTGCAGCGATCCAGGGCAGCCCCAGCTGCTCTGGGAATTCCATCCCAGCCCCTGCCCACCCTGCCAGGGAACAATTCCCCATTCCCAATGTCCCATCCATCCCTGCCCTCTGGCACTGGGAGCCATTCCCTGGCTCCTGTCCCTCCATCCTTGTCCCCAGTCCCTCTGCAGCTCTCCTGGAGCCCCTTCAGGCCCTGGCAGTGGCTCCAGGCTCTGCCCAGAGCTCAGTTTCTCCCTTTCACCCCCCCAGATCTGCACCCCACAGGATTTGTGTGCTGAGAATCAGAAGCCCAGCCCGGAGCCATGGCAGGCAGCAGCACCTTGGGATGCCAGGATCCCCACTGGGCTGGGTGGGAAGGGAGCTTAAGGGATATTAACCCTAAATTCTTGGATATCATCCTGAATTCTGGGATGTTAACCCTAAATTCTTGGATGTCATCCTGAATTCTTGGATATTAACCCTAAATTCTTGGATATCATCCTGAATTCTGGGATGTTAACCCTAAATTCTTGGATGTCATCCTGAATTCTTGAATATTAACCCTAAATTCTTAGACGTAATCCTAAATTCTCAGATATTAACCCTAAATTCTTGGATATCACCCTGAATTCTTGGATATTAACCCTAAATTCTTAGACGTAATCCTAAATTCTTGGCTATTAACCCTAAATTCTCAGACGTAATCCTGAATTCTGGGATATTAACCCTAAATTCTTGGATATCACCCTGAATTCTTGGATATTAACCCTAAACTCTTGGATATTAACCCCAAAAACCCAAATCAAATCCCACACTGAAGCAGCAGCCGCCGAATCACGAGCAGGGCCCAGCTCCAGGGTGGCTCGGAGGAACAAATCACAGGAACAATTCCGAATTTCCACCCGTGGAGGGCCCCAGCTGAGCCCTCCCATCCTGCAGGGAAGGGCTGCAGGAGCCCAGAGCTGCTCCAGGGCATCCCCACAGGGGCAGAACTGACAGGTGGGGATGGGGACGGGGTGGAAATCACAGCCTGAGCCCAGGAAATGGGACAGACGGACGGACGGACGGACGTGGTGGGAGCAGCAAGCTCCCGCTGGTCACAGCCCCCCCCTTCCCGGGCAGATTGGGGGTCTGGGACCCCAGAGCAGCAGGGATGAACCAGACTGACAGAGCAGGCTCACCCCAGTGCTGCCCACCCCAACGGAGGCACAAAGAAACCTCCCGCAAGAGCACAAAAGCAAATTTTTCCTCCCTTCTGCTGGCGCTCCCCAGGGCGGGTGGTGCAATACGTGGCAGGGGTAATTCATGCTATTTATGTACGGTATAAAATATTGTGAAATCCAAACCATGTCTTTTGACCACCCTGGCTGGGAGTAGCTGTTTATTTAGGTTCAGCTAGTTCCTGGACACAAGTTAAGATAACCATCGACGCTTTAACATAAGAACACGTGAAAAATGCGTGTATTTTATGATTGGCTTTTCGGAAATATTCAAATGAATATTATACGTGTTGTGTTATAAAGTTATGCTGTATTAATTCTCTTAAGTAGTGTGTTAAATATAGTTTTGGGTTATAAAAATCGTTAAAATAGAAACGATGCTGTGTAAGATACTTTTTTTAAGAAAGGGCTCGAAGGGAGACAGCAGCCACAGGACACCTGAATCCTTCAGAGAAAGAGAATTTATTGCTCCATTATCAGAAGAAATGAACTTCTTCCTGCCTCGAAGGCGCTGTTAGGATTGGAGGAAGAAGTTGACACTGCCCAGACAGAATCCTGTGTTTGAATGGAATTTATGCATCATAGATGAGGTGCATGAATATGCAACAGGCTGCTGCTTTTAAGGGTTAATCCTCTGTTAACGTGGGTCCTTTCCCAGGCTTATTTTGCCCAGAAAAAGGTACCTGGACTGTCCCTAACTCTTTGTTTTTATTGACTCATATTGCCCTAATTCAAATTGTCCGAATTATTACTACTCTAATTGTATTGCTATTTTTATAACCATCTTATTACTATTAAACTTTTAAAATTTTGAAAACGAGTGATTGGCGCTTTTCACACCGCGCGAAGCCGCGAGCGTGAACAGGGGAGGCTCTGACACTCCAGGGATCAGATCCAGGTTCACCCAACACCAAACCCGGGCTCGACGCTGTCCCTTTGGCTGTGGTGGCTTCAAAGACCGAACTTCGGTCTCGCAGGCAAATTAATAATAAATAATAAATCTTTGCTAAATTTCTGATCATTTTGGCTCGCGATTTGATCATTTACAACAGTGGGAAAAGCGAAGGAGGTCACGGAGGCAAGGCTGAGAGAGAGCCCCGGTGCTCCCAGGTGGGAAAGGGTGTGCGAGCAGCAGCTCCCAAACAGCAGCAGAGCTGTGGCAGGGGCAGGGCAGGGACACTGCCAGGGCCATGGAGCTGCTCCTCTGTGACACTGCAGGGCCATGGAGCTGCGCCTCTGTGACCCTGCCAGGGCCATGGAGCTGCGCCTCTGTGACACTGCCAGGGCCGTGGAGCTGCTCCTCTGGGACCCTGCCAGGGCCATGGAGCTGCTCCTCTGGGACAGTGCCAGCATCATGGAGCTGCTCCTCTGTGACACTGCCAGCGCCATGGAGCTGCTCCTCTGTGACACTGCCAGGGCCATGGAGCTGCTCCTCTGTGACCCTGCCAGGGCCATGGAGCTGCTCCTCTGTGACACTGCAGGGCCATGGAGCTGCTCCTCTGGGACAGTGCCAGGGCCATGGAGCTGCTCCTCTGTGACCCTGCCAGGGCCATGGAGCTGCTCCTCTGTGACACTGCCAGGGCCATGGAGCTGCTCCTCTGTGACACTGCCAGCGCCATGGAGCTGCTCCTCTGTGACACTGCCAGGGCCATGGAGCTGCTCCTCTGTGACACTGCCAGGGCCATGGAGCTGCTCCTCTGTGACACTGCCAGGGCCACAGAGCTGCTCCTCTGTGACACTGCCAGGGCCATGGAGCTGCTCCTCTGTGACACTGCCAGGGCCATGGAGCTGCTCCTCTGTGACCCTGCCAGCGCCATGGAACTGCTCCTTTGTGACACTGCAGGGCCATGGAGCTGCACCTCTGTGACACTGCAGGGCCGTGGAGATGCTCCTCTGTGACCCTGCCAGGGCCGTGGAGCTGCTCCTCTGGGACAGTGCCAGGGCCATGGAGCTGCGCCTCTGTGACCCTGCCAGGGCCATGGAGCTGCTCCTTTGTGACCCTGCCAGGGCCATGGAGCTGCTCCTCTGTGACACTGCCAGGGCCATGGAGCTGCTCCTCTGGGACAGTGCCAGGGCCATGGAGCTGCTCCTCTGGGACCCTGCCAGGGCCATGGAGCTGCTCCTCTGTGACACTGCCAGGGCCATGGAGCTGCTCCTTTGTGACCCTCTTCACAGGGGTTCTTGGATGAGAGACAGGGATCTGACTCCATGTTTCTAGAAGGTTTGATTTATTATTTTATGATGTATATTATATTAAAACTATACTAAATGAATAGAAGGAAAGGTTTCATCAGAAGGCTGGCTAAGAATAGAAAGCAAAGAATGAAAACAAAGGTTTGTGTCTCGGACAGAGAGTCCGAGCCAGCTGACTGTGATTGGCCATTAATTAGAAACAACCACATGAGACCAATCACAGATGCACCTGCTGCATCCCACAGCAGCAGATAATCACTGTTTACATTTTGCTCCTGAGGCCTCTCAGCTTCTTCTTTTCCTAAGGAAAGGACTTTTCATGAAAAGATGTCTGGGACACTCCTCCTCACCCCCTGCCCGAGGGCTCCTGTGCCCCGGGCTGCTCCTGGCACCCTGTGCCTCCACATCCCGAGGAACAGAGGATCTCAAACAGGCAGAGGAGGCTGGGCAGGGAGATTGGCCCCAGGGGCAGGGCAGGCCCAGCACAGCCCTGTGTGTCACAGGCGTGTTTCCTGGAAAATCCTTTCCGTGGGATTTTTCCTCCTGAGAGGCTGAGAGGCCTCAGGAACAAAATGCAAACAATGGTTATCTGCTGCTGTGGGATGCAACAGGTAAATCTGGGATTGGCCCGTGTTGGATGTTTGTAATTAATGGCCAATCACAGCCCAGCTGGCTCAGAATCTCTGTCCCAGACACAAACCTTTGTTATTCATTCCTTCTTTTTCTATTCTTAGCCAGCCTTCTGATGAAATCCTTTCTTCTATTCTTTTAGCATAGTTTTAATATAATATATATCATAAAATAATAAATCAAGCCTTCTGAAAGACGGAGTCAGATCCCTGTCTCTTCCCTCACCCTGGGACCCCTGTGAACACGGTCACAGAGTGTGTGACAGCGAGCTGCAGTCCCTGTGCCCACACCACTCATGTGCAACAATGCCAATAACATCCCTGTCAGTCTACAGAAACACGGAATGGTTTGGGCTGGAAACGCCCCTGAGCCCACTGAGCCCACCCTGTCCCACGTCCCCAGGCCCACAGGGAGGTGACATCTCCCCCCTGGGAGCCCTTTCCAGGAGGAATTTCCACAACATCCCACCCAAACCTGCCCTGGCACAGCCTGGGGCTGTTTGCCCTTGTCCTGTGCCTCGTTTCCTGAGAGCACAGCCTGTCCCCTCCTGGCAGGAGCTGTGCAGAGCCCCAGGGTCCCCCCTGAGCCTCCTCTGCTCCAGGCTGAGCCCCCCGGGTCAGGCAGGACCCTGCTCCACCGGGACCCCCACGGCCCTGCCCTCCAAACCGCAGCTCTGAGGGTCCCACACAAGGCTGGGCCCCTCTGAAAACTGATTGGGGAAATGAATCATGGCAGTGGGGCTCCAGCAGGAGCTCCCTGTGGGGACAGAGCCCAGCAGAGCAGAGGGCAGGGAGAGCAGAGGGGATCTGCGGCGCCCGGCTCCGTCCCGCAGGTCACAAACACCTGGAATCTCCACAAATACCTGGGAATCTGTACAAACACCTGGGAATCTGTACAAACACCTGGGAATCTGCACAAACACCTGGGAATCTGCACAAACAAACACCTGGGAATCTGCACAAACACCTGGGAATCTGCACAAACACCTGGGAATCTGCACAGCTCCTGCACAAACATCTGGGAATCTGCACAAACACCTGGGAATCTGCACAGCTCCTGCACAAACATCTGGGAATCTGCACAAACACCTGGGAATCTGCACAAATACCTGGAATCTCCACAAACAAACACCTGGGAATCTGCGCAAACACCTGGGAATCTGCACAAACACCTGGGATCTCCACAAACACCTGGGAATCTGCACAAACACCTGGGAATCTGCACAAGCATCTGGGAATCTTCACAAACACCTGGGATCTCCACAAACAAACACCTGGGAATCTGCACAAACAAACACCTGGGAATCTGCACAAACAAACACCTGGGAATCTGCACACCTGTGAATGCACAAACACCTGGAAATCTGCACAAATATCAGTGAATCTGCACAAACACTTGGGAATCTGCAGAAACAAACATCTGTGAGTCTGCATGAACATCTGGGAATCTGCACAAACACCTGGGAACCTGCACGAACAAACACCTGGGAATCTGCACAAACACCTGGGAATCTGCACAAACACCTGGGAATCTGCACAGTTCCTGCACAAACATCTGGGAATCTGCACAAGCATCTGGGAATCTGCAGGTCACAAACATCTGGAATCTGCACAAACACCTGGGAATCTGCACAAACACCTGGGAATCTGCACAAACGAACACCTGGGAATCTGCACAAACAAACACCTGGGAATCTGCACAAACATCCATCTGTGAACCTGTACAAACACCTGGGAATCTGCACAAACGAACATCTGGGAATCTGCTCAAACACCTGGGAACCTGTACAAACGAACATCTGGGAATCTGCACAAACACCTGGGAATCTGCAGAAACAAACACCTGGGAATCTGCACAAACACCTGGGAATCTGCACAAACACCTGGGAACCTGCACGAACACCTGGGAACCTGCACGAACAAACACCTGGGAATCTGCACAAACACCTGGGAATCTGCTCAAACACCTGGGAATCTGCACAAACACCTGGGAATCTGCACAGCTCCTGCACAAACATCTGGGAATCTGCACAAACACCTGGGAATCTGCACAGCTCCTGCACAAACATCTGGGAATCTGCACAAACACCTGGGAATCTGCACAAATACCTGGAATCTCCACAAACAAACACCTGGGAATCTGCGCAAACACCTGGGAATCTGCACAAACAAACACCTGGGAATCTCCACAAACACCTGGGAATCTGCACAAACACCTGGGAATCTGCACAAACACCTGGGATCTCCACAAACACCTGGGAATCTGCACAAACACCTGGGAATCTGCACAAGCATCTGGGAATCTTCACAAACACCTGGGATCTCCACAAACAAACACCTGGGAATCTGCACAAACAAACACCTGGGAATCTGCACAAACAAACACCTGGGAATCTGCACACCTGTGAATGCACAAACACCTGGAAATCTGCACAAATATCAGTGAATCTGCACAAACACTTGGGAATCTGCAGAAACAAACATCTGTGAGTCTGCATGAACATCTGGGAATCTGCACAAGCATCTGGGAATCTGCACAAACACCTGGGAACCTGCACGAACAAACACCTGGGAATCTGCACAAACACCTGGGAATCTGCACAAACACCTGGGAATCTGCACAGTTCCTGCACAAACATCTGGGAATCTGCACAAGCATCTGGGAATCTGCAGGTCACAAACATCTGGAATCTGCACAAACACCTGGGAATCTGCACAAACACCTGGGAATCTGCACAAACGAACACCTGGGAATCTGCACAAACAAACACCTGGGAATCTGCACAAACATCCATCTGTGAACCTGTACAAACACCTGGGAATCTGCACAAACGAACATCTGGGAATCTGCTCAAACACCTGGGAACCTGTACAAACGAACATCTGGGAATCTGCACAAACACCTGGGAATCTGCAGAAACAAACACCTGGGAATCTGCACAAACACCTGGGAATCTGCACAAACACCTGGGAACCTGCACGAACACCTGGGAACCTGCACGAACAAACACCTGGGAATCTGCACAAACACCTGGGAATCTGCTCAAACACCTGGGAATCTGCACAAACACCTGGGAATCTGCTCAAACACCTGTGTGTAGGGGGTAGCACGGTCGGGACAGATGGAGAGGAGAGATCCCTGCAGCCAGGTGAGGAACTTGGGGTTTATTGCAAAGGGCCTGGGGCAGGGCCCTGCTGGAGCTGCCAGGCACAGCTCAGAGCAGGGCTGAGAGAAGAGAGGGGAGAGAGGATGAGAGGGTGAGAGAGTAAAAGGGGTAAGAGAGCAAAAGGCAAGAGAGCAAAGTTCCCCTTACAATACAATAAATCTTCTTCTGTGTTGAATATTCTGATTCTCACTAACCAATCCAGTACAAGATACAAATCCTACAGCATTTCCATACAGCCTATAAGAATCACTACATTCCCACACTGTGTTACATTTTAAACCCTACAAACTCCTCTTTGGGCCCCTTCTGCCAAGCTGGCAGGGTCTGCTCTGCCCCTTGGGCCTGTCTGCAAGCAGAGGGTGTTGTTCCATCAAAAGGGGATCACCTTCAGCAGCCACACCATTGTTTTCCGGTTGTTCAGTAACTGAGGCATCTCAAAGCTTGCTTTCATTTCAATCTCGCTTATAGTTTCCATATTCTCCAAATCTTTTGCCAGACAATCACATTGATAAGGCTTTTCCTGTTTCATCTTCCCCAACACCTGTGAATCTGCACATCACAAACACCTGGGAACCTGCACAGCTCCTGCACGAACTTCCTCCAGCCGGCAATCAGGAGCGTTCCTGCCCTCTCCTCGAGCAGCTGTGATGCCCAGGGAAGGCCATCCCACCCTTCCCACCCCTCAGAAGCACATCCCACCCTTCCCTGCTCCAGCTGGAAAAGCCCCGGGGATGGAGAGCACCGGGACCCAAAGCACTCGTGTGGAGACGGCTCTGGGGGTTCCCACCTGTCCCACACCTGCACAGGAGGATGAACCCCCCCCCCGGGCCAGGTCTGGGCATGGCAGCACCGCTCCAGAAAGGTCCTGCATAAATCAGCATGGAAATCCTCAATAAACACCACTGGCATTGAAATCCTCACCATGAAACACGGCTGGCATTGAAATCCTCATCATGAAACACCACTGGCACTGAAATCCTCACCAATAAATATCACTGTTTGTTTGGCACTGAAATCCTCACCATTAAACACCACTGGCATTGAAATCCTCACCATTCAACATTGAAATCCTCACCATTAAACACCACTGGCACTGAAATCCTCACCAATAAATGTCACTGTTTGTTTGGCACTGAACATTAAACACCACTGGCATTGAAATCCTCACCAATAAAGGTCACTGTTTGTTTGGCACTGAAATCCTCACCATTAAACACCACTGGCATTGAAATCCTCACCATTCAACATTGAAATCCTCACCATTAAACACCACTGGCACTGAAATCCTCACCAATAAAGGTCACTGTTTGTTTGGCACTGAAATCCTCACCATTAAACACCACTGGCACTGAAATCCTCATCATGAAACACCACTGGCACTGAAATCCTCACCAATAAAGGTCACTGTTTGGCACTGAAATCCTCACCATTAAACATCACTGGCATTGAAATCCTCACCATAAACATTGAAATCCTCACCAATGTCACTGTTTGTTTGGCATTGAAATCCTCACCATTAAACACGGCTGGCATTGAAATTCTCACCATTAAACACCACTGGCATTGAAATTCTCACCAATAAATGTCACTGTTTGGCAATGAAATCCTCACCATGAAACATCACAGTTTGTTTGGCATTGAAATCCTCATCATTAAACACCACTGGCATTGAAATCCTCACCATTCAACACTGAAATCCTCACCATTAAACGTTGCTGTTTGGCCAGAGCAGACTGAAGGAATTTCCCCAATATCCCACCCTGAGCTCCCCTGGCCCAGCCTGAGGCCGTTCCCTCTGCTCCTGTCCCTGCTCCTGGGATCAGATCCCAAATCCCCCCGGCTGTGCCCTCCTGGCAGGAGCTGTGCAGAGCCACAAGGGCCCCCTGAGCCTCCTTTGCTCCAGGCTGAGCCCCTGCCCAGCTCCATTCCTGTCTCTGAACATGCTCCAGCTCCTCGATATTCTCCACTTCACGAGGGGCAGGGGCAGGGCCCTCGGTGTGGGGAAGGTGTTTTCCAGAGAGGGGGAGGGAGCAGGAATGGGGGCAAGGGGGTGTGGAAGCACCTGGCAGCACCGAGGGACAGAGCAGCTTATTGGCCAGGAGGATTTGAGTTATCAGCCAGGAGGAATGATCAGCCAGGAGCTGTGATCAAGCAGGAGGATTTGATTTATCAGCCCCAGGAGCTGTGATCAGCCAGGAGCTGTGATCAGCCCCAGGAGCTGTGATCAGCCCCAGGAGCTGTGATCAGCCCCAGGAGCTGGGATCAGCCCCAGGAGCTGGGATCAGCCCCAGGAGCTGGGATCAGCCCCAGGAGCTGGGATCAGCCCCAGGAGCTGGGATCAGCCCTGGGAGCTGTGATCAGCCAGGAGGATTTGATTTATCAGCCAGGAGCTGTGATCAGCTTCTCAGCAAAGCCCAGCCTGGGAATTCAGGCCGGGAGATCCAGCCCTGGGCTGAGCTGAGCGCTGGGGCCGGGTCCTTTACCGGGACAGGGGAGATAAGGGGCAGATAAAGGGTCTGGCCTCGGGGACAGGGGAGATAAGGGGCAGATAAAGGGTCTGGCCTCGGGGACAGGGGAGATAAGAGGCAGATAAAGGGTCTGGCCTCGGGGACAGGGGAGATAAGGGACAGATAAAGGGTCTGGCCTTGGATGGGCCTTTCCCCTCCAGGCTCCAGCAGTGCCTATGGTCTGTCTGTCCCCCAGCCCCAGCCTGGGGCCAGGATTCACCCCCCAGCTCTGCTCCCTGTTCTGGGGGCCCTGACAGGGACAGGGTGGCTGCAGCCCCGTTTTGGGGGAGGCACTCCTGGTGCTGCAGCCTGGCACAGGAGGATGAGCTGCCCCCTTCTCTGGAGAGGAGGAACGGCGCTCTCCAGCCCCGGGGTGGGCTCTGGGGGCAGCCCCGACAGACATCGCACCGGTGACCGGCACGTCCCCGCTCCCGCAGCAGCTCCGGGGTCACCGTTCCGCCACCTGTGGGCACGGCTCCGGGACTCAGACCGGCAGAACCCTCCGGGAGCCCCGCGGGGCGGTCACCGACTGCCCGGCACGGCCGGTCCCACCGGAACCGGGGCCGCGGGACGGGCCCGGACTGACCCGGGGCACAGCCCGGTTCTCCACACCGGGGCCTTCCCACACCGGAGCCCGGCCTCCAGAACCCGGTACCGGGACACGCTGAGCCCGAGTCCTGCCCCAGACACCCCAGAGCAGGGCACGGTGAAACCTGAGCCCTTGCAGCCTGCACCCCGCACGGTGAGATCGGGTCCCTGGGCACGGTGAGATCGCTCCCTGGGCACCGTGAGATCGGGTCCCTGGGCACGGTGAGATCGGCTCCCTGGGCACGGTGAGATCGGCTCCCTGGGCACCTGGGCACGGTGAGATCGCTCCCTGGGCACGGTGAGATCGGGTCCCGGGGCACCGTGAGCCCGGTCCCCGCACCGGCACAGCCCGCACCGAGACACGGCGGGCTCGGCTCTCCCCGCCCCGAGACACGGCGGGCTCGGTTTTCCACACCGAGACACGAATCGCTGTGGCATGGCGAGCTCGGCTTCCCTCACCGGCACAACCCGAGCCAGGCATGACCGAGCCCGGCTCCCCGCACCTCCGGCCGCCCCCGGGCACTCGCTCCCCGCATCGCCCTCCGGCCGCGGCCCTCGCGGTGCCCCGCAGGGCCCGGTGGCCCCGTCCCCGGGATCCCCATCCCGTCTCCCGGCGTTCCGCGGCTCCCACCTGCTCGCGGCGCTTCTGCCAGCGGCCGCAGGGACTCTCCTCCAGCACCTCGCTCTCCTCCTCGCTCTCCTCCTCCTTCTCCTGCGCCAGCCGCGCGTCCGGCTCCGGCACCGCCATCCCCGCCGCGATCCGCGATCCGTGCCCGGCTGTGCCGGGCTCGAGTCCGACCTGATCCGCTTAGATCCGACCCGATCCGCTCAGATCCGCTCCGAACCGCGTCGAGCCGAGCTGATGCGCGCCGAACCGAAGCGAACCGAACGGAACCAAGCCGAAGGCGGCGAAAACGGAGCCGAGCGGCACCGCAGCGCCCCGAGCCCCGCCGCGCTCTGCCGGTGCCGTGCGGGGCCGGCCCGGTCTCGTCCCGCCCCGCTCCGGACGTGCGGCCGCGCACGCCCCGCCCCGCCGGGAGGGGCTCCCGCACCCCCGGCAGCTCCGGCACCCCCGGGAGGGGCTCCGGAACCCCCGGCATCCCCGGGAGGGGCTCCTGAACCCCCGGCAGTTCCCGCACCGGGCTCGACCCGCCCCGGGGCCGTCCGGTTCGTGTCCGTGTCCGTGTCCTGCCCCCGCCCTCCCAGCAACCGCCGGTTGCCCCCTCCAGGGCCCCGGGGCTCGTCCCACCCTCGGAGCCCCGTTCCCTTCCCACCCCTCGGAGCCCCGTTCCCGTTCCCGTCCCCCCCTCGGAGCCCCGTTCCCGTTCCCTTCCCACCCCTCCGAGCCCCGTTCCCGTTCCCCCCTCCGAGCCCCGTTCCCGTTCCCTTCCCACCCCTCCGAGCCCCGTTCCCTTCCCACCCCTCCGAGCCCCGTTCCCGTTCCCCCCTCCGAGCCCCGTTCCCGTTCCCTTCCCACCCCTCCGAGCCCCGTTCCCTTCCCACCCCTCCGAGCCCCGTTCCCGGGCCCGTCCCGTGTCCCTGGGGCTGCCTTGCCCGGCGCTGTCCCCATCTCGGGGGTCCCTCCCTGCCCGTCCCCCGCAGCCGCCCCTGCTCCGGTCCCGGGGGCTCTGCGGGCACCCCGGGAGCTCCGCACCAGCCCCCACCCGGCGCCCAGCAGATGTTTTCGTTCCACCGGGAGCTCTCTGGCTCGTTAGATTATTTTTGGTTTGTTTTTTGTTATTTTTTTTTTCTTTTTCTGGCTGTCTCCAGTTACTTTTAGCCCGGCCGTTCCTCGTCCCACCCTTTTTCCGCGCTGCGCTGGCGCCTGGCGGGGCTCGGGCTCGTCCTCCCCCTCTGGGCTGCGGCTGCTCCGGGTGACCGAGGGGACCGCGGGGCCAGGGGGGGACACGGGAAGGGCACGCCAGGTATGGCCACAACATCCCGGCCTGGCACGGGACAAGGGAGCAGGAGGTGTGTCCTGGTGGGGGCCACCACCAGGTCCTGCACGACCACCACCAGATCCCCCTGGGCCACCACCAGATCCCCCTGGGCCACCACCAGGTCCTGCTGTGCCACCATGAAGTCCTTCTGGGCCACCACCAGGTCTCACTGGGCCAGCACCAGATCCTGCTTGGCCACCACCATGTCCTGCTGGGCCACCACCGAGTCCCCTGGGCCAACACCAGATCCCCCTGGGCCACCACCAGGTCCTGCTTGGCCACCACCAGGTCTCACTGGGTCACCCCCAGGTCCCTCTGTGCCCCCCAGCCCCCGTTCCAGCCCAGTGCCTGGTGCCAGGATCTCCCCCTGGGTCACTTTGTCCCCTGTGTGCCAGGAGCCCCCCTGGGTCACCTTGTCCCCTGTGTGCCAGGAGCTGCCCCTGGGTCACCTTGTCCCCTGTGTGCCAGGATCTCCCCCTGGGTCACCTTGTCCCCTGTGTGCCAGGATCTCCCCCTGGGTCACTTTGTCCCCTGTGTGCCAGGAGCTGCCAGGATGGGTCACCTTGTCCCCTGTGTGCCAGGAGCCCCCCCTGGGTCACCTTGTCCCCTGTGTGCCAGGATCTCCCCCTGGGTCACCTTGTCCCCTGTGTGCCAGGCGGGGCTGGAAGCGGTGCCAGCCCCTGGTTCTTATCACAGCGGAGTCTGGGAATGAGTTCAAGGACAAGGGATGGAAATGTTGCCACCAAACACAAACCGAGCACCACGCCCAGGCTCCTTCCCCATCCCCACAGCCCCTGCAGCGCCCCGGGGCCACCTCCCGGCCTCGATGGCAGCCCTGGGGCCACCTCCTGGCTGTGTCTGACTCCAGCTCCTGATGGGACCCTTGTGACCATGTCCTGGCCATGGCTGACTGCTCCCAGCTCCCAGTGCCACCCCTGTCACCCCTCCTGGCCTTGATGCCACCCCTGTGACCCTTCCCAGCCTCGGCTGCCTCACTGCAGCTCCTGATGGCAGCCCTGGGACCATCTCCTGGCTGGGGCTGACTCCAGCTCCCAGTGCCACCCCTGTGACCCCCTCCCAGCTCTCAGTGCCACCCCTGTGACCATCTCCAGGCCTTGATGGCAGCCCTGTCACCCCCTCCTGGCCATGGCTCACTCTAGCTCCTGATGCCACCCTTGTGACCATCTCCCAGCCTTGGCTCACCCCAGATCTCGATGGTGCCACCCCTGTGACCATCTCCCAGCCTCAATGGCAGCCCTGTGACCGCCTCCCGACCTCAGCTGATTCCAGCTCAGGATGTGACCATCTCTCCCAGCTGACTTTGGCCGATTCCAGCGCCCAGTGCCACCCCTGTGACCCCCTCCAGGCCTCCATGGCACCCCTGTGACCCCCTCCTGGCTGTGTGTGACTCCAGCTCTCAATGGCGGCACCCCTGTGACGCCCTCCCAGCCTCGGCTGGCTCCAGTTCCCTGGGACCATCTCATGGCTGACTGCTCCCAGCTCCTGGTGGCACCCCTGTGACCCCCTCCCAGCTCTCAGTGCCACCCCTGTGACCCCCTCCCAGCTCTCAGTGCCACCCCTGTGACCCCTCCTGGCCATGGCTGACTCCAGCTGTCAGTGACACCCCTGGGGCCACCTCCCAGCCTTGATGGCCCCTCTGTGACATCTCATGGCTGACTGCTCCCGGCTCCTGGTGGCACCCCTGTGACCCCTCCTGGCTGTGTCTGACTCCAGCTCTCCATGGTGGCACCCCTGTGACCCCTCCTGGCTGTGTCTGACTCCAGCTCTCAATGGTGGCACCCCTGTGTCCCCCTCCTGGCTGTGTCTGACTGCAGTTCTCGATGGTGGCACCCCTGTGACCCCTCCTGGCTGTGTCTGACTCCAGCTCTCGATGGTGGCACCCCTGTGTTGCCCTCCTGGCCGTGGCTGCCTCCTGGAGCTGCCTTTTCACCACCTCCAGCACCCCCAAAAGGGATGAGCAGATGAGCAATGTCTGGGCCGAGTTTGCTGATCCACCGAAGTTTCTGGGTGGTTCGGCTTCCAAAGCCGGCTCGGGTGGCATAGGGAGGGGTGGCACAGGTGGGTGTGCACAGGTGGAACCAGTTCCTCAGCTGGGAGAGCACCTGGGCAGGGCTGGAGCACAGGGAGGGCACGGGGAGAGGCTCCTCAGGGTCCCACACCTCTCCCCTGCTCTGCAGCTCCCTGCTCCATCACTGGGCAGCACAGGTGAGCTCACCTGTCCTGCCTGCCCCTCCCAGGTGTGTCACTGCGCACAGGGAGGCAGCTGGGAGCCCCATGGAGCTGTGGAGCACAGGGAGCAGGGAAATCTCTGCTGTTCCTGCAGGTGAGTGCTCAGAGAGGGAAATCTCTGCTGTTCCTGCAGGTGACAGCTCAGAGAGGGAAATCTCTGCTGTTCCTGCAGGTGAGAGCTCAGAGAGGGAAATCTCTGATGTTCTTGCAGGTGAGTGCTCAGGGCAGGGAAATCTCGGCTGTTCCCTGGGCTGAGTGCTCGGAGCAGGGAAATCTCGGCTGTTCCTGCAGGTGAGTGCTCAGGGCAGGGAAATCTCTGCTGTTCCTGCAGGTGAGTGCTCGGAGCAGGGAAATCTCGGCTGTTCCTGCAGGTGAGTGCTCGGAGCAGGGAAATCTCGGCTGTTCCTGCAGGTGAGTGCTCGGAGCAGGGAAATCTCGGCTGTTCCTGCAGGTGAGTGCTCGGAGCAGGGAAATCTCGGCTGTTCCCTGGGCTGAGTGCTCAGGGCAGGGAAATCTCGGCTGTTCCCTGGGCTAAGTACTCAGGGCAGGGAAATCTCTGCTGTTCCTGCAGGTGAGAGCTTAGAGCAGGAAATCTCGGCTGTTCCTGCAGGTGAGTGCAAATCTCTGGCTGTTCCTGCAGGTGAGTGCTCAGGGCAGGGAAATCTCGGCTGTTCCCTGGGCTAAGTACTCAGGGCAGGGAAATCTCTGCTGTTCCTGCAGGTGAGAGCTTAGAGCAGGAAATCTCGGCTGTTCCTGCAGGTGAGTGCAAATCTCTGGCTGTTCCTGCAGGTGAGTGCTCAGGGCAGGGAAATCTCGGCTGTTCCTGCAGGTGAGTGCTCGGGGCAGGGAAATCTCGGCTGTTCCTGCAGGTGAGTGCAAATCTCTGGCTGTTCCTGCAAGTGAGTGCTCAGGGCAGGGAAATCTCGGCTGTTCCTGCAGGTGAGAGCTCAGAGAGGGAAATCTCTGCTGTTCCCTGGGCTGAGAGCTCAGGGCAGGGAAATCTCGGCTGTTCCCTGGGCTGAGTGCTCGGAGCAGGGAAATCTCGGCTGTTCCTGCAGGTGAGTGCTCGGAGCAGGGAAATCTCGGCTGTTCCCTGGGCTGAGTGCTCGGAGCAGGGAAATCTCGGCTGTTCCCTGGGCTGAGTGCTCCGTGTGGTAGCAGCGGAATTCGTTGCCACGGGGCGCTTGCAGCTGATTTTAAGAGGGGTTTTAAAAAGCCATTAGGCGAATTTGTGGCAGGGAAATTGATTGAGGGCTATTAAGCAGAGACTCGGCTGCAGCCTCTGTGGCTCCAGAGGCTCCTCGCTGTGGATGGCCGGGAGCTGCAGCTGCTGGAGCACAGCCCGTTCCCTGCTCAGCTCCTTGGGCCGCTCCTCTCGGGGTGCCCTGGGGGAAATGGGGAGCAGGGGCACCCCTGGGCTCAGGTCTGAGCTGCTTCCAGCCTCGTGGGGCAAGGATTTGGTCTTCAGGGCCTCTCTGGGGGTCCCCTGTGTGTTGTCACCCACAGCGGGGACGCATCTGTGAAAAATGCGTGTGATTTATGGTTGGCTTTTCCCAAATATTCAAGTGAATATTATATGTGCTGTGTTAGAAAGTAATGCTGTGTTAATTCTCTTAAGTACTGTGTTAAATATGGTTTTAGGTTATAAAGATTGTTAAAATAGAAACTGTGCTATGTAGGATACTCTTTTTAAAAATAAAGGACTAACAGTGAGATAGCAGCCACAGGACACCTGAATCCTTCAGAGAAAGGGAATTTATTGCTCATTATCAGAAGAAACGAACTTCTTCCCGCCTCGAAGGTGCTGTCAGGATTCGGAGGATGAAGCTGACACTGCCCAGGCAGAATCCTGTGTTTGAATGGAATTTATGCACCATGGATGAGGTGCATGAATATGCAACAGGCTGTTGCTTTTAAGGGTTAATCCTCTGTTAACGTGGGTCCTTTTTGGGGCTTATTTTGCCCAGAAAGAGGTACCTGGACTGTCCCTAACTCTTTGTTTTTATTGACTCATATTGTCCTAATCCTAATTGTCCATATTTGTGTTACTCTAATTGTATTACTATTTATATAACCATTTTATTACTATTAATCTTTTAAAAATTTTAAAAACAAGTGATTGGCGTTTTTCACAGAGAAGGACCCTGAAGGGCTGGAGCCCCTCCAGAGGCAGGAATGGAGCTGGGAAGGGCCAGGGGGGCTGAGGGAGTGCTCAGCCTGCAGAAAAGGAGGGTTGGGCTGGGTCTGAAAAACGCCAATCACTCGTTTTTAAAATTTTAGAAGATTAATGGTAATAAAATGGTTATAGAAATAGTAATACAATTAGAATAGTAATAATTTGGACAATTTGGATTAGGACAATATGAGACAATAAAAACAAAGAGTTAGGGACAGTCCAGGTACCTCTTTCTGGGCAAAATAAGCCCCAAAAAGGACCCACGTTAACAGAGGACTAACCCTTAAAAGCAACAGCCTGTTGCATATTCATGCACCTCATCCATGATGCATAAATTCCATTCAAACACGGGATTCTGGCTGGGCAGTGTCAGCTTCTTCCTCTGAATCCTGACAGCACCTTCGAGGCAGGAAGAAGTTCATTTCTTCTGATAATGGGGCAATAAATTCCCTTTCTCTGAAAGATTCAGGTGTCCTGTGGCCGCTGTCTGCTGCGAGCTCTCTCTTTATAAAAGTATCTTACATAGCATGGTTTCTATTTTAACATTTTGTTATAGCCTCAAACTATATTTAACACACTACTTAGGAGAATTAACACAGCACAACTTCCTAACACAACACATACAATATTGGTTTGAATATTTGGGAAAAGCCAATTATAAAATACACATTTTTCACACTCAGCTCCTGCCTGGCTGCCCCGAGCACAGGAGCAGCCTGGAGCTCCTGCCTGAGGAGCTGGGGGCCCTCAGCACGGGGATTATGGGTGCAAAGTTCCAGGGTTTGGTTTCCATCCAGGACGGGGGCGCGTGGGAGGCCGGGCAGGATTTGGGATTTGGGATTTGGGGGCGAGTTCTGTCTGCAGAGCAGGGGCAAGGGCACTCGGAGGGTGGAGCTGGGGCTCCTGTCCCCCTGTCACCCCTGTCACCCTGTCCCCCTGTCACCCTGTCACCCTGTCACCCCTGTAACCCCTGTCACCCTGTCACTCCTGTTACCCCTGTCACTCTGTCACCCTATCACCCCTGTAACCCTGACACCCTGTCCCCCCGTAACCCTGTCCCCCTGTCACCCCTGTCACCCCTGTAACCCCTGTCACCCCTGTCACCTCTGTCATCCCTGTCACTCTGTCACCCTATCACCCTTGTAACCCTGTCACCCCTGTCACCCTGTCACCCTGTCACCCCTGTCACCCTATCACCCCTGTAACCCTGACACCCTGTCCCCCTGTCACCCTGTCACCTCTGTCATCCCTGTCACTCTGTCCCCCTGTCACCCTGTCACCCCTGTCACCCTGTCCCCCTGTCCCCCCGTAACCCTGACACCCTGTCACCCCTGTCACCCTGTCACTCCTGTCACTCCTATAACCCCTTTCACCCCTGTCCCCCTATCACGCTGTCATCCCTGTCACCCCTGTCATCCCTGTCACCCCATCCCCCTGTCACCCTGTCCCCCTGTAACCCTGACACCCTGTCACCCTGTAACCCCTGTCCCCCTGTCACCCTTGTCCCCCTGTCACCCTGTAACCCTGTAACCCTGTCCCCCTGTAACCCCTGTCCCCCCTGTCCCGCTGTCACCCCTGTCCCCCTGTCACCCCTGTAACCCTGTCACCCCTGTCCCCCTGTAACCCTGTCACCCCTGTCATCCCTGTCCCCCTGTCCCCCTGTCCCCCTGTCACCCTGTCATCCCTGTCACCCTTGTCACCCTGTCACCCCTGTCCCCCTGTCACCCTTGTCACCCTGTCACCCCTGTCATCCCTGTCACCCCTGTAACCCTGTCCCCCTGTCCCCCTGTAACCCCTGTCCCCCTGTCCCCCTGTCACTCCTGTCACCCCTGTCCCCCTGTCACCCTGTCACCCCTGTCACCCTGTCACCCCTGTCCCCCTGAGCCCCTGTCACCCTGTCCCCCTGTCCCCCTGTCCCCAGGTGCCCCGCACACAGCTCCCTCCAGGGCTGGGGACCTCTGGAGCTCCCGGTGCTGCTGACCCTGCAGGGCTGGCAGGTGCAGGGGCTCCAAAACCCCACACTGGGGTGAGCAGGGGCTCCAAAGCCCCACAGCTGGGGTGAGCAGGAGCTCCAAAACCCCACAGCTGGGGTGAGCAGGGGGGTGACCCCACAGCTGGGGTGAGCAGGAGCTCCAGAACCCCACACTGGGGTGAGCAGGGGTGACCCCACAGGGCTGTGCAGCCACCCTGCAGCTCCTGCATTATTAAACGGGGGTTATAATAAATCCTGGTGTTATTTAATGGGGGTTATAATAACTCCTCGTTATTTAACAGGGGTTATAATGACTCCTCATTATTTAACAAGGGTTATAATGACTCCTTGTTATTTAATGGGGGTTATAATAACTCCTTGTTATTTAATGGGGGTTATAATAACTCCTCGTTATTTAACAGGGGTTATAATGACTCCTCGTTATTTAACAGGGGTTATAATGACTCCTCCTTATTTAACGAGGGTTATAATGACTTCTTGTTATTTAACAGGGGTTATAATAACTCCTCATTATTTAATGAGGGTTATAATGACTCCTCGTTATTTAACGGTGGTTATAATGACTCCTCGTTATTTAACAAGGGTTATAATAACTCCTCATTATTTAACGAGGGTTATAATAACTCCTCATTATTTAACAAGGGTTATAAAGACTCCTCATTATTTAACGGGGGTTATAATAACTCCTCATTATTTAACAGGGGTTATAATGACTCCTCATTATTTAACAAGGGTTATAATAACTCCTTGTTATTTAACGGGGGTTATAATGACTCCTCATTATTTAACAGGGGTTATAATAACTCCTCGTTATTTAATGGGGATTATAATGACTCCCCGTTATTTAACAAGGGTTATAATGACTCCTCATTATTTAACAAGGGTTATAATGACTCCTCGTTATTTAATAACTCCTCATTATTTAACAGGGGTTATAATGACTCCTCATTATTTAACAGGGGTTATAATAACTCCTCGTTATTTAAGAAGGGTTATAATAACTCCTTGTTATTTAACGGGGTCCCAGCTGTGGATCCCCCTGGACGTGCCCTGAGCTGGCCGAGGCCGTGGCCACTCCCGAGCCCTCTCAGGCCCCTCTGTTTTTCCCCTCCTGGCACCTCCGCAGGCCCCGGGGTTGGGGGGCACAGCCTGGCACGGTGGGACCCCCCCAGCCCTGCCCAGCGGTCCTGGAATAAACAGGGCAGGAGATCTTTCACCTTTTGAATGCCTTCATTATAAAGCAGCTTGGGTGGGGAGACCCGACGGGTCACACACACACAGAGGCCACCACTGCTCCCAGGAGTGGCACGGAGGAGGAGGAGGAGGGAAATTGCAGCTGCGCCCTCTGATCTGCAGGCAGGGCTGGGTGCTCCATCCCCACGAGAGCAGCAGGGGATTCCTGGATCCCGAGTTTGACACTCGAGCTCTTCCTTCCAGCCGACATCTCTGAGCTTAGGCTGAGGGGCAGAGAGGATCTCAGCGGACACCGGGTTCTGTTCCTCACCTCCAGACATCACTTCAGTCTCTCAAGTCCGTGGTGGCTCGTTGGTTTTAGGGGTTTTTCCTGCGGGATTTGGTGCGGGGTTCCCTCATTCGCCTGCCAGCCCCGATGTCACCTCCTCCTCACGGTCCTGGGCGCCATTTCCCAGGAAGCAGCAGGGGGATGCTGGACAAAGGGGATTTCTCAGCACCAACAACAGGTAATTAAAGGAAAACCATTAACAGCAGGGGATTACAACATGAAATTATTGACAACAAGCGGTTAGAACTCCAGCTTGGCAGCAATTGGCTTAGCTTGTGAACTCTGCAACCTTTGGAAAATGGACAACTCTTCTTCTACTCATAACAGGACCACAGCTCTGGGAGCAGCAGGAGCCCCTGCCCTGCCCAGCCCAATGGTCCCAGCGCTCCAGGAGAATCAGAAGCCCCCAGCACGGTGGTCCCAGCGCTCCAGGAGAATCAGGACCCCACAGCACGGTGGTGCCACCATTCCAGGAGAATCAGGAGCCCCCAGCCCGCTGGTCCCACCACTCCAGGAGCAGCAGGAGCCCCCAGCACGGTGGTCCCACCATTCCAGGAGCAGCAGGAGCCCCCAGCACGGTGGTCCCACCACTCCAGGAGCAGCAGGAGCCCCCAGCACGGTGGTCCCACCATTCCAGGAGCAGCAGGAGCCCCCAGCCCGCTGGTCCCACCATTCCAGGAGCAGCAGGAGCCCCCAGCACGGTGGTCCCACCATTCCAGGAGCAGCAGGAGCCCCCAGCACGGTGGTCCCACCACTCCAGGAGCAGCAGGAGCCCCCGGCACGGTGGTCCCACCATTCGAGGAGAATCAGGAGCCCCCAGCCCGCTGGTCCCAGCACTCCAGGAGAATCAGGAGCCCCCGGCACGGTGGTCCCACCACTCCAGGAGCAGCAGAGCCGGAGCCCCCGTTCCTTTCCCCGCGCTGGCTCCGCGGGGCCGGGAGCAGCCGGGCCCGGGGGGTCTCCCCTGCCTCCCTTCCCCTCTCGCTGCCCGGGGGCCCCTCTGGGTCCGTGCCCGTTTTCAGCCGCGTTTGATGATGGGGCCGGGCTGCGGGGCTGTCGTGCGCTGCCGCTGCCCGGCCCGCTCCGTGCCAAAGCGGCTCCGTGGGTGTGGCAAGCGTCCTGCTGCCGCTCCGTCCGTCCGT